>NW_028274807.1:188407569-188727926 GCF_037043125.1 Eumetopias jubatus | reverse complement strand
CGCCTGCCAAGGAATGGTTCTTTCCCCTTGGCATGGATGATGAAGGTGCCCTTTGTCACACCTTTTACCTTCTACCCTTGTGTCCTGGGCTTTTAAATTCTGTTTGGCAGACTTTTCCCACCTCCCTCTTCACCTCCCACCAGACCTAGAGAAGTTATCCCTACCTCTGGCTCTTGTTTCTGTGCTGTGACAGCTGAAATCTCCCATTTGCCATGGCCTCCTTCATTTCTCCAACTTTTTGTGTTTCATGTTTGGGGAGCCTGGTGAGGTAGAGGGAGTCCAGTTCAGTGAAAGGAAAGTGGACTCTTATCTCTTGTACACGGTACAAGAGACTTTAAAAAAAAAATCAGAACAAAGAGAAGATAAGAGGCATTATGATGAAACTTTGACACTTGATCCTAATGAAACTTTTAGTTCTCATAATGTTGAGTGGAGGCCGGAAAATCTGCCAAACTCTGTGTTCAAGCTCAAGTTTGCTCTCACATCTAAGAGGGGAGGAAAAAGGGGTTGTGGAAACTTGAGCGCTTTATCTTTCTTTTTTTTTTCTTAAACTTTTTACGTAAGTTGAAAGGCATATTAGTTTCATATTCTGGTAGTTTCATTGGAACCATATAAGCTGTCCTTTACGTGTGACTTCTGTCTATGTGTTAACTCACATTTAAAGATCATTAGGATGCTGAGGGTTATTACTCTAATCCGTTGGCTTCTCTTGTAACTTATTTTGTTTTGCCATTTAATTATCATGGAGATGAGATATAAATCCAATACCAAAAATAATTATTGGACCTACACAACTCATTTTTCATACATTGGCTTAATGTGTTCCTATTCCATTGAACTTTGGGAACAATGTTAAAATGATACTCCCTCTTCCTCCCTGTCTTCCTCTGTTTTTATTTTTTATTTTTTATAAGAGAGAAAGTGTGCATACCTATGTGTGCTTTGTGAGCAGGGAGGGCAGCGGGAGAGAGAGAATCTTAAGCTCCATACTCAGTGGGGAACCCAACCTGGGGCTCAGTCTCAAAACCGTGAGATCATGACCTGAGCCGAAATCAAGAGTTGGTCTTGGTCGCTTAAGCGACTGAGTCACCCAGGCACCTTTCCTCCTTTATCCTTTGCTGAACCATAGTAGGGTTGGGCAGATAGGAAAACTGTGATAACTACTCTAATCCTTGTTCACATGCACAACATTTTTCTTTTTTTAAACCATTTGCTTTTTTTGCTAACGTTATTCTCTTAGCAATGTAGAATAGATTTGCATCTGAGTCAATACATAAAGGCCCATTTTTTTTAATAACCACATTTCATTCCATAATATAGATTCAGATGTATCATAAATCACTCAAACATTTCCTTAATAATGGACATTTGCATTGTGTCCAGCTTTTTTGGACACTACTGAGGGGCTTCAGAATTCATCCTTACATGCTTGTGCTTTTCTTTTTGTTAAAGAGATCATCATAAATAAGGGTGCGAGATCAAGGAATATGGTGTCACTTTTCCCCATGCACTTCATTATAGGGCTTTTCAGATCTGATTATTTCTCTATCACAAAGAGTGGGAGAAATGAATGGAACAACTCCATTATATATAGACTGAAAATAAGTGAATTGGTCAACCATGAAAGAATTGCTTTTATAGCCAAAGACAACATTTAAAACATCTGATGTTGGTTTGCTGAGCTTAAAATACACAGGTGCATGTCTTTTTTTTTTTTTTTAAGATTTTATTTATTTGAGAGAGAGAGAATGAGAGATAGAGAGCACGAGAGGGAAGAGGGTCAGAGGGAGAAGCAGACTCCCTGCTGAGCAGGGAGCCCCATGCGGGACTTGATCCCGGGACTCCAGGATCATGACCTGAGCCGAAGGCAGTCGCTTAACCAACTGAGCCACCCAGGCACCCCGTGCATGTCTTAATAGATATGTATGTTGAGGGCTGGTGTAAGGTAGGGTGTGATAAGGTTGTGTTTGGGGAAATTTAATCTTATATAAAATCTTTGGAAGGATTTCTGGACAAATGTTGTCCTGTGGAAAGTATTCTGAAAAAAAGTGACAAATACCGTACTCTAACAATTACTTATTTAAATTAGAAACTTAGGAGATGGAAATTTACCAGATACACTATTAGAAAAATAAAGTGATCCAGTGGTTTGCTTGCCCTGTTATATATTGTTTATAGGTTTGAGAACTATTTATTGCTTGAGCTGAGGAAAAGGAGGGAGGAAGAAGACACACTGATACCTAACTATTGACCAGTGATAGAAAAGTAGTGAAGGACTCCTGTGTGGTAGAAAGTTACAGGGACACTGTAGCTTGGGAGTTTGATACATGTGGCCAAAATGAAACATTTTTGGGATGGATGATGGTGAGTGGATAAGTAATACTTTATCGAACGGTTCCTTTGTATAGAGGTATTTCAGGTGAATATTGTCTTTTAATTTCTCCCATCAAGCCTGAGATGAGCATATGGTTATTGGTGTTCTTTATAGGTGTGCAAATCAAGGAACTTAGGGTTAAGTAACTTGCTTTCTGCTCACTTCTGTATCCTGAGGTCCTAGAAAAAGGTCTAGCACATAGCATGTGGTTAATAAAAATTTGTTCCATGTGTAAAATACTTCAAAGCTTCTACCTGTCTACTTGTCTATCCATTGAAGGCTTTGAGAGTATCTAAGAGATTGCAATCCTTCCCCAAATTTGACCACACAGAACATAGCAAAGCATGACACTGAAGGAAGATTTAAAAAAAAAAAAACAAAAAAAAACAACCCAAAAACCTAGTTAATTCACTAGGGCAGTGTCTACATGGGTTTGGTGACCAAGGGGTCTCCATAGTGAGAGATCTTCATGCTAGTCCGGCTGGTGCAGTGGGAAAGTGTGCCTAGACTGCATGGCTATTCATTTGTATGCTTCAGCTAATCATCTTTGCAGAAGATAGTATGGATGTAAATACCCCATTTGGAATTTGTTTCCTGGCCCTTGGAAGTTTCGCTTTTTCTGTAAGTAATGTGACAGTTGGTACCGGGGCTGTTCATAAGAAGTCCTCACCTCATAAGAAGTCCTCGATCAGCTTCTCGGGTGACCGTGAAAACACAACCCTAAAACAGGTTAATGGTGAAAGCAAGATTGAAATGGGTGCCTAAATGACCGAGGGATTAACTGGGTGTGACCCATTCCCTAAAATGGAGAATTTATTCTTTCAGAACACCTGCTCCATCCAGTTCCGGGTTGGCCCCCTTTCCTGCACTTTCTATAGTTCTTAATTCCCTGGTCAGTGCCCTGTCTCCTCACTCCCCCTCCCCCCCGCCCCACCCAGCCCCAGGAATAATTTTAACCAGCTTGCGATTGAGTGTGATATTTTATCTTTTATTTTTTATTTTTTGATATTTTATCTTTTAAAGAAAATTCTTTCAACATTTTAAACTTGCAAGGCTTTAGGAATGCTCACATAGCAACACGGCCCACCTTATGTCTTGAATATGGGTGTTTCTTTTTAATAGTACTACAATAATATTGCAAGACAAATGCTTACCTCATAAGGGAAATCTTCCTTTTGATAATATAGTTGATATAAAAAGATAAACCAAGTCTTATCAAGTGCCCAGCAGACTTAAAAATACATATATAGCTCACGTGTAAAGCGAACACTGAAGATCTTGGCTGAGAGTTGAAGGTTCTGTTATCAGTAGATTAGGTTGGTCTGACAAGTTCACATCTCCAGGTTTTTCTCGTTGTCATGGCAGTGGTTTGGATGCCATGGATGGGACTGGAATGACTCTCCAATTCCAAAATGTTTTGCCATTTTCTTCTTTGGGTGAATGAGAGCCATGAGGCTGACCCTCAAAGGTGGATGAGTGGAGCCCCAAGTTCCCATTATTGTTGGAATTTTAAATTTAGTTTTTTTGAACACATGGATATCAGCAGAGGTGCTTTTCCCTTTGCCCAACATGAGTAGAAATCCCACTTATCACTTGATGGTTATGGAACATACCAGTTTGTGTCTGTTAACTTATTTTCTCTCGATTGGACTAGTTCTCAGCCTCAGAAAACTGGGGGAAGCTCCATCAGTAGTGAGCCTTCTACCCTTGGGTCTTGCTAGGGCCACTCCACGTTTTCTACACAGGAAAATCTTTCCCTTTAACAGGAGGCTCCAGTTTCTCCATGGTCTCTGGTTGCAAACATCTATAGCCTTATATTTGCCACACTCTGTCTTAGACTTTTACTGCAGTGCCGAGGACATTTGTTATTCCTGAACGTTCTCTGATTTTTCCTGCACCTGAATCCTAATTTACACAGATTTTCAATCTGGGATAACCTCTTGTTGTTTGTGAAAATCCTCCCTGTCTTCAAGATGTATTTCTTTGGGGCACCTTGTGGCTCAATCGTTAAGTGTCTGCCTTCGGCTCAGGTCATGATCCCAGGATCCTGGGATTGAGCCCCGCATCGGGCTCCCTGCTCATCAGGGAGCCTGCTTCTCCCTCTCCCACTCCCCCTGCTTGTGTTCTCTCTTTCGCTGACTCTCTCTGTCGAAATTAATAAAATCTTTAACAAAAAGAGACGTATTTCTTTGCCCAGTGTTTGCAGACTTTTCACTTTGCTCCATCCTCCAATTTGAATTAATTATTGTCTGCTTCTGTGACTCCCTTGTTATTTTTGCGCTGAATTTTAGCGAACCGCTAACTGATGCTCTTTTGCCTTTTGAGATTCTTGAGGGGCAAACTTTGTGTTCCATTCCTCTCTGAATCTCTGTTGGGCCTAACCTGGTATTGCACACAGAGCTCTGAGTTCCTAAATAAATATTTGAAGTATTTTATTGAATGACATGTCTCTGGAGAACACAGAAATAACATTTCTTCTAGTCAATAAATAATAAAGTGTTTACTTGGTAGCTTTATTTTGTAAAGATCCATACCAGTGCTGTCCAAGAGAGTTCTTTACAGTGATGGAGATGTTCTGTTCTATGCTTCCTAACAGAGTGGCCAATAACCAGATGTAGTCATTGGACATTTGAAATATGGCTAGTGTGGCTGAGGAACTGAATTTAAATTTTATTTAATTTAAATTTAAATAGCCATGTGTGGCTAGTGACTACTGTATTATACAGTGCAAGCAGAGAAAGAACTATTTTAATCAGGATCTTTTCCTCTTTCATTTCAGCAGTCTTTTTAAAGCACCTGTTAGGTGACAAGACAATTTTTAGGCCCTGGTGATACCAAGAGAGTTTGTTAATTCTAGGACTTGGGAATCTCTCACGGTACCGCAGAGAGACCAGCAAGATGCCAGCACTCATTCAAGCAGGGCAGTAAGTGTGCTAGTGTCAGGAGAAAACAGAGAATTGGGGACACGTAGATGAGGGTGGTCAAGCCAAGGGTTGTTTGCAGCTACAAGTGTGGAATTGGGGGCAGGACTAGAGCGGTCAAGTCCTTCATTCATTTCTTTGACTCTAAGCCCTGACGCTTAAATTTCCAAGGTTTTCAGGTTATCAGGTATATTTAGCTTATTGAATCTCCAGTGCCTATCACAATACCTTCCATGTGGAAGGCAGCCAGGAAACTTACATTCATTCATTTTTTGCATAGCAAATACTTGATGCTTTGGTGGAGGCCAGGTACCGTGGCTCCACTGGAGAACGTGACCCTTTGGGTCCCTGGTTTCATGACACCCATCTTAGTGGGGCAGGCAGGCAAGACATTGGTGAATATCAATCGATAAAACTGACCCGTTATAGCCTTGAAGGAAATGAATGGGTCTGGGTTAGATAAAAGCCGTCGGGGTCTGTTTTACGAACAAAGAATATATGGTGGGAAAAATGCTTGGCTTGCTCTGACATCTATCTGATGGGAGATCATGGAGCTTGGAGTAAGGTAAGAAAGAGATGGAAGTCTTGTTAGATGAGGTCCCAGAGGGAGGGAAGGAGGAAGGCAGGAGCTAGAGTTACAGAACATTGTAGGATGTAGAGAGAGCACAGAATCCTGGGGATCGTGAGAAATCATTAAAGGTGAGCAACTTTTACATTTATTTCAAGAAGAGTTACTTAGAGACACACTCAACACATTTTGAGGAAAGGAAGTTTGTCAAATTTTATTTTATTTTATTTTATTATTTTATTTTATTTTATATTTTATTTTATTTTATTTTACAGATTTTATTTATTTGATAGAGAGAGACACAGCGAGAGAGGGAACACCAGTAGGGGGACAGGGAGAGGGAGAAGCAGGCTTCCCGCAGAGCAGGGAGCCCGATGCGGGCCTCGATCCCAGGACCCTGGGTTCATGACCTAAACCCGAAGGCAGACTCTTAACGACTGAGCCACCCAGGCACCACCAAGTTTGTCAAATTTTAGTCCCTCCGAGAAGTTACTCAACACTTATGGTCAGTTACACTGCTATTTTGAGATACCCTCCTTTTGGCCATACATTAAAATCCATTAAGAAACTGTGCAGGATTCTGTATTCTCGTGGGAGTACTTGAAGCAAAGTAAACTGGGGGGACATCTGATGAATCCTTGGAGAGACAAGCATAGAGGACATAATGCTGCACAAGTAGGTTTCGACTGCAGGTCTCATTTTAAGAGTGAGCCCCCCTGCGAGAGGCACTAATTTGCCAGAAGAGTGTGATTGCTCCTAATTGCCTTCCTAATTGCACATGTGGGTGTTGGGGACTGCAGGCCTGGTGCTTGGCACTGTACATCACAGACGACTTGTTCCCGAAGCCACAAGACTGAACTATCTCTCAGGAATGAACCTTTTTTTCGTAGCCCGCACAGGCAGTGGAGATGGAGACTTGGAGAGGTTAGGGATTGTAGGTTAGTGAAGGGGCTTTTGTAGGCCGGTAGGCGCGAGCCAGCTCGGCACACATCCCACCAAACCTTTCAGCCCGAGGAACATTTTCTTAACTTCGTATTTAAGCTCTTGGTCATTATCAATAGGGTGTGCCAAGAAGCTGAGATAGCATATAAGCTATTCGTCTTTTGCCCCTGTTTCCTCTTCTCCTGGGTGCTGGCACCTGTAAGTTTTTGCTTGAGGGCCCCATGGAGCCACAGGAACCTGCGCGGGGCAGTTGGGAAGAGCCAGGGGGAAACCCACACCCCTTGCCAACAGCTTTCAGCCCTTGGTTGAGCAGAGTTGGGTAGTACTTCCCTGAGTCCTTCCCCTCCCCTGTTGTTTCTTCGGTCACCTCCCAAATGAAGTACTCGTACTCGAATCTTTGTCTCTGGATCTGATCCTGGGGAACCCCAAACTGAGATACTCTACATTAGGAAGAGTTGATCTAACAACTCAACGTCCACAAAGCTTCATTACTAGACAGGGAAGTCACGTAGGAAATCTAAGTATGTCTCTGGGAATAAGACGAAGTCAGAGTTATTACATAAAATGTAATCACGTGATGACAATTTACGTGAGATCAGTCATTTAATCAGCAGCTCTGGGCAATGACAATCAGATGTTGCCTCTTTTTTTTTTTTTAAGTAGGAAGGACCATTTTATGAAGCTGGAAAATACCAGAATATTGAGTGGGGGACAGGCAAGACACTAAGGCCCTCAGTGAAAATTTTGGGGTTGCTTGATGAAACTATGGCGAATTTCCTTCATGAGACCAAATCAGAGGCAATACATTTGTCTCTGATTTGGTCAGCAGATATTTTATTTGTATGTCTTTGAATTAATTTCCAACTTTTAAACATAGGGGATTTTAATTGAAAAGGCCAATATTAATATCTTCCTTAAATTAAACGTGCAGTGCACACATTCTAAATGAAACTATAAAATCAGGTGGTCTGGTGATGCTGAGCCCGCATTCCTGTATGACAGCCATGCTTCCTTCCAGTCAGTTTCTGCTGCTCTGTAATTTTGTGTGCTCTGCCATTTATATTATCTGCCTGGCCCCATGAGACAGTTGAATTTGCATCCATGATCTAAGAATTTGTTTTCCGTTCATTAACTCTTTGAAAACTTAATTCTTACTCGCTCTTGCCAATTAGCTTTAAATATGGAGATAAAAGATCTATGAAATTAAAATGTGTGCCTGTGTCCATCTTCTTTGTCTTAGAGGGTGATCTACTCGATGGTGTGACATTATAAGTTAATGGGATTTTGTTAACAAAAACATCGATTAGCTCAGGTCTCTCCCAGAACGTGCCTCGAGAGGGAAAGGGGAAGTATTTTTGTAATTATGTAGCTCTTAGAGTATCTGACTTGGGTCTCTTTAGTTATATTAGCTACTTTCAGATGACTTCTGAGTGTCTGTCAAAAGGTTGAGGGGAGATGTAGATGCTAAACAGGTTTGGGGAGGAATTTCTGCTCACTGATGACCTCTGCAGGAGGAAGGATATTCTTTGTATCTGTCGGGAGATTCATGATTGATTCCTTCCTCCCACCCACTTTTAAAAAGTTCATAAACCTTTAGGAGTAGAAGAGTCAGTGAAATGAATTGCAAATGTTTCATATAAAATAGGTTTATTTGTGTGCGCGTTTCAGTTAAAACATTGAAGGATGCCTGGGTATGTGCGTGGATAGGGTCTGTTTTCCTAGGAGTTAAATGGTAGGAGAAAACTACTTATCTTCAGTCTGATGATTGTCCTTTGAGTGATCACTGTTTTCAAATCTATTCTATTTTTTTTTTTTGAAACTTATGAGAAGTACTCTGTGTTGTGTGGAACAGGGAATTGGGTTCATGTTATCCCTTCCCACATTCTGACCGCTCTATGCAGACAATCTTGGCCATGACCACGGTGGACTTTTTGTCAGTATGCTAACACCAGCCACTTCTAGATAAAGGCAAACAGTTGATTTTCAGTTGGATTATTATGAGGATATCATTTATTTAAATTAGTGGATTTGTTAAATCATTAATTATTCTCCTCATTTTTCTTAATAAATGGGATTTAAATTGGTCAGAACTTCTGCTACTTCACAGAGTGAATATAATTCCATCTGCAAGCAAAGGCAACCATGACAGTTATTTTGTGTAGGATCTTTACGATATTGGGAAACAAGGTACTTCGTGGTTCCATCTTCCTTTGGCATCCATTAAAACTTATTTTAAATGAAAGAAATATGCCTGTCTCATTTATCATCTCTTCAATGTCAGATGTTTATTTTCCAGGTATCACTAGGCTAATTTGACAAACCAATCAGTGCTAATTTAATAATAGACGAGGACAGTGCTTTATTCATCAGTTGACTCATGTGTTAAATCAGTCAATAAATTGAGTGTGAACCATCAGCCTGGCTGATGAACCCTGCCTATCGTTGGTATTAGAAACAGACAGGAGACAAATAATTTCACCAGTCATTGATTTAAAAGCATGACGTGTGCAAAGATGTTTGGTGTGTGGCTGACCAAGAGTATTGGGTGAGCCGGAAACTGTCAAGTTTTAAGGAGGGGGTGGTGTTAACTGAGATGGAGTGGGCTAGAGAGACAAGGGCCAAAGAGATTGTTTAAGAGGAATATGTAATCTTGTTGAACCTGGGGCATTGTAGAGCCCTCTCTTGCCAATTGATATTTAAGCTGAAGGTTATATCCAGGATCTGCTCTTTCTTCCAAGTTCGTAATTACGTAGGGTGGTTGTTTATTTCATTTTGTAATATACATTTTAAAGGATATTGACTGAGTGTCCACTTTGGGTTAAGCACTGTCCTGGGTACTTAAGCACTTAAAGGCTGTTCATTGTAGTTAGGGTAGGTGAGATACAGGTGACAATTCACATAATACTACCATGTGGTAACTGCAGTAATAGGCAAGGGTACATTTGGTTGTGGGACCTCGCTATAATCTATCCTGCGGTGTGGTTGGGTGGACAGGGAAGATTTTTTGGGAGGGGGGTGGCACCTGTGCTAAATCATAATAAATTGAGGCCATCTGGCTGAGGAAAGTGGTGTGTGTTGGGGATAGAGACTGAGACTGTTTGGGTTGGGGTGGGGCTGGGGGCAGCCTGTTTGATGCAGGGAGCAGAGTGTGAGCAGGCTGTGGTGAACAGACTGGCCTTTCTCACTGCTGGGCAGCCCCAGGCAGATCCTGAGCCCTGAAGGAACTTGAGGGCAGGGAGTGGAGATGGGTGAGCCTGGATTGCCGAGCAAGGGCTTTATCATGGAGAGTCTTTGTGCCACATTTTGGAATTTGAAATGGGGAGCCATAAGAGGGAGCTGTGCCAGGGATTGACTGAGTTAATCTGAGGATAACCAGAGGGTATCTTGCTGGAGAAGTCCCACGAATCACTGGATGTTTGAGCCTGAAGATTAGGGTGGCATGAAGATTTGGGATTCACTGAGACGGCTGAAGGAGAGTTTATAGACCAAAGCCTCCTGAGAAATGCCAATTTTTTAGGAGCTGATAAGGGAGGAGGAACCCCAAAACGAAGGCGAGGGATGGCATGCAGTGTGAAGTTAGAGTGTCGGGAGGCGAGCCAGAAACTGCTTGGGAAGTTGTAAGGAGCGCCTCACTCACATGAGACTGTCACCCTGTTCTCAGTGGCCAACCCGAACTGCACAGCTCCATGCTGCCCGGGGTGGGGTGGTGCCGACTGGGCAAGAAGTGGCTGCACAAGGATGTATTTTTTTTTTAAAGATTTTATTTGTTTATTTGAGAGAGAGAGAATGAGAGATAGAGAGCACGAGAGGGAAGAGGGGCAGAGGGAGAAGCAGACTCCCCTCTGAGCAGGGAGCCCGATGCGGGACTCAATCCCAGGACTCCAGGATCATGACCTGAGCCGAAGGCAGTCGCTTAACCAACTGAGCCACCCAGGCGCCCCAAGGGTGTATTTTTAAACTCAAAAGTGTGTGTGTGTGTGTGAGAGAGAGAGAGAGAGAGAGAGAGATGGAGAGGGAGAGGGTGTGTGAGAGAGTGTGTGTATGTGGGAGAGTGTGTGTGTATGTGTAAAAGAGAGGGAGAGGGTGTGTGAGATGGAGAGGGAGAAAGTGTGTGTGTGTGTGTGTGTGTGTGAGAATGTGTGTGAGAATGTGTGTGAGAGGGAGAGAGTGTGTGTGTGTGAGACAGGGAGAGGGAGTATGTGAGAAAGAGAGTGTGTGTGTGTGTGGAAGAGAGAGGCAGAGCGTGCGTGAGGGAGAAGGGAGTGTGTGTGGGGGGGAGAGAGAGAGTGTGTATGTGAAAGAGGGAGCGTGTGTGTGTGTGTGTGTGTGTGTGTGTGTGTGTGTGTGTGTAAAAGGACTCCCAGAGTTCATTCCTGGAAGGGGTAACGTGGATGGGGAAATTGAGGCTGCATTCGAAGTTACATGACTGTCAGCATCTGTGAGGCACCAGCTAGCAGAGCTAGTCGATTCTCTAGGGAATCTTTTTAAGTTTCTTGTGCATGGTACTGGGAAACTAGGAGCTTGATAATTTCATTTAGTGATCATGATCTGTTTCTTCTGCCCTTCCCTTTTTACATGTAGAAGCAAATATCGTTAACAACCAAAATGACCCATATGCTCTCATTATGAGATACAATTCTTTTAAGAATTTAGTATGCATATCCTTGACCTTTTTGGGAATTAAAAATTATCTTGAAAATTTACCTCTCCATCTGTAATTTCTGTGGTGTGCTCAAGAACAGCTTAATAGTCTGAAAACGGATGAATTTAAAATTAGAGAGTTGAAGGTCGTAACCCAGCAGTGATAACTCAGCTAATGAAATATTCATTTCCAACTACGAAGTGGCACTGTATATCAATATGTTGTCACTGTCTGTCATCGTTACGTAGAGCGCAGGTATATTTATGCATTTATAAATAGCTGAGGGAAAAAAAAGAGGCTAATTACATGCAGAAGCGCGACAGAAATTTTCATGGCTGTGCTTCTAACAGGCACCAGCTAACCATTTTTCCAAGCCATGTTTGTGAATTAAGTATAGGTTCTGCGCATTAACCTCTGCCGTATTTGGTTTTCAGAATGTTGTAATTAGAGGGAGGACAATGCAGGAGATATATGTGCTTTTTTAGGTCATGTCCATACCAGGGGTTTGTTTATACAAATATAAAACGAAGTGCAGAATTTAGCACTTACCTAGGAAAGTCAAACAAGAAACCCTTTGGATTGAATAATCTAGAAAATTGTAGAAGAGATATATATTTATATAATTAGCTTTACCAATTAAGAATGAATTTACTTTAGCAAAAATCAATGCCATTATCCAGATAATTCAAGCTAATTAAAGTCCTTCCCAAATCCTTAGACTTTCATTGGCTGCATGTTTCTGGTTAAAGCAGTATTTTGGGTGTTAAATGAGCTTTATAATTTGTGTCGGTCTTGCTCTATTGTGTTGGTGTAGACCTGGCTTCCATTGATAGTGCACACTTGATAAACAGATGTCCTTCAGGGAGAAAATAAAATGGGGAATATAAAATATTACACATCAAGTTGAAAGCATGTTGGCACTCATTGACAAATCTTCTTGGAATTCAGCGTGCATATCCAGATCTACATAGACAACAGTAGAGGTTTCATTAGAAGTTATGTGAACAGATTTGAACATACATATATAGGGTTATCATGATAATATCCTAGTGACTAGTCCGTTGTGTACACACACACAGCAGGGTTCAGGACTCTGCAACCCCTTTCCTTTCTTTGATTTCTGTACTTCTCCCTCTTGTGTAAAGAACCCTTCCTCCTGATTCTGGCCACCCATTAGCCTTTTCCTGTAGCCTTTCCCTAAACTGAAAAGGACAACCACTAATTAGATTTATAAATAAATGCCCCCAAATCATATGGGTATCTTGCTTTTCTCCCCCATTCACTGTCGAATTGAAGAAAAAAAAGCATATTTTTCCTTGTTATTTGAAGGGGGTGGAGTAGGTGGTATTAGATGTGCCCGTCAGAGCAGTTGCTCAGAAATTAAAAGACGAAGATTTGCCTCGGGCAACTGGTACTTTATTTTAGCTTCTAAAAAATTCATTTTGTTCCTTTTCTTCTTTCTTGTTTGTTCCTAGCTTTTAATGTGAGAAAAGAATACAGACGGTAGCTCAGGCTAACCTCATGACCAGGAAGGCCTATGATACAACAAAGCTTAGTTCAGCCAGTATTTAGCTGTGGGTTGACTTGGTAGCTGAGCTGCGGATGGCATTATCTCATTATCATTTGGTCACTAGATGTAGTCCTTCATCTTTGGAGAGCTTTAAGAAACATTTTGAAACAACCAGGATGGTTGTCCTACTGCTGTAGGAATTCAAGAGTGGTTGGAGAGTTAAGGTAGGGAAAATCTGGAAAAGATGAAAGAAATCCATTTTACAGGTGGGATTATATCATTTGGTAGGGTCAGGAATAGGCAGGAGTGGTATTTTTGGAGGAAATGCCTGCTTTTACCTTTGTGGTCCTTTTATTATTATATTTGTTTGAAATTTTTTAAACACTAGTAATGACATATATCTATCACATTTTGGAACTAATATGTTTTAAAGTGATGAGTCTCTGTCTGATTTGATCATGTAGATTTAGGGTATCCTAAATCTGAAGAAATTTAGCATGATACCTTTGAAATGCCCCAGTGGGACTAGAAGCCATACACATTGCAACTGTGCTTAAGTGACAGGGAAAAATAGTTGTGTTCTCTGTTCTTTCTGAATTACCACTCTGGTTTTCCATGTCTCGCTGCTGGTCTTTCTAAGCAAAGTACAGTTTCAGTTTTTAACATATATCCCAAAAGGGAAAATAGTAGGTGATCTAATGTGCTTCTTCAATTGTGTTTTATAACATAGACTGAAAGAATCTCTAATTTTTTCCCAAGAGCTGGATGGTTTGTGTGGAAAAGGGGGGAAAAAAAGAATAAGTTCTTTAACCTAAGAATCAAGTAGCTTGTTGAGTTTACATCCCCACCTCTGATAAGGCGGTTGTTGAACATCGAATCCCAGGGATGAATAATTCGTAGTGGTTTTTCAGTGTTCATTTGTAATTCCTGTTGATGATTAAAGTTGAAGAAATTATTTTGGAAAGAACCCAGAGGCATGAAATCTCTACATGGAATTATTTAAATTGGATGGTTAGTCTCTGTTCTGTCTTGTTCTTTAGTGGACCTAAGGCAGCGTTGGTAGAATGACATTGTCTCGGTTCGAAAAAAAAACTTTCCTGTGTTTGGTTTCGGTGGATGGGTTACCTCACTGGTGTTTGAAACCGTGAAGGTTGGGAGTGATATCGTTCCTGTTTTGATTTTCAGTGATCTGTGAAGTAGAAGGCCCCTCCTCAACACAGGACTTTTTACTCATACAGGCAGTAACCGAATCGCCATGGTCTGCTTTATTAGGTTCTTCTGGAGAGCTCAAAATTGCTTGATCACTGACCCCATGGACCACAAATGTCTCCCTTTGCCTCTTCTGGACCTTAATGTTTATTCCTTATTAGAAGCCTTTAATTTTGGTGTGATGGACACAATTATATCACAATGGTTCCTATGGAGTTGTTAAAATCAATTTATTCTTAGAAACTTCTTAAAAGGCCAATTTATTGACTTGATGGGCTGTAAAACTATTTCCGTTTATTAGGAGAATTGCCCTTTTAGGTAGACACTCGTGCCCACGATGGCTGTTGTAATACCCCTCGTTACCCAGTGGAGTCCTATTCAAAGTACCAAAATTAGGCCATTGATTCCCCAAGGACACCGTCTCCATTGTTGTACTTTCTTCTTGAAGATGGCGCCTGATGTGGGGGCAACTGCCAACATGTGGGTTTGAATGAAAAAAAAAGAAAGGTTCTGTAGCAATAGCCAGAATATCTAAAGATAGTAGCTCCGAGTTTGAGAGCCTCCTGCTGCTTACTTCTTCTTCTGTCCTCAAAATTGGCCATGTTGGCCAATTTCTTTTCCTTTCCCAGTTTAATAGCAACATATTCCCATGGTTCAGAGTGCTATTTTCAGCATCTGGCTGGACTGCATGGGATAGACTCAGTATCAAGACAAAGACTCACCATTTCTCCTGGGAGTTAGAAAGAAGTTCAGGTGCCTAGGACGACTATATTTATAATCACTATTTTAACTGCATGTATCAGAGTCCATAGGATCACAGAGGGAAGTAATTGTTGAGATAGTTATAAAAATATTAACATTTGTGACTTGGTCTTACATAACCGCTTTATTAAACAAGATTCTAGTAGCAGGTCTAACAGTTATTGTCATATTGAATATGAAGTTGTCATGAATGCCTGTCGTGTTTTGAGATAAATGGCAGCAACCGTTAGGTGAGTGATTTCTGATGGTGATAAATTCTCAAGTGCTGCTCATCGTCCTGTGGTTTTGCCGACATACATAAATTGAAGGAAATGCTAAGTGCTAAATTCAGCAACCAGTTTGAGGTGGTTGAGAATAAAACTAATTTCTTGTTTTCATCTCAAGTCTACAGATGACTGGAGTTCTAGCTACAGGTTGTGCTAAACCAGGGGTCACCCCCTTTTTCTGTGAAGAGCCACATAATAAATACTTTTGGCTTCATAGGGCATAGAGTCTCCTGTTGCATCTGTCCAGCTCTGCCTCGTGCAAGTACTTCTAAACAATACCTAAATGAATGGTCAGGGCTGTGTTCCAGGAAAACTTCGTTTAGAAAAAGACCAGGATTTGGCCCGTGAGCCATGATTTACCGACCCGTTATCTAGATGAAGGCTCTTGCTGAGACTCAACCCTCTCAACTCCACCTGGCTGACACATTCTCACTTTGGGATGTAATCATCAATACTGTTCTTTGTTATTTTGCATGGGTCTTTCTCATCACTCATGTTTGGGTGCTGTGTCTTACACTCCTTGTATTCCATTCAGTTTAACAGGTGTAAGTCTTGAGCCCGGGTATGTCTGTCTTTTTACATCTTTACAGCGAAGATGATCAAGACATACTCCTGTTCCTGACTGAACCTCCTCCTGGTTAAGGAGACCAAAATGGGTCACTCTAAGTCCAGTGTTACCAGTGCTACAATAGTTAAGCATGAAATGGTACTGGAACCATGAGGAAGACAAAAATAATACCACACTCCTCCTTCACAAGACCTCTTCGTGCTTTTCACTTAAAATTTTATATGGATGATTTTCCTTCTTTTCATGACCCTATGTATCTGAAACATCACCATGTCTTCATTTACATAAGTATTTTATTTGAAAAGGGCAGAGAGCTCAGAAATCCTAATTGTTCAGATTATGGTAATGTAAATTTGTTCGCAGATGGAGTAACGTATTACATTGGATATATTGTGTTCCATATGAGTTGGTTATTATTTTAGGCTTCTGTTTTAAGTAAGGTGAGGTAAAGATGATGCTAGAAAAGTAATTCTTTCATCTGAGGGAGTGAATTTTGTGCATAAAGTGAGTTTTTTTTTACAACTGGCATGTGCTGTCCTAGTTGAGATTTTGTACAGCAGGTTATGTAAGCCTTCATTTTCCTGGTACCATCAGGGTCAGGATGGCCAGTGGGGCTTTCGTTTGCTGCATTTACTCAGATGGATGGTGTCTACCCTGAGATCTTGGAGTTCCCGGGCTGCACTTGCGTGTGTGTGTGCAGTGACCAGTGTGAGCACATGGCCACGGCTGTCATGGCCAGTGGAGAGGCAGGGGCTTGCTGCCCTCTCTCCATCTCACACCTGCACTGGGGAAACCCTGAGGGCTGGTTGCTTTTCTATTAACTGAGAAAGTCCTCGTCTCCTACAGTTGCTTGCCCGCCCCCCAACCACCCCACCACCTTATCTTCATAGTTAATCCTAAGAGCCTATTATGAACTTGGCATTTGAGTGAAAAAGTTTTTAGTCCAGGGGTTTAGATTAAAATCAAACTTGATGACAAAACGCAGACCAGTTACTATTTTACTGCAGACATCAATAGTGACTTTATTTGAACTTTGAGAGCTAGATAAGAATTATCACGGAGAACAGAATTGCTATTGATGTGTGACTGACCTTCATGGATTAAAATATGGACACAGTTTTTTGGGTAAGATTATGCATGTATGTTTTGGCTACATCCACACGTGACAAAGTACTGGTGCAGAATCTTGATAGCTATTTATTTATCACAGCTTCACCAAAACAACTTCTCAGCCTCAGAATTCCTTCCAAAAGTTCTTTGACTTGTCTGAAATTTTTTTTTTTTTTGGTAATTTTTTTCCCTGAAAGTCAATTATTCACTTTGTGATTTAATTATTTTATCTGGTAAAGTATACCTGAATAAGTCATTCATCTCTGCCATTGGTAGGTACAATGATTGATTTGTAGATAAGTCTTTGTATATCAATAAGATTGGGTATATGTAAAATCTGATCTCTTGATCTGTTGTATATTACCAAAGGAATTCTTGCTTGAAACGAATTATAAATCAACACTGCTTTTTTCCTCTTCCTGTGCAAAGATGAGGCGTGGGTCATCAGTTTAAAACAACAACAATCCAATCAGTTATTGCCATGTTGGTAAATTATTCATGAAACAGGGGAAGAAGTATCATGTAACTTTTATTATTTGACTTGACTTCGCTACATATATTTATATATAATTAATCCAGAGCTATTAGCTCTTGGGCTTTGGGGATAGTTTTGGGAAGCCATTTCTCAGTGGTCAGGACAAATAAGAACATTTACCAAAAGAACATTTACCTACTTAGAATGTCTTGTTTCTTAGATTTGCAATTCAGGCTTGCTCTCAACAGAGGCTGGGAAATTATTTCTTATTGTAAAGTTCCTTGAGACATGTTGTTCCAGCCTTTGATTCAACATCATCAAGTATCTTGAGGAACTAAAATGATCCTATTATGTAGGTAATCTGCTTGTGGCCGAGATTGGGCAGGTATTTGTAACAGTTTTAGATGCCCAGGACTGCTATATTTATAATAAATTTATTTGTAATCCTTTCTCAGTGATTATTCCACAAACCACAAGTCTCTGTGCTAGTTGGGACATTGTTTAAGATACTCTTTTGGATTAGGAGGAATTATTTATTAATGAATTAATTTTAATCTCATCTCACTTTTTTGGTTTTGTGAATGGTTTGCAGAGCTCGAAGAGAAGAGGGCAGAAAAGTACGTATTTAATGCATCTTCATGAATAAGAAATAGGACCCTGAGTTCTAAAGGCTGGAACACTTTAGTTATTAAAGCTCAGCTTTCTGCTTGGGTTGCCATGAGCTCAGAGTACAGACTGTTTTGGAGGCACAGGAGAGGTGAGAGGGTCTGTGGTCTTACCATTGGTGCCGTGTAACCAAAGGGGGTCTCTGGTGAGTGCACGGATGCCGAGCCCCTCCTCTTCCCCAGCACAGGAGACTTTGTGGCTTTGCTTCACCCATGACTCTACCTTTAGGGACCTCATGTTGGCACACACCACCTTTCTCTGTTCTGGGTCCCTTCCCACCAAAAACTGCAGGAATTTGTGTTCGAATCTCAGGTGTGTTTTTCACATCTTCCTTAATTCTTTTTCCCATGGAATGTCTTCCTCTCTCTTTTCTTCTCCCAGCTCACAGCTTACCATTCACTGGCTGAATAGAGGCTTTGAGGGCGGCACAAGAAATATAAGCACGGGGAGGAAACGGTCTCCAAGATCGGGAAGGTGTGAGAGTACTGAAGGCCTCTGAAGAAGGGTCCCTCATGGCCCAGCCCATCCCTTCCCCAGGTCCTCTCTGCACCCGCAGTTTACACAGTGCTTATAGGGTTGTCTGTCACAGTGATCAGAGCCGGTGCAGGCCAGTTACCTAGATGGGTGCCTTTCACATGAATGAGGATGTCACCCAGGCTCGTCAGAGTACCAAGCCATTGTGGTGGTTTGAAGACTGGTTGTGCATCCCAGGCAAGCCTCATGAGTGTCTCCCTTAGTTTGCTAGGTGGACCCCTTGCAAACAGTGTCTCTTCATATTTATTTATATACTTATTTGAGTAAGTAGGCTGGCTCTTTGTGCAATGTGAGGCTTGAACTCAGCATCCTCAGGTCAAGAGCATGCTCTACCAACTCAGCCAGCCAGGTGCACCCAGAGAGTGTCTCTTCTTTTGGATGTGCCTCTCATCCAGAGGAGAGTGTGTTGCAGGTTTTGGCTTTGTGAGGACAACTTTTTTGTCTGAGAATTAGAAAAAGAATCAGAGCCATGATGACACCTATTGTCGTCCTTGGAACCAGACATACCTGAAGCCTCATGCTTTAAACTTTCCAATTATTTAGTCCCAGGTTATTTAATTCCTTTTTTCTTTTCTTAGAAAAGGTCTAGATTTATGACCCTTTCAGTGAAAAGGTACCCAAGTAATACACGGGGATGAGGGGCATAAAAAGTCACTGATTCAGTAAGAACCAGAAGCTGCTGTTCTTAGCACAGGGCCTTAACCTGCAGATCGACAGGAGTTTAGGTACTGCTTTCTGGATGCTGTCTACTTGTCTTCTCTTTGGTCACCACCCCCCGCCACCCACTACCTTGTCGGTTTCCTTTTAGCTAAAAGGACCAAAGTTTAATTCCTGGTTTGGGTAGGTTGTAAAGAAGGAATTGTGCGAATCATCTGCTCTCTGTTTCTTCCTGCCATACAGAAATAAACAGCTTTTTGATTATTCAGTTAGAGCAGAACTGATGTTTTTCCGTGGCATGTTGAAGCTGTTCCCACCAGATAGCTTGTTGGACCCGACCGATCGCCCTGGAGGAGGTGACATCCCCCAAAGTGGATAATGACGCAGTTTTTGCTGTATCTGCTTAATGCCGGAGACTCACTTTGTTTTCAGTTTGTTCAAGTGCCTCTCCACTGTATGAGCACAGAAGATGATTTTGGATAAGTGCTTTTTATCTGCATCCTATCTTTTTGTTTTTTTACTACTTTCCCCTGATACTACCCCCACCCTCATTTTACTTTTAAAAAATCAGAATGAAATGTATTTTGCTTAATGATGTTGGACTAGGGTTTGGGGTATCTTTTTTTTTTTTTTTAAGGATATGTTAGATTTACTGTTTTTTTTTTTTGAATTCTCCTTTATTTTCCTATTGCCATCTGTTCGTTTAAATTTTCTCAAATTGTTTATGGTTTCAGTTATTCCCTCCATACATTTCCTGGCATTTGGCTCCCCTTTTCTGACACAATAGGTCAGGCCTTCAAAAATCTGGCCCCTATGTAATTGGCCTTTTTCTGCAGTCAACACACTGCCTATGCCTTCTGAAGGCTTTCATCTCCTAGGTCTTTGAGCAGATGTTAACTGTTTAAATATTTTGTTGTTTGGGTGTAAAGAAAATTGAAATGTAAGAAGTCAGTGATAGCTTGCTTTGTTATACCAGAGCAGATTGCTGCCTGCGAATTGACTACGTAAACGCCTTTCAAACATGGAGCCAGCTCCCCTTATGCATTTTAACCATCATCTACAGGTTCTGTACTTTGAGAAATGAGTTTAATTTCATCAGGTTATAATGAAGGTTTTTGTTGTGTCTGGAGCAAAATCACTGGTGTTTTTCTTTGGCTTGGTTTACAACAAGACTTCCCCTGGGGGGAAGGGCTCACCCTTCTCTGTGGGGATGAGAAAGGAATCGGGTGTGTTTGATACTCTGTAATTTCTGCTTCGTCTTGTATTAATGATGGCGTGTGGACTCATTTGGTTATACTATGAATGGGCTAAAATAAATCGTCAGTTAGTGATGTTGTAAAATCGAGAAGGAACGCAGTGGTTTCAGTAGCATCAGTGACCAACTTTCACTCTATGCCTCGTATATTCCTGACACCCTGCCAGGTGTCTCACTTAATCCTTCAACCAACTCTATACATTGATCCCTAGGATGGTCCCATTTTACAGACAAGGGAACTAAGGCTGAGAATGGTTAACCGGCTTTCCTAGGTCATACAGCTCATAAGTAGTGGAGCTGGGATTTTCCGTCTTGGGGTCTGAGTCGCAGTTGCTTATGGACTGAGCCTCTGAATTGCATTTCCTTGTGGTATAGGCCTTACGAATACAGGCTGTGAAGGTCATGAGTACTTAACATCACTAAATCTTACAGGTTTTTTCATCTGTAAAATATAGACGGAAACTGTATCTACCTTCAAAGTGTTGAGAGGTAATTGGTAAAGTACGGATGCCTAGCTGATAAGTGCTCAGTAGCTACCAACTATTATCATCGTTATTATTAAGGCTATTGATTCGTGTTCTCCTGTAGAACTTTAAGCTTATTATGTACCCCCCCTCCCTGCCACCCCCCCCCCCCCCGCCCAGTCCCAGAGGCCTCTGAATAGTAAATGTTCATTGTGGCTTTGTGTGCAATCATATTGTTAAAAAACAAAATTCAACTGAGTAAATTGGAAGATCTAATTGGCTTTATTAAATGATTCACGAATTGGGCAGCATCCCGTGTAGCTGGAGCTCCCCGGAGCTGTACAAAATGAAGGTTTTTATAGGCAGAAGCAGGGCAGGACAAGGAAGTTATAAGACTGGATTATTTTAGGCTAAAAGTTACCTTTCTTTAGGGGAAGGCAGGGGGTCTTATCAGACTGATTACCTCACTAGTGCTGACCAGGAAATTCCAGACTGATTGGTTTAAAATTCCACCCCTTGGGAGAGGCTGAAACTGAATTAGGGTAGATATTACCGCTTGGTTTGCTGGCATGAGGCTTAGCACAGGTGGTTTCATTTGGGCCCTATTGTCTTTTTTTTAACACTACCTTTGGGTAGATAATGAGTCCCTACCTCTGTCTTACGTGACAGATTAAATAATGGAATAGCTGCAGATTTCTCCTTAACTTTATTCAGATTTCATCCTTGGCCTGTTCCCCACCAGCCAAAATGAGGAGAAATTTGTAGCTCGGGCCCTCAAGTTGAAAGTGGGCATTAATATTAGCAAATTCTCTTTAATAATCATCACATTAAATTTGATAACCAGAGGGGACGTCCTCATAGCTTGTAACTGAAAGTAATGTCTCTGGGAGACAAGGGAGCGTTTCCCAAATGTTAACCACTGAGCAAGATTAAAGAGAGTGCTGACCCGGGAGTCCGTTGGTCGGTGTTATTAATCCTGTACTCCACACTCAGGTAACTGGAGTTAGGTTTTCCAGAGCATCTGTGGCCCTTTAATCATATAGCTGCAGAAATTTAAAAAGAAGATTGTAGAAAGCAGTCTCAAAGCAAAGATTATTGATAGTTTTTCCTCCTAAATGACTCAAAACAAAAGAGGACTATAATAAATAATGGCTCTGGCCCTTGAGGTAATTGACCATGAGTCATTAAATCCAGCAGCTGGGAGAGCCCAGAGCTGCCAGTGCTAGAGTCTGTTGAGGCAGAACTTGGTTCCTTGGGGAGAATGAAGCAGTGTGGTTGCTTAGAAAGGACCATACCTTTGGACCCTTGTGTGCGTTGTTGCCGTTGCTCTTTTTTTCATGGCAGGATCCCCTCTTCTCTAGATCACTGGTTCAATGTCGGTTCTTAGGTGTGGCGCCTCCGGAGCAGTCTTACCTTAATCCATCCCCTTATTTGTGTGGTTGCTATTAACTTGTTGATTGTTTCTGTTGCTGTTACTAGACCCCATGGCGAGGATTTTGTTTCTCCACCACCTACTCGGGCCTCACATCGGGCCAGGTGGCAAATAATGAACACATTTACTCCCGTCCGTATGTTTTAAGTGTAGTTTGCTCTCAGGTGAAGGGCTAATTTTTGGACCCATCTTTCTATGCCTGAAAATAAGAAACCAAGTGAAGGGCTGCAGATAGAACAGGAGCGTGCTTTCTGTCAGGTTATTGAAGGCCAGGGCATCATGTGAACATTCCTGCGGTTCCCAGCGGCTTGGATGTCCATCATCAACTCTTTGCACCTAGTTTCCATTTCATGTGAAATGCAGGGAGGATGCTTACCCTGTTAGGGCCTTCCCCTGAGCATTACATGATGTAGTAGGTCTCACGGATGCTGAGATTTTTTTTTTTTCTTCACATTTTAACATCTCTGAAATCAGAATGTAATTTTCATTTAGTGGTGTTTGAAAATGGTTATTGGGTGTTGTTGTTTTTATCACATTTGAACATCCCTGAAATTGGGATGAGTCTTATAATCAGTGGTGTCTTCACCTTCTTGAAATCAGGTAGTTAGGGGAGGTGTGTCTGTGTTAGGTGTATACTAAATGTTTGTTTCCTTATCTCTCTTATCACAAAGCAGAAGAAAACGTTGGTACCAACATCACCGAGAGAAAGAAAGGCAACGTCTTGCTGAAGCAGAAGCATAGGCCTGGGAACTGGGAGGCTGGGTTCTTTCAGTTCTAGCCTTAGCAGGAAATAAGAGTCATCTCACCTCTCCCCGCCCTCCTTGGTGAATCGAGGTTTTGGTTTTCTGGATTGTCAGTTAGGTTTCCTGTCTGGTGCCACTGATGGCCAGTGGCTCCTTGGAGCTCTGCGTTCAGAGCTGGGGAGCCAAGGCCTGGGCCGGTGGGCGGATGTCAGAATCATTGCGTGCTGCCCGCTGGGAGCGAGGCGTAGAGGAGGCATCTTACCAGTGCCCTGTATTCCCACTCCTGGGGTCCCTGTGCTTCAGCTCCAATTGTCAGTGTCAGAAAGCAGGAGACAGAACAAGTGGGGGAAGGAAGGAAAGAAGGAAGACGAGAAGAGAAAGAAAAAAGAAAAGAAGGGAAAAACAGGGCCTGTGGAATTTTCTTCCTAGCATAAAATAAAAGAAGTTGGATTTTGAGACTGTCTACTGAATCCATTCATAGAGTACTTCCTTTGGGACAGTCCGGCCACGTACTTTTTTCCTTTCTTCTTAAAATATTTGTCTACGTTTACATACAGATAATTGCATGAATTATTTCTCAAAGGAATAAGCTTTTTCCACAAAGGCTCACCCTGCCTAGCATTGTCCAGGGCTTGCTTTTAAAAATTAATTTAATTTAATTTAAATATAATTAATTAACCATTAATTAATGATTTTACTTATTTATTTGAGAGAGAGTGAGAGAGCACGAGTGGGGGGAAGGGCAAGAGGGAGAGGGACAAGCAGATTCCCTGCTGAGCGGGGGGCCGAGTGCCCAGCTGGATGCCAGGATTCTGAGCCAAAGTCAGATGCTTAACGGTCTGAGCCACCCAGGCGCCCCTGTCTAGGACTTTTAAAGAGTTTAGTAGCTGGGATATAGGAAGGATGACTGTGGAAAGTAATGGATACAACTGTAACTGTAAATTGCAACTCAACATTTTAGACTGCTCCCCCAACCCCCATAAGTTCCCACCAAAATACTATAGATGACAGTAAACAACAAAGAGCTCTTTTGATAGGTTAAGAAGGATTCTTTGGGTGTTGAAAATAATACCAAGGTAACAATCAGTGTAGTGCTGGTCAAAATCCTTTGCAACTTACTGTTCTTCCTCTGACGCTTCTGTACAAAACATTTCCCAGAAAAGAATAAACATTTTTCAGTAACATTGCTTTTTAAAAAGCCTGTTCTTTACCACCATCCGAAGGCATTCCAAGTTCTGTGGTAGTTGCCTTTTATTTTTTTTTTAAACCTTTTTATGATTTTGAATCTTTTCATTTTTACCTTTGCTTTGGAAGGGGCGTTTAATGAAGGTGTTTTTTTTTTTATTGGTTTTGTTTTTTGTTTTCTTATTTGTTTTTTTGTAAATATTTTCACGTTTTTTTGGTAAATGTTTTCAGTTAGTAGTTGGCTGAAAAAATGGCCAGTCTGATAGCTCAGATAGCTCAACAGTGGGAATTAGATAATCTGCTTTTATGGTTGAGTAGCAACTAGAGAATGAAGCATTCTGTGGGACAGACTAGAAGCATGACGACTTTTGGAGCGCCTGTAGCTCTGCAGGATTGGGGCCAGCCTTCCATTCCTGATCACAGTTCCCTTCATTGCTAGAACTGTAAACTGAGGGCTTCTTGATCTTTCACACCTTTCCTCCAACTTGTTAGGGACAAAAACACTTTTTACAGTAAACCATTGCTGTTACATAGTTTTAGATTTATGGAACAAGTGCAGAGATAGTACAGAAAGTTCCCATATACCCCATATCTAGTTTCCCCTATTATGAACCTCTTCCATTAGTTTGGTACATTTGTCACAACTAATGAGCCACAGTTGATGCATTGTTATTAAAGTTCACATTTACTCAGATTTCCTTAGTTTTTGCCTAATGTTCTGTTCTGTTCCAGGATCCCATCCAGGATACCACGTAACATTTAGTTGTCACGTCTCCTTAAGTTCATCTGTACTGTGATGGTTTCTCAGAATTTGCTTGTTTTTTCATGATCTTGACAGTTAAGAGGAGTATTTCTTAGATACTTTGTAGAATATCCTTCAATTTGGGTTTGTCTGATTATGTTTCTCATGATTAGACCGGGGTTGTAGGTTTTTGGGTAGAAGAAAACAGAAGTAAAGTGGCATTTTCACCGTATCCTATCCAAAGGTACATGCTACTGACATACAGTTTATGCCTGTTGACGCTGACCTTCATCACCTGGCTTGCTGGGATGGTTTTTTAGGTTTCTTCACTGCGAAGTAACGACCCGCTCACCCCTTGCTTTCCCACATTGTACTCTTTGGAGGAAATTCACTATGAGCAGCCATACCTAAGGAGTAGGGAGTTACGCTCTCTTTCCCTTGAGAGCATGACATAACGTTTCCTCTCCAGAACAGTAAGTGTTAGCAAGGAACTGTACTCCTGATCTGAGATAGTGTACTTCTCGATTTGGGGGATGGCCTGTACGCTACGCACATTTGAGTGTGGACACTGAAGCCAGACCAGCCTGCGTATGAATTCCAGCTCTGCTACTTCCTAGCTGTGTAGCCTAGAGAAGTTACTTAAACCTGCCGTGCCTCAGTTTCCTCCTCTGTAATAGGGGGCTGATGATGGGAATATAGTGAACATTAAATGAAATAATCTATGCAGTGCTTAGCCCAATGTCTGGCAAATTGTAACCGCTTAATAAATATTATTGAGATTATGTAGTAAACAAACTAGTTTGTGTGTGTATGTGTGTGTCTGGGAGTGGGGGGGGGGGACTTGTACTATTGATTTTAAATGTATTTGATGTGATTTTTTTCATAGAGCCATCTTTGTGGAAGGTGGTAGGGCTTCCAGGTGAGTTGAAGACAGATGTCATGCTGCTCCAGCACCAGTTTCAACAATCAGAATGATCAAACATGGAAGCATATGGTTTAAAACTATCCGGAGCCCTGGGAGAGGATAAAGAGTTGTTATTAGAAGAGTAGTAGGCTTGGAGACTTGTGGATATTGTCAGGGTTGCATCTTGGCATCCTGGCCGCTCAAGAGGGTGCTCCTTCTGGGGAGGATGTCTATCTTGCCTCCCTCTGAAGCCAGAGTTCCCTGTCAGGGTATCGTGTATTTCATCCTGTCTCTCAGGATCGGTGTTTCAAGCTGTTTTGGAGAAAGTCAGTTTTCCTGAGGTGATAGGAGTGGGGGAAAGGAGAGTGACCTTGGGTGTGGACATACCTCCGAACACCTCCCTTGAGGAAGGAGCCGGGTGGAAGCAGACATCTGTTAAAATCTTTGTTTGCAGTTTTGCTCAGGTGAAGCCCCCCAATCCAGCACTACCACTTTCAGTGTCCCTGTGGGAAGTGACTTCCTGGTGAGGTAAAAACTGTAACCAGCTGCTTCCACAAAACAGATGCACTGGCAGCTCAGGGGAGTGCTTATGAGGTGGGAAATGGCTCCTGACTGCTTAATTTCACTTCAAAAGCACACATATTTTCATGATTACTCCCCAGTGGTGTTTACCTGGAGGATGTCTGTTTGTGTGTGTGTGTATGTGTGTATGTGTGTGTATTTTAACACTCACACAGAGAGAAGAGAAGAGTGATGTGGAGGGAAGGAAGGGGGAGGGCATTCAGGGCAAAAGAAGGTGATGGTTATATGAATAAACCTATGTCAGGTGCAAGCAACAGAAACTCAACTCAAGTTGGTTTCAACAGTAAAGGAAAAGAATAAAGTTTGTGTTGTACTCAGTTTTGGTCGGCTCCGGCAGCCTAAGACTGCGGTCAGGGATGCGGTTTATTTTGGTCTCTGGGCTCCGCCACCCACAGCGACAACATTATCCTGTTGCTGGCTCCCCATCATAAAGGAGAGGTAGCTTCCACAGCACAGGAGGCAGGAAGGGTGGTTTGGGAGCAAGAACTTTCTTAGAATACCCAGTGGCTCAGTGTTCCAGACCGTGTCAGGTGCATCCCAGCTCCGTTATTTGTGCAGCTGCTTATCTTAAGCTAATTGAGGTTCATGCTACAACTCTGAAGTCCAAGTGGAACCTTAAAAAAATATTTTTTGAACTATGAAAATTATCAATAATGTGCAAAAGTAGAGAGAGTAGTGTAATATGCCCCCATGTATTCATTACCCACCTTGGGTGGAACTTCTTAAGAATTTTTTTACTTTTATTTGTCAGTTTTTGTCAGTACAAATAAAAAGATTTATTTTAGAGAGAGGCAGAGTGCTGGGGAGGGGCAGAGGGAGAGAGAAACTCAGACAGACTCCCTGCTGATCATGGAGCCTGCGTGGGGCTCAATCTCAACGACCATGAGATCATGACCTGAGCTGAAACCCAAGAGCCAGACACTTAACCGACTGAGCCACCCAGGTACCCCTGGGTGGAACTTTTTAAAAAATCATTAGTTCTTGATTTGGATAGGGAAAGCATGACCTCCCAGACTGAATCCACCAGGCATGTTACCCAGAGATGGTGAAATAGAGCTTGGGAAGCTGACTGAAGAGGTGAAGGTGAAGCCCACTCCAGTGTTCATTGCAGACAGTAAGGGAAGCCAGCCCTGTTCGATCGGTTTGGTGGGTGTGTTTCATAGTAACACGATGTGCTACAGAGGAAATGGCACTGAGCATTCCCTTCTTTGTTTATGTCTGCATTTTGGAGAAAGTTGACCAGTATTTTAATTATAGGCCTAGCTTCTTCTTTCAATAATGTAACTGTATACATTCTGATGGAAGCCTGTTCTCCAGATATAATTATCAATTATGCCTATGTTAATTCTCAAAATTGATTTTGTTGGATGATCAGTTATATGGTCAACTAACTTACCAGCTCCTGATAGAAACGCCTATTATCTGATTGGCTGACTGTCCAGCTCTTTGTTATCACACCAGTTTGACCTCGGGAATGCTAAATGCACATGACTCCTGTGTGAAGGCCAGACTTGGGGAGTGATGGTCAGAGGGAGGGAACTGTGGGAGCTGGAACCCCCTTGGCCCGTTCTAAAGGCATTCAAGTTCAGATTTGCTTAAAACCCATGCTGGATACAAAAACATATTTGCAGGCTGAATTCATATCACAGGACCCTGGTGTATTCATCTTCCTCTTCATAGGGAACTGTTAATGACTGAGACCCCAGGTTGGCAAGCTGGAGCTCACAGGCCAAATTCTCATTTTTCTGCCTGTTTTGTAAAGAAAATCTTATTGGAATACAGCCACAGATATTTGTTTACATATTTTCCATGGCTTCTTCACGCTGAGACAGAGCCTGGAAAATTTACTATCAGGCCCTTATGGAAAGTTTGCAGACTCCTGTTCTAGAACAGAGCTGTCCATTAGAAATACCATGTAAACCAGACATGTGAGTTACATATATAATTGAAATTTTTTCAATGGTTGCATTAAAAAAGTAAAACAGAAACATGTGAAATGAAATTTAATAGTATGTTCAATCCAATATCTCCAAAATATTATCATTTCAATATGTAATCAACAAAAAAAATTGTTAGTGAGAGTTTTCTTATGTTCTTTTTTTCCTGCTAAGGCTTTGAAATCCAGTGTGTGTTACACACTTTGAGCTCATCTCAGTTCCGACTAAGCCACATTTCGAGTGCCTATTTGACCATGTGTGTGTTGGAGACTATGGCTCTAGGTCTGCCTGAAGCATTTTTCTGAGCTTATGGCAACTCACAATACCTTTTCAACTTAGGTTCATGTTTTATAGCACACTCGATGAGACTTGCTGAGAGAATTTTTTTTGCTGCTTCTTGAACGTTGCTGTTTTCTAAGAACTCAGGGCTGGAGCGTTAGTGGTGGTCAGCTAGGCCCTCACTGGATGACGTGCCACCATGCACCAGCTGTCAAGTCGTTCTACCTTCAAGAGATTCAAAAATACCTCCTTGCTGTGGCTCTTCTAGGTCTGTTAGAATAATTGCCAGGCATTTGGAGAGTTAAAAGTTGCAGTGCCGGGTCTTTTGTACTACTTCCTCTAAGACATAACTGTCAGGTGTGAAAAATCTACGGTGGCTAGATCCATTTGTTGTATTAATCACTACCTTTCCTTGGGAGTTGATTTACGTTTCAGGGAGAAATTCTGAAAAAATGCTTAGTGCAAACAAGACCACGTTCGTTCACGGAGAAAGATTAGAAGGTAGGGTTGAAGTAAGGAAAAATAAGTTTCCAAGGCCCCTGGGAAAAAGTGTTTGGTCACTTATGTTTCCGTGAGTTTTCTGTGAGTAACATCAACCTATTCTGTATATGGGTCTTGTAGTGTCTTACACACAAGAGCAGGGGAGCAGTTTAATGACCCTGGGGCGACTCACTATTAGAAGCCTTTTTGGATTAGTTTCAGATTCCCATTGTAGTTTGATGTTTGATGCATAAAGACCTAATGGCCCAGACTGCCTTTCTTCTTTTGTTAGAAAGCTGTGGACTTTGGGGGGCAAACTGGGGTTAATGGTTAGAACTAAATTGGCACCCTCTTCACTGGGACGTGAGCTCCGTCACCTGAATAACCCAATTTCGGGGACAAGGATGGTCATCTCAGGTTTTAGCTTTCAATCTGCCAGACTTGGTTTGCTTTTATTTTCCCTAAATGGTACTGGAATCTTCTTTATCCCAGTGGTACCTTGTGGTAGACCGAATTTGGCAACCTCTCCTACCAAGGGGTTAAAATAAATCTGTCTCATCAGTGTCTTTTTGTTTAAGAAGAGCTTAAAAGTGCTGATGGTTAGCTTTCCTTCCTCATATGCTCATTTTTTATTTTTACTGCGGGAATTACTGACTTTTTCTCCCTGTCTCTCTCTCTTTTCAAAAAAAAAAAAAAAACTTCATTGATATGTCAAAAAGATGAAAAGATGTTATAAACATACTTTGACTTTTCTGTTTCTTTGCTTCCTTGCCCACTCCCCCCCACCACCCTAAGTTTTAAATATGGGTCTCATAGAATCAGGCATTTGCCAAAGCAGCAGTTTTTAAGCATAAGGTTTTCCCCTTTCCTGATGTATCAGTGCTAACTTTCCTCCCTCCTTTGCAGACACAGGCATTTTCCCTTTTTGGGTTGTAGTTTTATGATAGCACATTATGAAGGGTTTGACAGCTTCTTTAAAATAAAGATCGATTCATGATCTTGGCTTACAGGTCCTGGCAACTCACGGAGGCTGGACAGACCTGCAACATTCCTGGGCCAACGATGCCAAGACCTACCTTTTATAACTGTAAAGGGACTATCTCTTGCTCTAACGCAGTGGTTTTCAACTGGGGGCAGTTTTATCTTCAAAGGGGCCCTTTGGCAATGTTCGGAGACTCTTGGTTGTTGAAATAGGACTGGAGCTACCAGCATCTAATGAGTAGAGGCCAGGGATGCTACTAAAACATCCTACAGTGCACAGGACAGCCTCCCACCAACAACAAACTGTCTGCTCAAAATGTCAGCGGTGTTGAGGTTGAGAAACCCAGGTACAAGGGATGCTTTCTAGGATTGAGCTATGGCCTGTGTGTTTCTTTCTCTTGTTTTTAAAAACATGCCAACAAATGAAAAGCCACCAACTATATTCATAATAATAAACTGTCTCTAAGAAAATCCCAGGTCTACTCTTCCTGCAAAAAGGAAAGAGAAAAACATTGAAGTGGCCGCATGGTATGAGTGACCCACTGATGATATTCCCTCGGAGAACCGTTTTCTGGGTTAGGGTAATTAACAGAGCTCAGAAGGTTGTGAAGTCACAGCTAAAGGGTGTCAGAGATTCATTCCCCAGATGGGCCACCCCACTGGGATGTATGACGGTATAAACCACAATCAAATCTATGGTGCGTTTCCTTTTTGATGGGAGGAAAAGAAAGGAATGCTCTTTAGTCATTTTTATTGGAGAAAAACTCGTATTTTTTACTTTAATGTGATTTCTTAGGAAGGGTAGATGCCAGATAGTGAAAAGGGGGAAATGAATTTACAAATCTTGTGCTTTGCAAAGTATGACGTGACCTTTTATTTTTATATTGTGGTTTGTGTTTTCTATTAAGCCATCGATCATATTTTCTCTTTGCCATTTAAAAAAGAAAATACAGACCTTTTCACAGATTTTAGGACACGGTGACAAAATTTGGTATTATGATGGCTAAAGTTCTGGGCCAGACTTTTGGAGCTAATTTCTTTTGAATTGACAGGTATCAAGGGCACTACACACGGTTCTGTGTGCCTAAGTCTCTGCTAGAGCTTGGGCACTGTTTTTAGCCTGAGCTTAATGAGTTGGGGTCACTGAGATGATACTTGAGCATTATCATTTTGATCTTTCAGAGTGGAGGGAGGGAGAGAGAGAGGATCTAGTTATATCAAGCATGCTGAATTGAATAATCTTAGAATGGACTTTGTGGGTAATAATGGTGTTGACAAGAAACAGAGTTGGGTTTCTCAAGTCAGTGACCCCACTCCTCTGTTGGTGCAAGTGCATCCAGGCAGTGTCTCCTCGGAATAATCGAAGGGTATTTGCAAAGACCTTGCTTCACCCATCCGCCTCATCCAAGTTCTAAATACATCTGCCCTGTCTCATTTTAGATGCAACTAGTGGAAAATTGAATTTAATGATTAAGTCCTTTTGATTTCTGAATTGTGGAAATTCTTGTGATTTTTGTACTTCTGGATTTGCAGTGCATCTTAATGAAAATCCTTTTTTCTTCTTAAATTAGCAATGTGATAGAGTAGTTAGTGGGGTTGTGCTGGTTATATCTGTGGGCAAACGAAAGAAAAGGAAGCGACAAAATGGGTTCTGATAGGCTGAATCTCACAGAGTGGTAATTATTCTTTAAATACTAAAATAGAGTTTTACCTATTAGAAGCCTCATAAAACCAGCGTCCACCATCTATCTGATTTTGCTGTTGATGTAATTTTAGGAAATCAAATGAACCGCCATGGAAATTAGGTTTCATCCTCAATGGCTTGTGTACCCCTCTAAGTTCTATTAGATTTAATAGGAGTTTTGCAGGTGGAAACACAGCAGGGCTGAAGCTTTTATCACTCCAGAGAGCAGGCTTTCATAAACAGAGAATATAAAATCATGCCTTTTATCTTGCCGTTTAAGAATTCTTCATTTTCTGCACCCACGTTATTTATCACATGCATGGAGAGGACATTCCAGGATATTGTATTTTGAAAAAGGGAAAGAGAAGCCATTCAGATTCCTATTAGAATGAATCGCACGAGCTGTACATCACTTTCTAATTTCTGAGACTACTTGTAAATCATAGGGAAAGAGGGCATTGTACCATTGGTCAGGGGAAAAATGGGAAATTTAATAGTTTGTCAAAGATTAATAAGAAAGGATTACCGCTTGGAGAGACCCTGACTTGGTGAGCAAGTACGTTTTGAAGTTCATCAAGCTTATAAGCAGATGGAGAGTTTAATTAAAGTTACTTGTCATCGCTCAGGTTTGCCTCTGCTGTCCCTGGGACCGAAGGATATGCAATGCCAGTGACTTTGTCAAAACTTAGATTTGACCTCGAGAGCCATGTGTTGCTCTTTCATGTTCTCTCTATTTTCCTTTCATCATTTAGGTGCTGATGAGTATCTTTTTGTTGTGGTCTGTTCTATGTCTTGATCAGTATAAATTCCAGTAGTCAACTTTGTTTTATTCATTTAGTGTTCACTATTTTATGTTTTGATTAATTATTTAGCCAATACAGAGTCAAGTTGAAATAGTCTAAGACTGCCAGGAAAGAAGGGGTGTGTGTGTGTGTGTGTGTGTGTGTGTGTGTGTGTGTGTACACATGCCCATTTGCACATGTGTAAACGTTGGTAACAGAATCAAATGTGTGTGTACATATGTGTGTGTGTGTATGCATTTATTATTGAATGTTATCAGGATATTTAACCTTTCATATTCTGAGCTGCATATCGAGACTATTCATACATTTCTTCTGAGCAAAGCCCTTTCTTTCCCTCTTGTTCTGGCAAGAGAATGACTTTATCTGGGAGGCCGCATTTTTGATCTCATATAGAGCTAGGAGCACTCTGATGGTTCAACAAAGGCACCCAAGCTCAGGCATCCAGCATTGGTAGTGCTCCAGTTAATGCTTGTTTATCAGATTATTGAAAGGCAAGCTGCTTTCCTCAGAATGTGCCCCCTACTCCCTGAGTATGTGTAATCCTACTTGGGTACCATCCTGATATCATTATATAAACAGAACTCTCAATAGACACTGCTGAAACTCATAGACTGGGTTCTTTAGGATCAGGCCTTTTGTGTGGATGTAATCAAATATGTAGGAGTAACATTCACAGTCTCGAGCTTTTCAAAATTGTAGTTGTTGGAGATGAAAGCCAGAAACGATGACAAATTCCATTGATTTTTTTTTTTTTTTGGCATGGTTATTTTTAAATTGGTGAGTAACAGAAGTGTTAACAGTTGAGGTATAGAATGGACTGGAATCCAGGGGTTCTCAAATCTTGCAGTTCATTAGAAACCGCAGGCTTTGTAAATGGCTCCCATCCCTATTCCATAACTGCGAAATCTGTTTTTTTCAAGCACCCCCAGGTAATTCTTATGCAAGTGATCCCTTGGTCCAGTTTGGGAACCCCTAAAATTAGGTTATCAACCTCATCATAACCTTCCCAGGCAGGAATTGATTTCTTTGGACGTAAATCATTTAAATTCCATAATGTGATTTTGGATTTTAAAGCAGATTTAATTATGTAAGATAGACCATCCTTTTCATAAGACACACAAAAATTTCGAGTTAGGCCTAAAATCTTTGGGACATATAGTCTGTTGGGCACAGATCCACTGGCCTAGATAATACTGAATTAAACTCTTCTCTCTCTTGGCCTCCCACAGAAATTGGCCAGGCTATCCCAGCGAAGGTTATTCTCAAAACCAAGCCTGTTGTTCAGATCTGGCAGTGAATAAGCCTTTTAAACTTGGGTCCACTCCTAATGGAGCCTTTTGATCCAAATGCTTTAGAGTTAGACCTTTTGTATCTTAGTTGATGAAAACTGAGGTATAATATAGCATTAAACATTTTTTATTATTTCTTTCTGGGCCTCTTGGATTTGAATCTGGTTTGCTACCTGTGAGGTGTGTGACCTCAGACGGGTGACTCCATGTTGCCACACTTTGTTGTGCAACCTGTAAAGCGAGGGTAATAGAATTCATAAAGTTATCACAGGACAAACTGAAGGAGTGTGCAAAGTGTTGGCTCACTGTCTTCCACGTAGCAGAGGCTCAGTAACTGTTGTCTCTTACCACTGTCACGGGGGGTGGGAAAGTTACAAAATGAATGAATGGCTGATCTTACCTTCGTCAAGAGCTTGCAGCCTCCAATTTGGCATAAGGTGTAATTAAATTACCATAGTACAAGCAGGGAAGGACTGAAGGCTATGAGGGAAGAAGGGAAAATGATTTGCAAGTTTTTCAGAGGAGAAGGTGATTGCGTAGGACTTTCTGCCGCATCTTGATAGGAAGCATCGCATCCCTTGTGAAGTGGTTTTTTGAGCTGAGCCTCGAGGGAAGAACCTAAAGGAGTGGGACAGATAGAAGAACCCACTGGAAGAGGAAATGATGTGGGGTAAAATAGTGTCTGGCACACAGAGGGTCCCCAAGAAATAATGGTTGGTTGAAAGGCACGGGGCTTCATGGAGAGAAATTGACATGTGGACTCTGGTCCTGTTGTCTTTTATAAAATGGGTGCCACGACACTGACACTGAGCACGTGGGCTCATGGAGTGAGTGGATGGTACATGTGATTTGCCTAGTAGGATACTGGGCATGTCGTGAGCACCCAACTACCGGGGGCTAGTGTGTCATTATTCTCTACTGGTATGAAGGGGAATAGAAAGCCATCAGCTGGCGATATAAATGTGCACCAGATGATGAAGACATTTTAATACTGAGCTAAGGGGCTTGAGTTTTATTCACTTGACAGGTGGGAGCCATGGGAGCTTTTTGATCAGGTGCATAGACATTGAAGGGTTCTCCTCTCCTGATTTCAATGTAATGCCTCAGGGAATAGCACAAAAAATTTCTCTCCATACCCCTCTTTCTGTCGGGGAGTTAGACCTTTTCCAGAAGCTCCACTGCACACTTTACCTTGGATCCCTTTGCTTGGGATTGGACCCCAGGCCCATACCGTAGCCGTGTGTGTCTGGAAACTTGGTCAGCCTGTGGTGTCTCTGTAGCTGGAAGACAGCTCTCTGTGTGCAATGGGAATGGCTCTTGGAGTATGGCCAGGCAACCAGCAATATCTGTCCCTAGGAGTAGCATGGCATGTTGGAGCCCAGCGTGTACTCAATAGGAGGCACAGGAAAAAATAAGAAAAATACGCCGCCGCAGAAAAACAGAGGAAGAGGTAAAGGTGTGTGTAAAAAGCTGTTAAATTCAGTTGTAGACCCAACGTGAGTTCAAGATACAGGTGATCGCTTCCAGGAAGAAGTGATTCACAGGCAGGAGAAATTAGGATTAGACTATAAGGTTGGAGAGGCGGCTGGGTGGCTCAGTCAAGTTAAGTGTCTGCCTTTGGCTCAGGTCATGATCTCAGGGTCCTGGGATTGAGCCCTGCATCGGGCTTCCTGCTCCGCGAGAAGCCTGCTTCTCCCTCTCCCTGAAGCTTGTGCTCTCTCTCGCGCGCGCTCTCTCTCTCTCTCTCAAATAAATAAATAAAATCTTAAAAAAAAATAAAAAGACTACAACCCTGGAAGTATTGATTTGGGAATCATTTGCTTAGAAGGTTGCAAAGAACCCTTGAGATTCCCAAGTAAGGAATGAGTAGAGAGGCATGGACAAGAACCAAATAGTAAGGCTAAGGGAATGATTTCTTTTTTGGGAGCTTGTGCCAGTGCCAAGGGAGGCCTTACTCAACATTGTTAAAACCACCCTCTCCACTGTTCTCCATTAGCCTTCATTTCCTTTAAGGCATGTGACCTTCATTAAAACAGCAGTGGGCTTATTACACACGCCCAGCTAGAAGACAAATTCTGGCGTGGCTGCCCACCCCCACGCCCACCTCTCCTGGGCAGATTTCTCCTCTCAGCTCCATCTGTATAGAAATTCCATTGTTGGGCGCCTGGGTGGCTCAGTTGGTTAAGCGACTGCCTTCGGCTCAGGTCATGATCCTGGAGTCCCAGGATCGGGCTCCCTGCTCATCCTGCTTCTCCCTCTGACCCTCCCCCCTCTCGTGCTCGCTCTCTTTCATTCTCGCTCTCAAATAAATAAATAAATAAATCTTAAAAAAAAAAAATTCCATTGTCTTCACTGTGGCCACTCCACTGGCAAGCGACAGTCCCTGTTAACCTGTCACTTACCTGTGGTGGAGATTGGGAGACTCAGCAGGAGGGCGGCAGGTGTGATATACGCTCCCTGTAATTGCCCTGCAGCCCCTTGGCTGTGGAACTCTGCTAGGCCTCCAGGTGGGTGGACACCTTCCTGCCCCCATTGACTTTGGGCTGGGCTCTGTGATTCTCTTTGGTCAGTGGAATGTTGTAGAAGTACGAGAGTAGAGGGCTTAAAACGTGCTTGTGTGGTTTTACTTGGCCTTTTTCTGCTCCGGCACCTGCTGGGAGAATAGCATGTCCCAGCTTTCCTGGTAGGTAGGTTATGGTCCCAGAATGAGAGACGTGTGGGCAGCATCCTGGCCCCAACCCGCAGCTTCTGCTTAGTCATCTAGCACACCTGAACCCCAGTGAGGGAGTAAACCCTTGTTGTTATCCACCACCAAAATGCTTTTCTTTATTTATTTAGTTTTTGGTCACGGTGTTTTTTAGCAGAAATCTGACCTATCCAGCTGCCACAGGGACTTATGTAAATATTCTTCATCCAGAAAACTGAGGAACTAGAGTGGTCAGCAACGTGGGAAATAAATCCGTGGCTCCCGGGGGCACATCGTCTGCCCTCCGTTTGACCAATGCTGAATTCCGTTGAAGTGCCCTATTCAATCATGCCTGCATTCAGTATTGTAAAATGATATACTTTTTCACAAAACACAACTTCGTCTTGCGTATTCTGATTAATAAAGGCAATGTGCATTATTAGACTTAATTTAAAGGTGTAATTCTGTGTCAGTCACGTAAGGAAAAAACAGTACCATGGACCTTTTCCAAATTCCCAGAGGCTTAAAAAATAAAAACTCCCTGAAGAGTGCTGACAGCACACCTTGCCTGCTATTATAGCCCAGGTTTTTTGTTTCCCTGCCGGTGCCAGAATATCATTAGGTTACAAATCAGATGTAACGGCTCAGATTATTGTTCATCTTGAGCTCTGTGCTTTCTCTCCATTAGTTGTGACATAACAGAAAAAATTTAATTTATTTGTAGGCCTGCCTTCAAAAGAAGCTTTTATTTCAAAATGTGTTTGAGGATGTAGTAGGGAAAACCATGAGTTTATTTATCCTCAGTGCCTCAGCTAAAATTGCGAGGATAGGACAGGTTTTGAAATACATGTGCTTTTGCAGAGTAAAAGTTGCTTGTACCCTGATACAGCACATCCTTTCTGCAAAGAACAGATTTTTCTAGCAACTTCTTTTTGGTAGCTTTAGTTTCGTGTTTGTTTTTTTTGTTTGTTTGTTTTTTAACGTGTGTCCTAACCATAATTTTAGGTTTATTGTCTCAAAGGTAAGTGAGCAGTGGTCCTGACATTTATTCATTCGTTCCACTTTGTCAGTTCACCTGTCAGCTGTTCAACAAATATTTATTCTCCACCTTCATTTCAGGGCATGATCAATTTTCCTTTTGTACATGGTCATCTTTCACACAAGGTTGGAGATTATTCAGAATGGATATGTACGTTTTACAATATGGCGAAAACTCCCCGATACAAAGTCAGACTTATTTCAGATTTGTCAGGTTAAATATCCTAAGTTCCCATACAGTGCCTTGGTAAGCTGCTTTCTCCAGTGGGAGCTGAGGATTATTCTAACCATCTGTGTATGCCCATGTAAGTGCTGTGCTCTTAGGGCCCTTTTAACACCTACCCACAGTAGACCTCGGTAGTCCTCTGCGTTGCGCCAGCCCTGAATGAAACCCGCTGTTGTGAATGGGAGTGTAGGAAGTATTTGCGGGCGTTTTGGCATATTAAAAAAAAAATGCCGTGAACAACTGTTTTGCTGGTTTGATGAGTATTTAATGTGCACCTACTGGTGGAGGATGCTGGATTCATTTAAATGTGCATACCTGTCTTAGGGTCTTGAATGCCCCATGCTTTATGGAGACATTTAAATTTTAAATCCTATAAAGCACTTCTGTTACTTGCAATGAATAATAGCTTAGATTACCTTAAATAGGTTTCCATCCATTATTGTTTAGCAAAGATGGGTCTTGATAAACGAGAATAGGTCAGTGAGGGTAGGACGTTAGTAAAAATCTAGCATGAGGTATTGGGTGGGGGTCAATTTAATGGCAGAGTATGGTGTCCAAGGCGTTAGGCAGGGTGAGAAAAATAAGAACTGAAATCTGCTTGTGTGTGTGTGTGTGTGTGTGTGTGTGTGTGTGTGTGTGTGTGTGTGTGTGAATGTAGTGGTTTGTTATCAGCCGTCAGGGTTTTAAGAGTTCTGGATGCCTTTAATATAATAGTAATAGTTGAGTGGTAACGCAAACCAGACCCCTGGCCTAATGCTGTCCTCTTTACATGGACTATTTAGGTGGATTTATCCCAACAGTCTCACAATGAAGGGGCTGTTAAAATTCTCATCTGACAAAAGGAGGAGAGGGGTTTCTTTATGTCCCAGACATTTATGTAGTGTTTTAGTATGTGCCAAGCATTCTTCTAAGTGCCTTTCAGTTGTCACCTTAGTCCTTACATAAATCTTACGAGAGATGATTTTTACAGAGGAAGAAATTGAGATGGAGAAAGTTAAGGGACTTGTCTGAAAGTTAAGGGACCAGTTAGTAAGTGGTGGAGTGGGATTTGAACTTGGGCCCTCTGGTTGTAGAGTGGGCTCCTTAACTCTTTCCAGTGGTAACTAGCCCATCATAGTCATGGTTCTGGGATACACTTTGGAACCGTCTTGCTTAGGAGCTTGTGTTCAGTAGCCCATTACATTATTCCACCTCTTGTATAAGAGATCCAAAGACAGGCTTTGCTTGTCGTTAACAGAGAGCAAATCTGAAATTGGCCAGGAGAACTATGTTTGGTGGTAACTTGCTTTTCTGGGGTTTGATTTGCTGTACTTTGGCCTCAGTCGAATAGTCCCATATATGTTTTCCACTTGTTTATTTGTTTGTTTTATAATTTAAGATCTGCTCTTGAAGTCTTCTCAGACCTCAGGGAACTGTGAGTTACATGGAAGGCTGCAGTCTTTATGTATAATAAGCAAAAGGAGAAAGAACATATGTAAAAACTTAGGCGCCCTTACAGGGTATCTCTCTTGTGTCCTACCTCCATCTCTCTCTCTCTTTTCTTTCTTTTTTAAGTAGGCTGCAAGCCCAGCATGGAGCCCAACACAGGGCCTGAACTCAACGACCCCAAGATCAAGACCTGAGCTGAGATCAAGAGTCGGTCACTCAACTGACTGAGCCAGGCGCCCCTTCTTTTTTGTTTCTATTTATTTAGGATGACTGGGAGGGGCTTGGGAAAATAGATTTCATTACACGACTGCTTTGTGCAAAGTATGTTGTTGCTAAGTGCTTTGCATATCTGATCTCATTGGTGCTGGGCAGCAACTCTCAAGGAACTATAGTTGTTAGCCCTATTTTATAAATAAAGATGCTGAGGCTTAGGGCTGCCAGAGTAGAAATGGAATTCAAACTCACATCTGCCTAACTCCAATTCTGATACTTTCTTTCCTCCGGAGGGCTGCCTCAGACTCAAGTTCTATGTGACCTGCCTGCTAGTTTGGTCCTTAAGGGCTGCTGCTTTCTCAGATTTAGTTTTGTTTGTTATTAAAAGAAATCCCATTGTTTCATTTTGCTGGCTGTAATCTTGTTTCCAATGCAGCCCAGAGATGGCATACATTACAATGGGGATTACCATTTCCCAGTGTCATCTCTCATTTGAGCTAATAGGAGAATACGAGCTTATATTGGCAAGATTGTAGGGACCCAGATGATGGGGCTTCATTGTTTTACTGAGCAAAAATAGTTTATCCATTCTCTATTGCCAGGGCTCATTGAGAACCATATTGCTCTACGGTGTCAGTCATTACCAAGCAAGATGAAAGATACCGTGACTGTTTATTAGGTTAAGGGAGGCCCATGCCTCCATCCCACAAATATTTATAACGCTCGTGTTACATGGCGCTGTTATAGGCCCTGGGATACAGCGGTGCCCGAAGCAGATCAGGTTCCTGATTTGGCTTCAGAAAGTAACTAGAGTTGGGGAATTCTAGAATGGACCTCTCATTATTTTAGTTTTATTTAGTCAGAGGCTATTTTATTTCATAAAAACACTGGTTACTAACTGTCTTAACCCCTGAAAATATCACTGCAAATGAAAAATTTTTAATAGCGGAACTGATGCCTCTGGTTTGCTGAGTGTTCCTTTCACTATTGAATACACTCTTTGAAGTTTGTTAGAAATCTGAAGGATAACTTCAAGATCATCTAGTCAAGCTCTAGATGTGGAAATTGAGGCCCAGGGAGGTGAGATTCATATAGCAAAGCAACTTAGTTCTGAGTAGGGATTTTACCTTGCTGTTCTTTGGTGACTTGGCATTCCCGAACAGAATTCAGGAACCCACAACAAGTGGTAGACTGTCAACTGTGTCCCATCTAACTACTAGACTGTCCCAGCGTTACTGGTGTTGACTGCATCCCATGTAACTACTACTAGGGAGGTTATAGCTCTACTGGTTCTTAAAAGTTTTGGGGGCCAAAGGACTCCTTGGACATCCTCTTCCCAGAAAGCTACCCATGGCTACAGATAATCAAATTGTTTATATGTTATTCAAAAATGGTTTGAGGAGGGGCATAGATGGCTGGTTTTGCAGTGGCCATTGGGAGACATGCTGAAGATTGACTGGGGATGATAATGGGGGAGGTAGGAGTGAAGGGATTCGAAGGCTCTGGTGAGACACAACTGACACCTTGCTGTGCTGATCAGAACAATTTCACTTGTAAATCCAAATGGAAATAGGGCCTTTTTGGGGAGATAATTTGTTGATAAAATTAATTTAAGTGTAGTGGTGGGAAGCTTGTTGGTAAGTATATGAGGGTTTCATTAATCAGTTCTCTTTTTGTGTATGTATTTTATGATATGTTCACAAAGAGCTTAATAATCTAAGAAAAAAGGTATTGCTAAACCTTTTTCATTTAAATCTTTAAAATTATTTCATGAAAAACAACAAAAACAGAGCTTGAAAAATTTTACAGAAAACATTGGTAGGTGGGACTCTTTGAGGGGAGTTTGAAATATTTTTATGTACCTATTAATATTTATAAGTAATATAAGAAGTTTAACTGATGGTTAGTTTGCAGTGAATTCTAGGAAGAGACCACCAGTGGTGCTAGTTTTTCAATCTCAAATTTCTCCAAGGAAAAAATAGAGCAGTGGGAAAGCTAAACTACAAAAACCACAAGCAATATCTGCGATTAAAACCGGGTTACAAGGTATCCCTGTCATTCTCCGAATATGTGAATGAGACAAACCACTCGACAGCTCAAGACCTGTGTAGAAGTGGCCTTAGATGGAAGTGAGGGAAGATAAGAGCTCCCCAAATCAACCACAGATTCCCACTGGAACATTTGGTGGGCCCAGAGAGAGTGTGCATCCCAAACCCGGAGCGGTTCCACAGGTATCTGGTTCCTGGGTGAGGGCAAGCAGCCTACAATGTAGCAAGTTCTGGGCACTGAGTGTCCCTTCCGAGGTAAAACTCAGCACCCAGAAGCAAGTAATGGGAATAGAACCCAGACTGAGCAAGACGGGGCAGGGAGGGTCAAGAGAAGAGAAACTCAGATAAATGTTGAAAAGACGGACCATGATGGTAGGTCAGTTTTTGGAATTGCTCCGTGGGAACAGTAAAAGCAGCAGACCAGACCTTTGAACAAGAGAATCTCAACTACCAACTCCCCTCTCCACAAAGTTGGGGAATATTTATTTTAAATAAGAAACAGGCAATAGGGTTAGAGTTAAACTCCATACACATTTATTATAATTAAAGAGAGAATAAGGAACAGTACTGACAAGAGTTGACTACTATATGCCTGACTACGACCCAGCAATTGCACTACTGGGTATTTACCCCAAAGATACAAATGTAGTGATCCGAAGGGGCAGGTGCACCCCAATGTTTATAGCAGCAGTGTCCACAACAGCCAAACTATGGAAAGAGCCAAGATGTCCACCGACAGATGAATGGATAAAGAAGGTGTGTGTGTGTGTGTGTGTGTGTGTGTAATGGAGTATTATGCAGCCTTCAAAAAACCCGAAATCTTGCCATTTGCAACGATGTGGATGGAACTAGAGGGTATTATGCTGAGTGAAATAAGTCAATCAGAGAAAGACAAGTATCATATGATCTCACTGATACAAGGAATTCTTAATCTCAGGAAACAAACTGAGGGTTGCTGGAGTGGTGGGGGTGGGAGGGATGGGGTGGCTGGGTGATAGACATTGGGGAGGGTATGTGCTATGGTGAGCGCTGTGAATTGTACAAGACTGATGAATCACAGACCTGTACCTCTGAAACAAATAATACATTATATGTTAAAAAAAAGAAAAAAAAGAAGATAGTGGGAAGGGAAAAATGAAGGGGGGGAAATCGAAGGGGGAGATGAACCATGAGAGACTATGGACTCTGAGAAAGAAACTGAGGGTTCTAGACGGGCGGGGGGTTGGGGGTGGGTTAGTCTGGTGATGGGTATTAAAGAGGGCATGTACTGAATGGAGCACTGGGTGTCACATGCAAACAATGAATCATGGAACACTATACCAAAAACTAATGATGTAATGTATGGTGATTAACATAATATAATAAAATTTTAAAAAATGAGACAAAAATATTAAGAACATGATGGGGGTATGAAAGAGCCTTCCTTATACATCAGTATAAGGAAATGAAGATTTGAAAGGAGGGGTGCCTGGGTGGCTCAGTCGTTGGACATCTGCCTTCGGCTCAGGTCATGATCCCTGGGTCCTGGGATCGAGCCCCACATTGGGCTCCCTGCTCAGCGGGAAGCCTGCTTCTCCCTCTCCCACTCCCCCTGCTTGTGTTCCCTTTCTCGCTGTCTCTCTCTGCCAAATAAATAAATAAAATCTTAAAAAAAAAAGATCTGAAAGGAAAGATGGCAGAATTCAGGAAAAAGCAGAAATAAAATGATAATTTTGGAAATTAAGAGTAACTAGAAAAACCGCAAGAGCAGGTGAATGCAATTGTTAATGCTTAGACGCAAACAGAGGAGGTGGAACCTTTAATGAGCAAAAAGTATGGGAATGAGAAAGATTTCAGGTGAAATTGTATAGACGCTATCTAAAAGAAACCAAATATGTGTAAGAGGAGTCCCATACAAGGAAATTGGAGTTAAACGGCAAAAAAGAATAAGAAAACTTTATTGAAAGAAGACTCCTTTTAGCTAACTGTTGAAAAGGCCACTTTGTTCCTCATAAAATCATCTCAGATCATTACTGAGATGTATAGTATAGTAAAAGTATGGTCCTTAATGAAAGGAAAAAAACCTTTGAACATCCAGACCAAAAACCTTTATTCCTGTAAGGGAAAGAAAATTAGATTCTCATGAGACTTTTTTTTGACAGCAGTGTTTTGTGCCAAAAAAACAATGGAGTATCATATTTAAGATAATCGTGAAAAAAAAAATGTGAGCCATGAAATTTATAACCAGCTAAACTGATCTTCAAATATAAACCAGGAGACAAATTACCGCGATTGTGCTAGAAATCAGGGAATATTATTCCTGTGAGTTCTTCCTGGAGAACTTAGTAGAGAATAAGCTTCAGAGAAGCTTAAAATGTCAAGTATTGATGATACACATCCAAGTAAGTAACTAAATGGTTGATGTAGGATCTTTCTCTTTATAGAAGTATTTCAGGTAATAAAGCTGCAGTTCTGCCTTTGAGATCATCATGATTTCAGTGTCCAGTGGGTTCAGGGAAGATTGCACCAGTGGTGATCTAGTTGGACCACCCTGAATCCATTTATGGATCCAGGCCATAATAATATATTGAGTGCATTACAAATAAGGAGACTCCTAGACATTGTGTCCTTTCTTTATAGATGTATGTAGCACTACCTGAGAAGTTGTTTTGCCAAAGAGATATGGAGCTTTAGTCTGATCAAGCTTCTAGGTCTGTCTCTAAATTTACAGAAAAAAATAGGGTAACATGTTAAATCACACCACGGGGGGATGTAAAGAGCAAAACTGGCAAAATCCAGACCATGGGAAACGTTACAGTACAAAAAAGGGGAACCCATAGATTTAGGAATACATTGTTTTATCTTAATGTATGGACAGTTTTTGGTTCCTGAATCAAACAAGCAAACACCTTGTAAAATAGAAAAGAATGGTAATGTAATTGGGAAGATGTGAATATTGGATTTTTAGGAATTGGCAATTCATATTTTGTGTTTTATGTTTTCATTTTTTAATTAAAAAAGATTTTATTTACTTGAGAGCGATAAAGAGAGAGCATGAGCAGGGGGGAGGGGGACAGCGGGCGAGGGAGAAGCCGACTCCCCGCTGAGCAGGGAGCCCAACACTGGACTCATCTAGGACCTCGGGATCATGACCTGAGCCGAAGGCAGACGTTTAAGTGACTGAGCCACCCAGGCGCCCCTGATTTTTATCACTAATAAAGAAAAAGAATAAATAAATAAAAAAGGTTTGAGTGACCAATTAGTGAACATGGGATGCTGGATAACTCAAGATTTTAGTAGATGTATTAGAGTTCTCCAGAGAACAGAACTGGTAGGATATAAATAAATCAAAATAAAACAAGCCAAGCAAATAAAAATAGAGATGTGTTCTGTTGAATGGGCTCATGTGATTATAGAGGCCGAAAAGTCCCGTGAGGCCCAAGAGAGACAGTGGTATGAGTCCTGAGTCAGAAGGCCTAAGATGACCAGGCACAGCTGGACTTTTTATTCCTCAGCTTTGTGGTTCTAGTCAGACCCTCTGAACAGATTGATGCTCACTGTGGGGAGGGCCCTCTCCTTTACTCAGTCTACTGATTTATAATCTCATTTAGAAACACCCTCGCGGACACGCCGGGAAATAACGTTCTGCCAAATGTTTGGGCAGTCAAGTTGACACACAAAGTTAACCATCACCATAGGAGGCACCTTTTTCTATTTCTCAGTCTTGTGTTCCTTTTGTCTTCTTGGGGATAGATGATCAAGCAGTAATTATTGGTGTGGAATCACGTGGTCATCAAAATGGAAAGAGCATGTTTTGCTGTTGAGTAAATTGAGACTTCTGGTCATGGGGGATCGTTCTAGTAACAGCTACAGTGTTCACCTTCAGGGGTTCCCTTTTCGCACTTCCTCTGTTAGGGTAGTGGGAAATCGTATGCGAGCGAGATTTCCTGGTGTTCCTGGCCCCTTGGAGAACTTAACTTGTTACCTCTAACACCTTTGTAAGACATGGGGTGTTGTTGGTTTTTTTGGGGGGGGATTCACTGTGAACTGTTATGGGCTTATTTCTTTATTTCTTTTTGTACACCAAGCATTTCAAATGCTGCTTTCCTTAGAACTTTTAAAGGCTGTGGTTCTTACTGACTTTGTCTTTCTGTTATACTATTCATCTCAATATAGATTTACGCTGGCTATTGACAGCTACTTCTCAACCTTAAGAGCCTTAACTTTTTCACTAATATTGACAAAATCATATTTATTCTCCGTTAGTTCACATTTTGTAGGCTCTCCTCAGGTTGATAGAAAACCTGAGAAGTTTCGCGTTGTTTTACATTATTGAATCCTTTATGGTGCATTGTCTTCCTTTCAATTTTGAATGCCAGAAAACCAAGGTTTATGTGATAAGTGACTTGTTAGGGGTCAAAAGCCAAAGAGGGAAAGTTAGGAGGACCCTAAGGGTACAAAAAAGAGGCAAAAGAAGAGGAAAGAGACAGAAAGGTTAAAGTGGTATGGACAGTAGGGTGTGATGAGTGGTGAGCTATGTATATGAATAACAAGTAAGTGACGACCGTACCCATGATTGTAAGGGTAGAGAACATTCTCCCAGGAAGCACGGTAAGCGCTTTTGTAGCATTACACCACCGGATATCCGGGCACCTTTTTGAGGTACACTATTTCCATTTTATAGATGAGTAGACAGAAGCCTTGCACTGGGCTGGCCTAGCCAGTCAGTGTGGGACCGTGACCCCATGATTTAACTGCCTCCCCACACATCGCAGTAATGTGTTTCACTCCTTCTCTCAGGGAGTAGGTAACTGTACACCCCAGACAGGTTAAGTAACTTTGCTCAGCACTTAACGTTTCAATCAATGGCAGAGCCAAGAAAATAATCTCTGTTCACTGACTGGGAAACATTACGACTCTGCTCAGTGAGTTTGTTTTTAGAATAGCTTCTCTTAAGGCAACATTCTTGTCTTTTCAGTACTGTTTCTTTCACTTCCTTGACTGTTTCTTATTGTTCACCTCTTCACTTTCCACCCACATTCCCAAGTATGAAGGAAGTAATGGTTGAGTTTCACGTGATAATCGGAAAAGATAAAAGCCAGCCTGAAAATAATCCTGGTCTGTTGGGAATGTTTGCTTGATGTTTAGAGAAATTTTTTTTCTTGTCCCTGACTTTAGACTTAACTTTTCCGTTAATGAGCAACGTGTTAATGTTGTCCCTGAACTTTATTTTCAATAATTCACCAATGGAAGCACTCATAGCCAGCTCTGCTAATGAATATAGAACAGTGACATTCTGTAGAAAAGGAAAGAAAAAAAATCTTTTCTCTTCTCCCAGGGATCTTTCCTGTTTGGAAAAACCAAACAGACAAGAAAAATAAATCAGGCACTTGAAGGAAAGAAGCTACATCCCTGAGAGTGTTATATTTATAAAAATTCTAATAGCCCAGAGATTTTCTTTCCAGTTTAAGCAATGAGGAATTTTCCAATGTGAAAATGGCCATTAATAGGGTATTTTTGGTGCTAAAATAGTTGCTGGTCTGTGGTGTAGCAATCTTGACTCTTCCAGCCGGAGGAGAATTTCCTCTGACTGTGTTCTCAGACCTTCCCCCAAAAGGGACATGGGGAAGGCAATATTTGTTTTATTATTTATTTATTTATTTACTTATTTTTAAAGATTTTATTTGTTTATTTGACAGAGAGAGAGAGACAGTGAGAGCAGGAACACAAGTCGGCGGAGCGGGAGAGGGAGAAGCAGGCTTCCCACTGAGCAGGGAACCCAGTGCAGGGCTCGATCCCAGGACCCTGGGATCATGACCTGAGCCCAAGGCAGATGCTTAACGACTGAGCCACCCAGGCGCCCTGGCAGTATTTGTTTTAGATCTTTACGTGGCTGAGAGTGTTTGAGAACACCTTCCATGCGTTTCTCTTCACAGGGAAAAAGAAGAACAAGGGAGTGACCATTCTCAAGGGTCAATATTCCTGTGATATTCTTTGTGTTGTGTTTCCCAGTCAGGAGTTCTTGAGGCATTTGATACCCTCAGGTTGAATATCTTCCACCATCCACCTTATCCCATTTTGTGCTCTTTGCTCCTGAAAGTTTGGTTGCCTTAAGAGATTGATGGAGCTGGAGTTAACGAACCAGTTGCACAAGGGTTATGAATTAGCAAAATCATTATTTAATGCAAAGGAGTAAGTAGAACTTAACTGCTATGTATTTTTGATGTGCAATTAAAATAGGATAGATTTTAACTTGCAGGTAGATTTTATCTCGCAGATTACATGTTAAGGTGCTACAAAATAGAACCACCCCTTCCCCCAAAACCCTGTTCTTCATGGAGATAAAAGTCACATGGATTCACAATGCAATTAGGAATGAATAAAGTAGGACAATGGAAAAATATCTTTAATTCTTGAATTTGCCTGATTTACAGATGATCTTTTTCAGTGTTTTAAAAAATTCTTATTTTAAAAATTGCTGCTTTATTGAGGTAGAATTGACATAAAATTGTAAGATATTGAAAATGTACATTGTGGTGATTTGATACACACATATATGTTTTTTAATGGTTCTAAAAAATTAGTTGACACTGTGAGATTTGGGTCAGAAACCTTAAATAGTTTCACAAGCCAGACTAAAATATTCCTGTTGAGTTATTTTTATGTATTTCTGGAATTTTCTGTAGAAAATACTTGTCATATTTATAGATGAACATGTTCATTCTGCCTGGGAAACCAGGCTGAATTTTCATTTGTTTGCTTCCTTGGCTGGTAAGATTATACTTCCTAATACAGCAAGCATCTTTCACCCCACAAAGCCCATAGAGCCTTCTACGACCAGGCTGTTCAGGTAGGGTAGTTATATAGAAGCAAACCAAAATTTCCATTGAAGATGAATCCCCTTGAAGCAGGGAAAATGTAGCAAGTTCATTCCACTGTGAGAAGTTTTAGTCTCAGTTAGCAGCTTAAGTAAAATTGTGATTTCTCTACAGTCAAGAAAATTTTGCACAAGGTAAGCCAAAACACCTTAACTATGCTGCTTCTCATGTTCATAACCCATGCAAGGTCCAACTGGCTGGCTTCCTTAGGTTTAGCAACCCACTTAAGGTGAAGCCTCTGATAGTGGAGGAACTGGGCTTGACATCTAGTTGCTTTCATGAGGTGTGGCCCAGAGAGGTAGAATGGCAAGGCTACGGGAGACATTCCAGAGGAGAGAGCAGAGATTGCCTTCTAACCCTTGTGAGAAGGATCAGAACACTGAAGATGCAGCACAAAGCTTACCACTGATATTTACATGGTCTGCAGAGACTTTCTGGGTTATTTGGCAGAACTTGAAAACATTACACATCAATGTGACTCAACACTTCTAGGGATCACCAGTTAAGAGAAACTCAGTGAGTGGGCTTACTGTCTTCCCAGGTTTTATTTTGAAGCCCAGTAAATTATATGCTTCATGTAGATGACTGGTCATTTGAACACGGAATCGATAGAACAACTATACAAAAATGTAAGCGGGTACTGGAGGTCATTTAAGAGATGAGTTTGCTTCTGATTATGATCTATAGATATAGTAAAGACCAGAATATACAAAGGGGAAATGTGGGTATTTTAGTATTCCATATGTATTGACTTGGTGACTTTATAACATCTATTACAGTTAAAAATATTTTTTTAAATAGGAGATAATATTATATGGTAGCTAAATTTCACAAAGTTGGGAGTGAGACCAGATTTGATATTAGTGCAATTATTGCTAATTCCGTGGTCTTGTTAATAAAATGAAGATAATGGTAACAGTTTTGTAAGATTCATAGAAATAATTCATCTAAATTATTTAGTAATGTGAATGGTACAGAGAGTGCTCAAAATTCCTTGGCCAGTATTCTCATTAACAACTAGCTCTATAGTTTTGAGAGGATAAAAATCTTTTCTGAAAATTTTAATTTTTTTTTTTTTTTTTTTAATCAGTGAGTGTGGTTTTTGGGTGGCATAGCCTGCAGAAGCCTCTTCCTTTGTTTCACTCCTGGAGAGTTAGTCTGTATGACTAAAAGCATTCATCCCTTTTCTGTCAAAGGGTCCCCTCTTCCCCATGGTGTGTTGCATATGGTGAATATCAATGCAAATACATTCAAATCAGGGAGGCGCCAGGAGACTAATGGGCAGTGATGCTAAGTAGATCGGACATGATAATGACATGGAGGGTATTGATGATTAATGCAGGTCACTGGGGATCATGGGAAATGCATGTGTCCTTTCACCTGACCCTCCCACCCCCACAAAAGTTTTTGACAGTAATCTTGGGGTCACTCAGTCCATTTCTCCACATCTTTCAGAACTTACAAATCTGATGTTTATACAGTTTTCCTCCTTTCTACTTTGGGTGACCGCTAACTTGTTAAAAATGTAAGAATGGGTGAATGTTTAATATTTTGTTAGTAGCAGCCTGGAATTTAGTATGTTTTTCTTTGATGGTAAAAATACTTGCTTCTTACCCTACCACTTGTTTATTCCACCACTCTGTATCACCGTTTTTGTTTTTTTTTTTTTTGTAAGCAAAGATGAGTGACTCCTCTGTGGTCCATCTGCTAAGTACTATTGGTCTAAAGTCCCTTAGACTCAATGCTCAGATATAAAATTTTCTGAAAAGGCAAAGTTCTGTTTTATTGTTTTTAATTGGTCCTAGGGTGGCCAAACCTCACCTGTCCTGAAATCATTTGGTGACAAGTAGTAATGACTGCACTTCGCCTGGGTGGCTCAGTTGGTTAAGCGACTGCCTTCGGCTCAGGTCATGATCCTGGAGTCCCAGGATCGAGTCCCGCATCGGGCTCCCTGCTCGGCAAGGGGCCTGGTTCTCCCTCTAACCCTCCCCGCTCTTATGTACTCTCTCTCTCTCTCTCTCTCATTCTCACTCTCTCAAAATAAATAAATAAATCTTTAAAAAAAAATGACTGCACTTCAAAGAAAAATTTTTAACTCAATGCCTCTAGGTAGACGGTTGCATGACTCCACCCTGCCAAGTTGAGGGTGGCCCTTAGATTCGGACCAGGCATCTGGGATGTGAGCAGGTGGGTGTAGTGTTCTCTTTAGGTGGAAGCCTTAAGAGTGAGTGCACACTTTGCTGTGTACCCTTTTCTGGCCTTGGAAGTCAGGGAAGTGTGAGGGTGGAGCTTTTCAGCTTGGGTGCCTGAGTGAGGAGGATGAACCTCACCTCCTAGAGGGTACATTTGCAGCATGAGCAAGAAAATGTCTTGTTTGAAATTTCCATTTTGGAGGACTCTTTGTTTCTGGAGCATAACCTAGTTTACCATGAGAAATATGGGGTAAAAATAAGACGTCCGTTTTTTTAGTCCCTAATGTAATTTAATACACGTTTTGCTTCCTGCTTCCCACTGTGATCTCTTCACACTTTGTTCCTAGTTGGGCTTCATCTCTTCCCTCCACACTCCGCCCTAACAGCCCACGTCATATGGAAGGAGGACAGAATCTGGAGGGACAAGGTTCACTCATGGATCGAAGGGCAGACATCTTTTGGGTGCCATCTAACCAGTGTAAACATTCTTCCCATGGCTTCTTGGCACCCTGTGACGTCCTTGATTTGCCCTTCAGTACATGGAAATGTCCCTGGCTGTAGGGGTAGTTTCTTGACAGATTTATGCGTATATGTATGTACTTACGTATGTTTGTATGTACATACGTATATAAATATGTATATATTTATATATGTGCATATATCTATCTAGAAGGATCAATATTCCTCTTTCTATCAATCATCTATCCGTTCCCCGGAAATAGATTATATAATCATCAAAACGATATAAATATTAACATCAAGTGGATAAAATACAAGGTCTTCTATTCTAAAATACAGATTGTCACTGGTAGTCCTATCTTTATATAGCTAGTTTTTTTAAAAAAGATTTTATGTATGTATTTGAGAGAGAGAAAGAGAAGAGCATAAGCGGGGGGAGCGGCAGACGGAGAGGTAAAAGCAGACTCCCTGCTGAGCGGGGAGCCCAACGATCCCAGGACCGTAGAATCATGACCTAAGCCGAAGGCAGATGCTTAACCCACTGAGCCACCCAGGTGCCCCTATATAGCGAGTTGAGAGGCCTAAGGAGATATTATCTACTTTGTAGGATTGTTTCAAGAGAGAGTACATGCTGTGCTCATTATATAGTAACTTAAAAATACCTATATTAAGAGATAATGAGATAGCACATTACCTCATGTGTATTACTTGAAGAGAGGTACTTAGTCTCCATTTATTTGGAAATATTAGGTACTGGTTTTACAATTATCCTATATTTTTCCTTAAATCAACTCATGACCCTTGGATCAAGTCAATTATGCATTATCTGCTTTGGTTCCATCTATAATAATTAGTTTTTGTTTTGCTTTTAGTCCTAAGTCATTGCTACATTTTTGTAGTTGAGTGTGTGATTTTATTTTTCTACATGCCCTTTCTTCTTGGTATATCAAGTCATGTCACATGGATTTTATATTCCAAGCATTCCTATGAAACAAAATAATCGTCATTCACGTTTTATAAGTTTAAAATCCTGGGCTTACACAGGGGTAAGTCACTTTGCTATATGTAGTAATCAAACCTGGGTGCCACAGTTGGAAAGATAAGTTAATCTCTGTCTATCCATCTGTCTGTCCATCCTTTAACATAGCAACACATGCGTTGTACTGCTCCAGTGTATTAGACACAGCAGCACCTGGAAATGTGCGAAGGAAGAAGTCCTAAGTCCTTGCTACTCCACGGGGAGAATGCAACTGGACTGAGACAAGGTGGACAAGGTCTGTTTTGTACATGGCCTGACCCCTGCATGTGCACGGTGCTGGCATGTGCCCAACACCAATAGGGAGTGAGCGAAAGCAGGGGCACCTGTGGCTGATAATTGCCATGCTTCCCAACAGGTGCTTCATCTAGCCTCTCAAGGGGCTATGTGTGAACCCCAAGGAGAGAGTGACTAAGCGTGCATGGTTGGGGTGGGATCTGTTGGAAAGGCTTCAGATAGGGTGGTATTGGACTCGAGCCAGCGGGAGTTGGCTTGGTGAAGACTTCCGGGTGTGTGTGGGTGTGAGTGACAAGTCTTGCCTACAGTGACAGCAGCTTGTGTGAAGGCTCGGTGGCAAAGATTACGAGAGAAGAGGTGAGGTATGGTTTTCATTTCCCTGAGGACTCTTTTTATTTGGGCCAATATCTTTTATATTTCCTTTTTTTTCTCTTGGTCATAGGTATGGTATAGTTACCTATGTGCCCGAGCCTCTACTCAGAAGAAGTCAAAGCCCAGACCGTTTCTCCAGTATTTACAGGTTTAAGTTGGGTTAATATCTGCTTTCTTTGTTACAGATACACATCCTTTGCACATGGTGTGCGTGCGTGTGTGTGTGTGTGTGTGTGTTTGTGTGCACGCACATTTGAGCAAGAAAGAACAGACCTGGTAGGCAGCATGAGAATAAAAGATATTTGGTATTTGATCAGATACGTGTATCCCAACAAAGGAGAAGTAAATGTCTCTGTGGTATCCCACATAAAACATGAAGCACTAAATAATATTGAGAGCGCCTCGCTGAGCCCTCCATGAATTGTACATTAATGTCAGGGAAGTGTTGAGGAATTCCCAGAGAGCATTGTAGTTCAATAATGACCGTTATTTATCACAAACGTGCACTCTGTTTGTTCACATTGGGTAATGAATGACCTTTCTGTTTCTGTGGCCAGAGCCAAACGGGCCTGTGTCGCCGCTGGTGCGGGCTGGAGGGCTATTCATCATGCCTCACTTAGCCGATCACTGCTTTAAACGACACCACCAGGGAAATACGCCAGCTTAAAGGATCATTCCAAAGGAAAGCCTTCGTGGGTTAACTACTTCAAAAGCAAATATCGTCTGACCCTCCCTGCTGCCTCTGTCTTTCTTCCTCCCGTTCTCTCTCCATCTCTCTCTCAGATTCGACTCTTCTAGACCTTGAATCAAATCACTTGACCGTGTTGTCAGGGAGAGGATACTAATCCACAGGAAAAGTGTATTTCCAACATTGATGACTCTTGCAAGGTTTTGTTGTTCTGTTTCTGTACGGCAGAACTTCCTTTTTTTTCCCCCCCATTGAACATTTCTACCATCCTTCAAGTGAGAGGCCTGCGGTCCAGAAAATCACTTAGTTAGCCAGCCTCTCATGCTCCTGAATGTCGAGTAAAAAGTTGTCTTGCTCGTGGTGTGTTTGGTTCTGTTGGTTTAGCATGTAGCTAGGGAAGACCCTTTCCTTTGATTTATTCTGGTAAATCCCTTGAGGTTCTTGTAGCCTCCCCATGGTGCTTATCTTACAGAAAAGCAGACAAAACCCTTTGCACAAGACGATTCTAATCCTGCAACGTAAGGCTGGTACCTTGGCTGCACACCATATTTGTCCCTAAAAGTTAGATTTACACCAAAAGCTGGTCAGATTTGTTCACTTAAAAATGCATTTAAAAGCCGGCTCTGAGAAATGCTGTGATGTCATCTGGCCTAACCCTGGGAATGCTGCCCGTTCTGGAAACCTGTGCAGCCAAGCAGAATTGCCATATTTTTGGAAACGTCACTGTGTGAATTTTGAGACTGCTATGCTTTAGAGAATTGTACATTGTGAGCTGTTACTCTCTCATAATGCTATTGCCTTCGAGGTTGGTAATGTTTAATCTAGTTGCATGATTTTATTCCAACCATAAACCAGAAAAGAAAACATATATGTTAATATTAAATGCATGCGTGTGTGTGTGTGTGTGTGTGTGTGTGTGTGTATTTTAAATGATGGAAAGCCGATTTTAGGGTCTCTCTAGGTTTGCTGATCCTTGATAGATATGTTGACAATTTTCTCTTCATCTGGGACTACATGGTTTAAAACTGGTGGTGGTGCTTTTCATCAGGAGCTAACAGCACATCACGATCTGTGGAGCCAAAGTGAAATTTGTGCTTAATTTTATATAGTGGCTTTCTTTCAGTTTTAGGACCCAAAGAGAATGAGTAGCAAACGTTCTGGTTCAAACGTAGGAAGCCTTACCTCACACAGTCTAGTATTTTCAAGTCAGGAAGCAAATCAGGAACGTGATGGGCATTTAGCTACAAATTATATTTCTTGTGTTCCTGTACTAAAAGCTGGGGTAACACCATATATATATCTATGGTATTTCTGTGGAGGGGTCAGTCGGCACATGGAGGGGTCAGTCGGCGCACAGCTCGGAATATTCCTAGCTAATAATTGCCAACCTTTTCGTTGAAACATATTAATAATGAATATAAACATCTGTCTCACAAATTTCATGAGAGAACAAATACCCACTGATGCTGAAGAGAAGGAATAAGCTGCTAAAAAGCAAAGCAGTTAAGTGAGCAATTTTAACTCCTATAACTTGCTTGGAACTATTGGGATAATTTTTACCTATTATAAATATATTGTGAACAGAATGAACCTTTTTAAATTTTATTTTAGGTGACCCTGGTTTTCTCCCCATATCACTGCCCTTGCTTCATGCTCAACACAGGTGAGAGTGGAATTGGACATTCTCTCCCATGGCTCCATCCATCTGTTATCCTTTACTCTGCTAACCCGATTGCTCCATGTGTAAGTGTTTCCCCCATTAATGATTTGGGAATTTCAGGACTGGATGAGTTGGCATAATGCCAGTGGTCATGGAAACCAAGACACAGTACTACCAAATTTGGGGTATTTTTTGACTTATCTCTTTTATGGGAGATGATATTTTTCAATCTTTTTTCTCCCACTGAGAAAAGGAGCTAAGTTTTTAATAGGAATCGTTGGTTCAAACAGTATGTATATGTGCATATATCTATACCTGTGCATTCACATATATATCTGTATCTGTGACGGATATTGATGGTGGTGAAAGTTTTCTAAATGCTTCGGACAAGAAAACCAAAAGAATTAACTTATTGCGAGAGAAAAGAGGATACACTCACATCTTAATCGTTTATAACTATTCTAGGTGGCATATTTGTTTCAAAAAAAAAACCATTTAATATTTTACAAAGTATTTCTAGATGAAGAACTTCAGTTATACATTGATTTATATATTTGTATCTTATAAAGTATCCCAGAAAAAGTCAATCAAGAAATTATATCTGGCAGAATAAGTGTAATTATGTTGTTCAGCCTAACAAGACGGAGGTGCTTTGCATGCACAACTCCATGCAGATGAATTCCCATTTCCATGTGGCTGTAGCAGGAATAGTCCCTCCACAGCTGTGCTTTTAGTTTTGACATGGTGATAGAAGCTCCACTTTCAAAATTATTGGATTTGGAAATAGGGTTTGGAATATTGAATTTGCTGCTTAAAATAATGGCTATCGTTTTTTCCCCAAATGCCGTGTGTGCCAGGCACTGCTCAAAATCCTTTGCCTATACTAACTCATTTGATTCTCCTAACAATCCTCTGAGGAGGGTATTGTGATAATCTCATTTTTGGCGGGAATCTTGAGGCATAGAGAGGTGACGCATTTGGTACAGGCTCACACAGCTGGTTAGAGACTGGTCTGGACTTGAACCCAGGCTTCCTGGCACTGTTAACCACCTGGTATGCGTGCCTTCAGGGTATCAGACCCTCACTTCACCTCGTGTTGCCTATTTTTCCGGTGCTCCTACGGCAGGTTGGGGGGGGGTGGGATATTGTTATCTTCGTTTTACAGCTAACAAAACTGGAACTCAGATTAATTCCCTGGGACAAGAGCATTGGTATTCTTATCTTTATTTTCCTGCATCTTTTTATTGGACAGAAGGAGTGGAATTGGCTGAGATGTAGGTAGAGTCTCTTGATTGGAAGTTTTAAGTAAATTCCACACAAGTCCCTAAATATTCTATAGGGCATATACCTTAATACCCATCATTTTGCAGGGCAGTTTGCTCCATCTATCAAGATTAAGCATACATACTTTTAATAGAGCGACTCTAATTAAAAACAAGCAAAAGAAATCACAAGAAGATTGTTACCAGCTTTTCCTGGTTTAATCTGGTTTATTTCGGAAACTTAGATTTTATACTCGAGATGGTTTTTGCAGGTATCCTACACCTCGTAGAAAGAGAGCTTGCAAGCTTGTACCGAACCAGCGCATCCAGTGTGTTCCTTTATCCACTGCCTCTTCTCCCCGATTCCTCATTCCTTCAGTGTTGAAGTGTCTTCCATGGAAGCACATTTATAGAAGGAGAGCTCTAAGTGTTAGGTATTATTATCCACAAGGCTATGGGTTTTCTTTCTTTCCTCTCTACATTACTGCTTCAGTTAAAATGCTGTGCAGTGGCTTCATATGATTAATGAAGTGAAGGTCAGCTTTAGGACGCCTGAAGGTATTTTTTATTTTTTTGGCAAATAAGCATTACAGATAGTTTATTCTTATATTCTTTCTTTCAGCTTGTTTGTCAAAAAAGACATTTGCCTTGAAAGGAGATTATTTGTATAGCCTCTGCTTTTGGCATGTTTCTTCTCTTAAGTCATTTCTTCACACACACACACACACACACACACACATCTCCTGTGGTTATAATAGTTGGAATGAGCTTTGATAAAAATTGGTCTTGGAATCATCTGGAATATTTTTATTGTCAAGTTTGTTCATAATTACTTCTTTTTGACCTTAAGAAGTTTCTTTCTCTCAAATAATTCTCCCTGCTGGGGGCGGGGCAGTTTATAGTACAGAACTTTCTTTACTGTTGAGCTTAAATTATTTAAAAATCTGGTTCTGGTGTGTGATGCTTATTTTTACTTTTTTTAAAAGATTTTATTTATTTATTTGACAGAGAGAGAGAGAGAGAGAGCACAAGCTGGGGGAGCAGCAGAGGGAGAGGGAGAAAAGCAGACGTCCCTGCTGAGCAGGGAGCCTGATGCGGGGCTCGATCCCAGGATCATGACCTGAGCCGAACGAAGGCAGTCGCCTAACTGACTGAACCACCCAAGCACCCCAAGATTATTTACACTTGTATTCAGAATTAATGCTGTCAGGTTTGGTACTTTCTAGGTCTCTTTTGCATTGGCAGAGATAGGCAGCTGTTGAACTTAACGGCGGTTGTATTCCTATGACTCTACCTCAGGGTTCTCTTGGAAGAAAGGGTTTAGGTTATTACATCAACTGCTGGTCAGTCCTTCGTGACTGTAGTGTTCCACCATGGAGTCAATTGTCTTTCTCAGTTGGATCATGTCATTGCAACCATTCAAGTCTTTGATGGTCTGACCTTTGCCATCTTGAAGTCTGTATCAGTGGTTCTCAAACATGGCTCTCTATCAGGATTCCTGTGGAGCATTTGATGAAAATACAGATACCCAGGCCCCACTGCACGTTCATGGCTCTTTGGGTACTTTCAGGCATTGTCCTTAAAGCTGTGGCTGAGAACCATTTGTGAGTGAGACCTTCCCAGTCTCTTTTCTTCTTTCTTGTTCCTTGTATATGCCTTTATTAGAGTATGTATGTCTTGTCTGTTTCATCCTCTCTGGTCTGGGCATCCTTAGCTTCTACCATGTTTTTCTGAGTACATAGCACATAGTAAGTACTGGGACATAAACAGTTGAAGTGAATGTCATTTGCAGTTATAATATTCTGGGGTCTGGTATTGGTATGCAAGGGTGGTAGGCTCAATTCTAGAACAGGCCACTCTGTTTTCATCTCTCCTGCCTGCCAGCTTCACTTAGGGATAATGATACTAAGTATAGCAGCTGCTATTTACTGTGCTCTTAATATCTTCCACGCATCTTGCTTAATGTCTTTTTAGTTTTCAATGAGGAGATGCTTTCAGGGTTTGATTTTTGAGGGACCATCAAAAATAGGTTGAAGGAACAGCAGCTAGGTGCATTAGCATGCTAGGGCTGCCATGTCCACATAGCACAGACTGGTTGGCTTGAAAAACAGATTTTATTTTCTCATAGTTAGGGGGGCTGGAAGTCTAAGATCAAGGGGTGGGCAGGTTTGGTTTCTCCTGAAGCCTCTGTCCTTGGCTTGCTGACTGCCATCAACTCGCTGTGTCCTCCTGTGTTCTTGCCTCTGTGTGACCTCTTATAGGGACACCAGTCCTACTGGATTAGGGTACTGCCCATATGACCTCATTTATTCTTAATTACCTCTTTAAATCCCCTGTCTCCGAATACCATCATTTTAGGCATTAGGCCTTCAACACACAGATGTTGGAGGGGACAGAATTCAGTCCACGACACCAGGCAAGGGTAAATGACTGGTCTGAAATTGCAGATTTGGCAAATGGGAGGGGACTGGGCCAAGAAGCCAGAAAGCCACAACCTATGGTAAAGGTACCGCAACCATTGTCTTCAACTTAGTATGTGAGAAGCAGTTAACTTGGAAAGGTTATGCTGTTGGGTGGCCTACCGCAGATGAATTGAAGAAGACTTGTTCTTTGTATTAAATGATTAATTCTAGAGGTTCAGCCTGACTGTAAATTAAGGCCACCAAGGTATATTTACTTTTTTTTTCTTTGTAAGATCCCTTTTAGATTTAATTAGAAAATAACTTTGCCACATTTAACCTCATCGTAAGTTTTAGCACACCCTTGAGTTTTCCACGTTCTTGATTCAGTCAGTTTAGCTGCTTTGTAGGCCTGGCCTTCCATGAGACAACGAGTGCCTGAGTTGTGTTATTCTGGCCCTCGTGGTGATCGAAACCAGGCTTTTCCTTTAAAACTCTTCATAGCAGTTAAGGGCCACACACATCCCTTAAGTAAAGATGATCCCTTAAGTTAAGTGATGTACTTCAGTTTGCTGGTGTGGACTGAACCTTTTGAACCAAATACCAAGCTGGAAAAACTTTTTAAAAATCGTCGACTAAGTTTTACTTCAGTAACACTATAATCTTCGTTATCAAATGACTGGTCAAAAAGAAAAGGAGTATGTCTTACCATTCTCCCTGAGCTTTTTTTTTTTTTTTTTCCCATTTGCTTTCTCCTGCTAAAACTGTCATTTAGAATTAGTTCTTGTCTCATGTTTTTGTAAATAAAATTGATGGCATGTTATTAGTGTCTTTGTTTCCAGAATTCTGAGAGATTGCATTTAAAAAGGAACTATATAAAAAAATCTATGCTGTTCATGCTTAATGGGCTGGTCTTTAAGTGAACAATAGTGTGAAGTTAGCACATATTAATTAAAATGTCTGGGAACCAAGTGCTTTAGGAATTCCATGAGGATTGAGAGCAGTGTGCAAGTTTCTGATATATATGTTACTACCAGAGAATTTTTAATGTAAGCAAATCTAAATCCAACAAGGCAAATCTCCTGTAAGATAATAAATAACTTTCATTGGTGGGTTTTAAAAAGCTGAATTGTAGTAAGAAACATCACTGAGGAAAGAACTAAGGATGTTTGTTTCAGGGAATTTTAATTTTTTTGGTGGAAGAAAAAGCTTATTTGATTCATTCACTCCGTCAAATATCTCTAGAGTTGATGACACACGAAATGCATTTACTGTTAGATAGATCTGGAGTTTGGCCTCTGGAGAATGGAAGTTATTTCAAGTGCACAGCCAACGGTGGACATGAGAATGTTCTGTGTCTTTAAAAATATGTCTTCCAACTCCTGGAAGACCCAGGTCAGCCAGGAAGATAAATGCAGAAATAAACTAACAGAAAACAGCAAATATTCTCCAGCTGCCAGAAGAGGGGAATGTCAGGGACACACCAGCTCCAAGAGCTTCGGCCAGAGATCTATGAAACCGAGCTTGACAGAGTTGGGGCTTAAAGGGGAAAGATAGGAATTTGCCTAACACAACTTTACCTAGCAACATGACATTCTGGTTTGAAAAAAAGGCTGTAAAAATATCTTTTGATGAAGTTTATTTTTAAAATTATAGAGGCAATGTGTGTGCTCAATTTAGAGAAGCTGGAAAATAAAGAAAAACTTAGAGAAGTAAAAATAACAATTAATTACATTAAGGAAAAAGATTGCTTTTGACATTTGGCGGGTTTTATTCCAGTGCTGTTCTCTGGCTGGGTACTCTCTCAGCTCTCACCCTCGTGCCCCTACCTATGCACAGCATTTTCTTCGTCATAAAACTCACCCTCCTCACACATTTGGTTTATTTTGTAATCCTAATGCATCTCAGAGCCGTGTGTATTTTATGTGGTGCTATTTCTTTTTCCTCCCAAAAAGCTGCTATTAAAATGACTGTATTTCAGAATTCATGGAGTCTTAGAATTTAGGGAATATAGTGCACATATATTTATATATACACTTAACAATTTATATGCATATATATATATTTAGATGTGTGCCTGCATTTTTCCCTTGGTATCATAAGCATTCCCCAGTACTAGTAAGGTCTTGGTACTTACAATGGCTAACCCATGGGAATTTGTGTGATTGTGTCTTAATTGATACGCTTTTGTTGTAGTCATTTAGGTTGCTTTTAATTTTTTGACTAAATATAATTAACTTTCTTAAGAACATTCTTTGTGAATTCTCTGTCTAAATATCCAGAAACCATTTTGATCTGTATTCTTCTAGTTACTGAATCTTTGAAGTTTGAATATTGAGGGTTGTAAGCTCAAATTATCTAAAAAGTGATTGTCTTACATATTGAATTACGATTTGGGAGTATGTATCGTATTGTTCTAAGGCAACAAAAAAAAATAGGCTTTCATCTCTTAAACTAAGTGATTTAATAAACAGTTAATAAGCATGTAATGAGGACGATTTGGGGTTTATTTATAAATGATATCAAAGTGTGAATTGTGCAACTATTTTTTGCTTTGGTCATGTTGATTTAAGCATGGGATACATATTCTTTTATTCATCAAAGAATACTTTAGTTCCTAATCCTGGGGAGACACTTTTTGGGTATGGGTGAATGGGACAGAGAATGTGTTTTATTTCGTTGGAGGAGGGAGGATTAGTAACAAGGGTTAGTAACAAGAGGGAGGATTAGTAACAAGGATTAGTAACAAAGACAGTTACTTTCAGATAGGTATCTCTGTTGTTTTCCCATAATACCTTTTATCCATCCGTTGATTATTTTGCCAAGTACATCACAAATGGAAAAAAATTAAAAAGTATCAGCTCATACACTGTGACTGTTACAGAAGTTAAACCAAAAAAGTGCTAAAGAGGTGTTTTATATGTAGTTAAGATAGTCATAGTGAGGGGGGAAATACTGTTTTATTTGGCTTTCCAACTCAGATGGTTGTTGAAAAGATGAATTAAAGTGAGAACTTTCAGTGCACACTCCAGGTGGAGAAATTACAAGCCTATTGTTTTCTTTACATTAATCAAGTTTTGTGAGTTTTTTGTTTTTTTGTTTTTTCTTTTAAAAGGAGGAAAAAAATCTTTGTCCTGTAGGTGTAAAGTCATTCCTCGGACTAATGGGGCATTGAACTAACCAGAGGTACAAGGTGGACTCTTTTTAAACCTTTTTGTTGAATCCTTGACTGTCAAGTCAAAGAAGGTGTGATTAAATGTAGTCCTCCTTCCCCCACCCTGTTGCCCTTGAGAAATGTTTTCCTGCCTAGGAAATGGCACCAAAAAAGAACAATTAGGTATTCCACCCACTGGTATTTTACGAAGTGAAATTAACTAAAGGTAAAGGACAAAGAGAGTACTGTGGATTGGTGAATTTGCTTGGTTACAGGTAATTGGGTGAACAAAGGACCACAAATGGATATGCCACATGGTCAAGGGGGCTCACTGTGGTAGGACCTTGTAGTCCTGCTCACTGCCTCAGTGTAAGACTGAGGTAGGTGGCGTGATGTCCCTGAGAAGATATTCCGAGGTGATGGAGGCAGAGAACCTAGAGCCGAAGGTAGCTTCCTGAGGTGCAGTTGGGCAGTGAATCAAGTGTTTTTGGTGGAACCAAGGAGGGAGTGTGGGCTGCCACCTAAGTTAAAGGCAAAGGCTGTGTAGACGGGGAGATGCAGGAGTCCTGTGGAAGGCTTGGACCAGCAGTGAGAACTGAAAGAGGAGGATCCAGCCTTCTGAGATGCCCAGAACTACCCTTACTCTGCGCAAGCCTGGCAGTTTAGGAGCCCTGTCTGAATGCACATGATCAGGGCGGACAGAGGTGTGAGATGGACGACAGGCTAGCCAGGGAACCTACGCGTTGGAGTCTCTTACAATTACGGCTAGAAATTGACATACAGATTCTAGGCGGACTCAATAAAAAAAAAAAAAACAAACCACCATGCCTTTTTATAGAAACTGGCAACCTGATTCTCAAATTTATTGGAAATACACAGGACGTAAATAGTTAAACGGAATCTGAAAAAGAAGAGCCGGAGGACTGAAACTAACTGCTTTCAAGACTTTCTGTAAAGCTACAGTAATCAAAACAGTGAGGTCCACCAAAAACTTGTATGCCGAAACTGGAAACAACTCAAATGTCCCATCAGCTGGTGAGTAGATCAACAATATGTGGTACATCCATATAGGGATTCAACTCAGGAAGAAATGTAGAAAGAAATGTACCACGAATACATGCAACAACATGGATGAATCTCAAGCCAGACGTAGAAGATGATGGCATGTATGATTCCAGCTCTACAGAATTCTAGAAGAGATGAAACTCTAATGATGAAAATCAGATGTGTTGTCTACAGGTAGCAGGGAGAAAATTGACTACAAGGGGCATGAGGATTCATGCTGGGGTAATGGAAATGTTCTGTAACTTGATTGTGGTGCTAGTTATATAATTATTTTGTTAAATAGTCAAATTGTACACTTGACAATGAGTGGATTTTATTTTATTTTATGTAAATTGTACATCACATAAGTTGATTTAAAATGAAAATGAGAGGTATCTAGACCTCCTCCCTTCATCTTTGAAGTTATGTCTGAAAGGAGGGTTTGGAAAGGTATTCCGTAGTAGCTGTAAATATAAATTCCCTAACTGATCTATGACATGGACGTAAACCACAATGTTATTTTACTTTGCCTGAGTTTTGCAGCATTCTAAATGAATGGAATTGATAACTTGGAGAATTTTATTTTTTTAAAGGAACATTCAATTTTTCAAAGAGATTTTCTGCTAGAGTACCTTGAGTATCAGGTGTTGGCATCAGCTAATAATGTATTTCACTTTAGCACTGTTAGGGAAGGATTTGAGCTAAGATTTCGAGTTTTAAAGGAAAAATCTTTACTAGTCAATGGAATCCTGCCAATAAAGTAAATATTTCTGGTACAGTAATAAAAAATGGAGGAAGATTGCCTCGGGGATATACCTCTTGGATTTGGGAAGGACTGAAGAATTTGGGAACTGCCAAAATTATTAAGATACCTTACATACCAGTCCAATCAGCATTTTAGCTTCTTCACCTAAACTTTTTAGTTAATTTCCCCTGTGAGTTGTCGAGGGTAGGTACTAGCCTATATTCTTTATATCTCTCTTATTTTCCATTTGTACATGGGTCTGTTTTTAGGCCCTGCATGTATATTTTATTTATCTTTATCTATTTTTGGCAGTACCACAATGTAGGGTGTTTTTTCTTATAATGCAAATCCTTGATATTAATTTTCCTTCTTGCAAATTCTTTCTGGTGATTCTTGTTCCAGAAGAACTGTAGACTTAACTTCCAAATAGTGGTGGTAACATGACTGATGAAAATTTAAATTGACATGTGTAGCAAAATTGGATTTTTTTTGCAGAATGAGTCAATATGAAACTGAGATAAAAGAGATTTTTTTTCCCCTCTAAAGTAGAGAAGTATTATAATTCAGGCCGGAGTGACAGAATTTTGGAGAGATTTCATTAAATTTCATTTCATTAAATATATTTTGGATTTCTATTTGCAGTGCAAAGGCTTGGGCATATACTGATAATGCGAGTGGTTATAATAATAGGTTCTCAAATCTCAGTAGTTCCAAGTTTGCTTTTAACTCATGTACAGTTAGGAATGCAGGTCTAGGTTGTCATGCACAGAGCCAGGTTCCTTCTGTCTTGTAGCTCTGCATCCTCATCAAACTTGAGAGCATATTATGGCTCAGGCCTAGAAGCGGTGCACTTGCCTTCTGCCACATTCCACTGAGTTATATGATTTCTTTTGTCCTCTCCTATATTGTAGTGAGGGAGTTTGGGACATTTACTGGATGTGTCATCAGGATGAAAAGGAAACAAGTTTCATTGTAGCAGAAGATGACTCTGCTGCAGCGTATTAGTGCCCTCAACATGCTAAATATACATTGGGTTGCTTAAATGTGGGCCTTCAGAATTTTGCTTCTCTGGCTATGGAATACAAGAGCCAAGTGCAGTGAAGCTAGATTTGGACCATCCTGCCTTGGGGATATTTCTGGTACTGACTAAGGTCAAGATTGAAGATCTTAGCCCAGGAATGCTGCTCACCAGGCTGGTGAGAGAATGTATGAGTGTATTTATGAGGTATGCATGTGCATGTTGGAGTTAATCCACTGCCTTTCAAGAGTGTGGCGTTCTCTCTAGAAACAGTAAGAAAGTGTACTACTACCGAGTGATGGATGCACATAGTATTGATAGATGTTTGGAGGGACGGATTTCTAACCTTGACTTTTTTGGATTAAGTGCGGGACAGGGTGTGATAGCATATTCAAAGACAGACTTATGTATCTCTTCCCCCTGTTCAACACTGCATTGTTTCTTGTAACTGCACTTATCAAATAAAACCAGAAACTGCAACCCCATAAAACAAAATTTTAGTTAGGTCTTCCATTTTGTTGTTGTTGTTGTTGTTCGGCCGTGGGGTGCCATTCACAGCTGTGATGTCGTGTTTCACATTTCCACATGCAAAGATGAGAAACACGACATGGTAATTTGCCTGAAGTTATTAACTATGAGAGCCCTGGTGCAGAAATCTGTATTTCATATTTATTTTGCAACCTAATATCACTGGCCAAACAATACGTTAGGTTTGCCAGATGAAATATAGGACATACTTTTTTTTTTGTTTTTAAAGATTGCATTTATTTATTCGACAGAGAGGGACACAGCGAGAGAGGGAACACAAGCAGGGGGAGAGGGAGAAGCAGGCTTCCCGCAGAGCAGAGAGCCCGATGCGGGGCTCGATCCCAGGACTCTGGGATCATGACCCAAGCCGAAGGCAGATGCCCAACAACTGAGCCACCCAGGCGCCCCTAAGTATAGGACATACTTTACATTAAAAATTATTTGTCCCTTATCTGAGGTTCAGATTTTAACTGGTCATCTGTATTTTATGTGCTAAATCTGGCAACCCTGGTTTCTGGAACTATATTATTTGTATGACTTAAAAAGGATATTAAATGGGTTGATCGTTTGGAGATAAAACTACAATAAATATGGTGATGTTGAAAGGTTTTTAAGTCTCTATAAACTAGGGTAAGGCTGTATCTGACTTATTTGTTGCTCTGTTCCTAATCTTGTTATAGTGCTTGTCACATGGTAAGTGCTCAATATCCATTTCTCACATGATTGTTTATGAATAAAGGGGAAATTGATCCATTCATTTTGGCATTCTGTTTCTTTTCAGTTTGTCACACTTTCCCTGGCAGCCCATTTTAAGCATCTTGTGGGTGGAGATTGTTTCATATTTTTTTTCTGTGTGTGTGTTTTCAAAGCAATAGTGATTTGAAAGGCACCTTGTAAGTAACTGGTAGGAGGTTCATGAATGAACAGTTACTGATCAAGGGGTTTTGGTGGGTGCAAAACGCTGAGAGAGGTCGATTATTTGGGATAGCAGCTTGTGGTTACCATGTTGAAATTTAACAGAAAGAATTTTAAGCTGTAGATGAGGACAAAAAACCTAACAGTGAGGACGATTAAACTGTGGGGTGGCCTCTTGAGGCAAACTGCAGAGACTGTTGCTTTAGTTAGTCAAAGGCAAATGCCTCCACTGGGAAGTTGTCTATTGATCTTATTATCTGGGGACTTGAAATAACGTTTCAATTTTCCCCTTGAAAAGCCATGATGTCGTTTTTTTTGTTTTTTGTTTTTTTTTTTTAAATCTCATACTTCATCCTTAAACTCTCATGCAAAGCCATTACTTGAGCTAAACCTTCCTCACCAGAAATATCTTCAAGGAACACATTCCTTGTAAAGGATGTGTATTGTGGAAGATTAGAAAAGAAAGTGTTTTGGTTCTCTACGGTACATGGCATGGGCTCTTTCCAAGGTGAACCCCTTTGGAGGCTGTGAGAAACTTACTATCCTACAGCGTAGTATTTTCCATTATATTACTGGCACATAAGCATATATATTAATAAGTTTTATATAAAATCAAATGGCAAAGTGGTTTAGGGAGAGAGTTTTGGAATTCTGAAAGATGTCAGTTGGGGACCATTCATTTGCTGAAGGCAATCACTTAACCTTTGAAAGCCTCAGTTTGCTCATCTATGAAATAGGGATGATAAGAGTAATTAATGCCAGGATTGGAGGGTATCTGTATAAAGCACTCACGTCAATGTATAATATCTGATAAATGCTATAAAAATTTGAGTTGCTATATTTTATTATTTACGCATGTACTATTTAAGAGATAATTATTGTTACACTGTTAAGACCGAAAGCTATAATAGCAAGTAATTAATCCCTATAATAGCAATTAATATCTGAGTGATGAATTGTCTTCCCAGAAGAGGCAGCTAGGAGTGCAGTCATCCATGTTGCATGTCCCAGGAGAGTTACAGAAGTTAAATTGTAATGCAAACAGCTGTTGAATCAGCTCAAGGCATAGGCTTTGGAGTAAAAATATTCCACATCCTGATTCACTCTGACTTAGAGGCTCTTTGACCTTGAAAAAAGTGCAAGTAATTAGCCTCTCTGAATTTAGAGAAAATATTTTGGGGTTATATTGTCCAGTATAGTAGCTGCTAGCCACTTGTGGCCATTTAAATTCAAATTAATTAGAATGAAATATGATTAAAAATAAGTTCCTCAGTTCTTTAGTTTAAATCGCATTCTCTCAGAATTTGTATGTTGAAGTCCTAAACCCCACTACCTGAGAAGATAATCCTAATTGGAAATAAGGTCATCGTAGGTGTAATTAGTTAAGATGAGCCCTTAGAAGGAACCAGCCCTCCCCACACCCTGATCTCTGGACTTTTAGTCTCCAGTGTCCTGCAGTAGTAAATTTCAATTTCTTTTTTTTCTTTAAGTATTTTGTTTATTTGAGAGAGAGAGAATGAGAGATAGAGAGCACAAGAGGGAAGAGGGTCAGAGGGAGAAGCAGACTCCCTGCCGAGCAGGGAGCCCGATGTGGGACTCGATCCTGGGACTCCAGGATCATGACCTTAGCCGAAGGCAGTCGCTTAACCAACTGAGCCACCCAGGCGCCAATTTAGGCCACCTCGTTTGTGATACTTTGTTACGCAGCCTGAGCAGAGAAATGCGCCGAGTCTCCCTAGCCATGTTTCAAAGCCAGAAATAGCCCCATATAGGGTGTGCCTCCTGTACTGGATAGTAAAGATAGAGAACATTGCTCTCATTGCAGAAAGTTCGGTTGGACAGTACTTTTTGGGAGATTCCAGGCTGCTCACAGCCCTTTTATACTTTCAGCTTAAAACAAAGTACAAAAGGTTGAATGAATTTTATGAAGTATGTTCTTTGTCCTGAAATCCAGGGCAAAACACATCAAGGATTTAAAAGGGAAAAAAAAAAAAAAGCTCTGCCTGAAAACTGGGCTGGTCAGACAGCCAAATATTCAGGAGGACTTCCTGTTCTGGCGGATATGGAGAAAGAAGCCAAGACACCCTTGTCTCATGTGCAGGATGAATCTCTGCTTCTGCTTCCACCGTTAACACTCTTACATAATTCTATTCTATATATAGAGCTTCCCTTTGTATCCAGCCCTGTCTTTCCCTCTTGTTTTCTTCTTCAGGCTACATAAAAGTGTTTGCAAGGAATCCTTGCCCCCACGCCGCAAGCTGTAAATACACAGGCTGCTGGGGGATTGCCGCTCTGGTTTTCTGCTTCCTGATGTGCAAGGGTCGCAGAGCCTTCCCTGTTCCCGGCCGTGGCCGAGGACATATGATGAAACTCTTGTGCACCCTCTCCTTTGGCTGGAGCTCGGATGCCAGAGAACCTATCTGGGAGTGGCTCAGGTCACCGGGCTGGCAGGGGAAAGCCTCTCAGCCCTGGACTAGACCTTAAAACCTCCCTGGCACGGAGGCCCCTCCTCCTGGATGGGGACCGCAGCTTGCTGGCCCCCGTGGTGACCCTGATGGGGCGAGGTCACAAGCCTTTCTACACACTTCGTCCTTCTTTTCAAGAGATTGTACCTTGGATGCTAGTCAGGCTCTTAGGGTCCTTGGTCAAGTGAAAACAGTTTGTTCACCTGACCTTGGAGTGGCACCTTTCTGCGCTGAAATGCCTCTGTTGGCAGAGGTAGCCTTCCATGAGTCAGAATTGAAGGGGAAATGTTGGAGGAATATTTGCATTTTTTTAACCTGTTTAAATTAAGGGTGTTCTTTTAAAAGTGGGGTTATACTTCAGAGTATCTTTAATATACCTTTTATAGCAACTAATATGGTCTTGAAAACTTATCTTTTCATATTAGAATTGTTATTTCAGACTATTTTTATTCATTTAGGGTTTTGTTAAGCTGAAGTCATTGCAATAATGAATATAGAAGATAAAGAACTGTTCCTCCTTAAATAGCTCAGTATATTGTTTCTTGAGTTGTTTTATAGTTAATCGTAATACTCTTTATGAGAAAAAAATTTCCATGTATGTTATAAACAAGACCATTACTGTGCCCTACTGTGTGCGCCAGGCATTCCACTAAGCACAATGCATTCATTTTCATCCTTACGCTAAATCTTAATAAAGAGGCAGGTGTAGTCCTCATTTTATAACCTAGACAAGGAAACTGAGGTTGAGGGAAATCTAAACAGATCGACTGGCTGGAGAACCGTGGAAGCTTATCAGACATCACGGTACAGGCCCCCCTCCCAGAGAGTGTGTGGAAGGGTGATTTCACGAAACATTGTTAAAACCGAAATTGTGTTTGTTCTTGCAGTCTTGGGAGCACACGGGGCCTTTTGCAGTCAGGACAAGCCCATTTCCTTTCTCAGTGGGAAACATTCCAAGTATTCCTCTTGAAACAAAACGCCAAGGATTATTTTTGCAGACTTCTGTGGACTCGTTTTTGGACAACACCCTGGAACAGGAAACCACAGTTTCTCCTAAATTTGTACAGGATGAAAATAGATAACATTCTTTATAAAACCACTGCCACAATTAGTGCTTTCAAATCAGCATCACGGTGGATGGTTTCATTTACGCATTTCGTACCTGAATAAATTACTGGAACCTACTGCATGGGAAATTCATGAATAATTTTATAGGGCTCTATTTTATAAACTGGAGATGCAGCAAAAAGATATGTGTCGTTGAGGAAAAAGAGCACTGTATGATTGGAGCTATTTGAAAGCTTTCTTTGGAAAATGGATTTGAAGTCAAATAGGGTACTGCACCGTTAAGTGATGAGAACAAGATTTCCTGTGGCTACCTGAAGCCTGGGTCCAGCTAATTGGGACTGGAGCAAATGTGGCGAGCTTAACGAAATAGGGGATGACAGGCGAGAGAGATCTACCCAGTAATCAGAAAGTGACGGTCCTTACACTTCGCATTTTCCTTGTCAAAGAACAGTAGCCGAAACTATGCATAGAACAAATCCCAGGTATACCCATGGCGGATCTGAAAGGATGGGGGTGCTCAACGAGTTTACCCCAGTCCTTGGGCACGGAGTCCTCCTTCCTTAACCGTTGGAACTCCTTTTGTATTTTGGTAATAAAGTTCGGTAGCTGAATTGACTTAGGCTGAATTGAAGTTTTTTAGGCTACTATATTTTTATGGTGAATTTTAAATTATTATAAGCGATACGTGGTTATATTCTCCTGGGAAAAAAATAGAAATGTTTTGTGCAAGCGTCATTCTCTCATTTGTTCCCTAATACCGGACCCTTTTCTTTCTTCCTCTAAAATAAAAGATATCACTGGTTTTGTGAATATACTAACTACTTTTAATGTGTATATGTGGATCTTCATATCCCCTTGGGAAATATTTATGTCCTTTTTTTTTTTAATTTTTAAGTATAGAACATATATATGTTTATGTGTACATGTGTGTATAAATATTATGCTTTTTAAAGATTTATTTGAGAGGGTGAGAGAGAGAGAGAGAGTGTAAGCAGGGGAAGGGACAGAGGAAGCAAATCCTCAACCAGTCTCCCTGCTGAGCATGGAGACCGATGCGGGGCTCAATCCCAGGACCCCGAGATCATGACCTGAGCCAAAACCAAGAGTCAGACACTCAACCAATGAGCCACCCAGGTGCCCCTAAATATTATACTTTTAAACACCTACTGCCCTGTTTGTGTCTTGCATATGTTGTCCACATTAGTGTGTATTTACTTGCGTTTATATTACTAGATGTTTAGCTTGTTTATATTTTGTTGACTTTAAGAATTGTACTTGACTGCACATCTGTCTACATGCCTTCTTATATCCTTGTGCTATCGTTATGGTAGGCATATTAAAAATTTTAATAGTGCAAAAATGAGAGCGGCATCATTAAGCAAATTTTAGGGATGCTTTTTGCAAAACAAAACATGCCTTTGTGTGAAAAAGGATATATTTAAAGGTAGATCTCAGTTTTGCTTCCCTGTTTAATGTCTTATCTGCAGGGATATGTTCCAAGACCCCCAGTGGATGCTTGAAACCATGGATAGTACTATCTTTTTTCCTTATACATACATACCTGTAATAAAGTTTAACTTATATATTAGGCACAGTAAGAGATTCATAGCAACAACAATAATAAAATAGAACAGTTAAAACAGCATACTGTAATAAAAGTTACAGGAATGTGGTCTCTCTCAAAATTCCTCATTGAACTGTGCTCACCCTTCTTCTTGCATCGTGGTAAGATGATAAAATGCCCTCATGACATGAAGTGAGGTGAGTGATGTAGACATCGTGACATAGCTACTGTTGACATTTTTTTTTTTTTAAGATTTTATTATTTGAGATAGTGAGAGAGCGTGAGCGGTGGGGTGGGGGAGGCAGAGGGAGAGGGAGAAGCAGACTCCCTGCTGAGCAGGGAGCCCAATGTGGGGTTCAGTCCCAGGACTGCAGGATCATGACCTGAGCTGAAGGCAGATGCCCAACCAGCTGAGTCACCCAGGCGCCTCTGACCTTCTGATGTATGTCAGAGGAGGATCATCAGCTTCTGACCACACCTGACCTCGGGTAGCTGAAACCGTGGATAAGCGGGGTGGGGGGGGCAACTGTACTAGGTTTCTGAGAGCTTATGCGCCGATGAGCTTCGTGCCATGTTAGGTGGGCTTGTCAGAATGCTAACAGTAACTGCCCCTCTTTCTGTCTGCTCACTGATAGTAGAGTGCCCTGGTTGTATGATACCGACACTGAATTCACAAATAATGTAAAAATTAACTTACGGTGTGTCAGTGTCACAAACAACCAAAGGCTATTCTGGCTAAGCTTAAGGAAAGATGGACTTTACTGCAAAAAGATAGGGGGGCTGGGGAACACTCTGGGAAAGCTGAAAAATCCAGCTCAGAAAGGATTGGCTTCAGGGATGAATCTGCTCCATGCTTACTTTAACTGTTGTGTATAAAAGTCTCTTGGTTCTATCATGGGGCTAGTCTAGGGTAAGGTGAATACCTTGCTTGAAAAGATCTAGTGGGGAAAGCATAGTAATGCAAAAGGAAATCCAGTTGCTTTTAGCAGAAGGCATAACACAAAGCTGGGGACACACAGTATCTGCTGCCACTGAGTAAATGTACCAATATATTCCATAAACTATTTTATGAATACCCACTATTTTCAAAGTTTGGGTTTCACATCTAATCCTTGTTTACTCCCATGGTGGGGGAACTGGTTGTTTGACTTAAAGTACCCATTTTCGGATGCCTGGGTGGTTCAGTTGGTGAAGCGACTGCCTTTGGCTCAGGTCATGATCCCAGGGTCCTGGGATTGAGCCCCGCGTCGGGGTCCCCATGCTCTGCGGTGAGCCTGCTTCTCCCTCTCCCTCTGCCTGCCACACCCCTGCTTGTGCTCTCTCTGCTCTATCTCTGTCAAATAAATAAATAAAATCTTCTTTAAAAAAATAAAGTATCCATTTTCAAAGAATAATTAGTTGAAGGTGAAGTATACATTAAACACGTTTGAATTTTCAAGTGCCTGAGAACTGGCATCGGGAGGCTTGGGATTATTAGACTGTTCTTGATGGGTTCATGGTTACTTATAAAGATAGAAAAGTATTCTGATGGGGGTACTCAAATGGCTAGTACAGTCAGTTCTTTTCTCTTTTGCCTTCAATACAATAATTTTGAATGTCGAAAAATGAGAAGGTGTGGTGAAGAAGGAGTCATTTTAAATTGGAGCTACATCGTTTTCTAATGTTTTCGATTGTGGTTGTGCAGATGGCTGACCCTCAGAAACTGGGATGTAATGAATGTCAGTGGCTTTGAGTTACTGGATTTTGAGGTCATTTATTATGCAATAACTGATAACAAATGCAGTATCAGTACAGTTGGACCTCTATTTTTGGTTGGTAGGAATATATTTCTGATGATTTGGGGATTTGATTTTAGAGAATTGAACAAAATCAGCTGTGTTTGCCCTCTTTCTAAGATGTTTAAGGACAATACTAGATTCTAGTTTTCTCTGCCTCTACCCTTCCCTAAAATTCATCTTTGAAAAGGAGGTACTTTGCTTCTTGTTCATTGTGCTTTTCCAAGAGGCCTGACTTTCTCTTTTTATGGTCAGTTCTAATGTTGTAATGAGGATTATGCTGACCTTCCTTGAGAATCTGTCATGGTGGGTTACATTTCCAACATGTTGTACAGTGATTATAAGATGGGCCTGGTACCTAGGATAACAACTTAAAAACAGAATCTGACATTAAGATGCAGGTCTAGGTCTAGATGTATCCGCTTCCACAATTCTTATGTTGCTACTTGCACAGTTTTATTTATTTATCTTTTTAAAAAAAGATTTTTATTTATTTATTTGAGAGAGAGATAGCAACAGAGGTAGTGAGAGTATGAGCAGGGAGGAGAGGGAGAAGCAGGCTCCCCACCAAGCAGGGAGCCCAACGCGGGGCTCGATCCCAGGACCCCGGGATCATGACCTGAGCTGAAGGCAGACGCTTAACCGACTGAGCCACCCAGGCGCCCTTCTACTTGCACGGTTTTAAAAACATGCTCATCCTCTGTCAGCCTCTAGCTTCAGTTGCAATTATGGAGATGAGTTCGTGGGCACAAATATGTTGCTCCTTATGAGCACTGTTGAGTGCCAGACAGGTGAGGGGACTTCTAACTCCTACAGGTCACACACTGTCGTCTGTGCCATCGTCTCCTGATCCCACTAACTAGCTCTGATTCCTTGGGGGAACATACCAGCAAAGGGTGTGAGTCCCAGGAAGTAAGGATCATTGGGGGCCATTTTAAGGCTGGCACACATCTTATCTAAAATTTCAGCTTTCTCCTACTTCTGCTTTAACTTTTTCCCCTTGGAACTTAACACCTTTTAAATTATTATTCATTTATCTTACTCATCGTCCACATCCCGCAGTAGAACGTAAGTCATAAAAGGTTGGGAGTGTTAAAGTTTTGTTCACTGTTTTATCCCTTGTAAAACTGGGCCCGAAAGGCTCTGTGGCTTCTACCTTGGCCTCATGGTTTCCCTTGGAACAAGTGACCACGATGTCGCGAGGTGCTGGGAAAGAAGTGGGTCTCCTGCTAACAACCAGCACCATTTTGCTGGCCATGTGACTGAGAAATGGACCTCCAGTCGAAGTTAAGTCTTAGGTGGACTACAGGCCCAGCTAACTTATTGTCTGCAGTCTCATTAGAAATCCTAAGGCAGAACCAGCCAGCTAAGCCCTTGCTAAATACTGACCTGTAGAGACTGTGACAGGTCATGAATGTTTATTGGTGTTTTAAGCTACTGAGTTTTGGGGGATTTTGCTACAGGGCATTTGATAACCAATGTAGGGTGCCAGGAGAGACCTTACCTAAAATGGCTTTGGGGAAATACCTGTGCCCTTCTTTCCTTTCTCCTCCGAGTTGATGGATTCTGGGGTGAGCTCTTTCCCTGCCCTGGGCTCTAGGCATGGTTATGCGACCCAGGCATGGTCACTCAGGGTCTGATGATTGTTTTGACTGGATCAGAGATGTACGTGTGGCCCAAGCCCATCTAAGGAGACTCAATTCTATGCTTTTCTTCAAACTGTCATGACCAAAAGCCCTTTCTATGCTGAGGCTTTTGTGCTGATAGGAACATAAGCTAGGAACTACTGGTGGCTGTTCAAGAGAGGAAGGCCTGCTTGAGATCAAAGCCAGCACTGGAGAGCAGAACTGAAAATGTGGGGAGAGGGGAGGGAGTGTTCTGAGACGAGGCACTTGGATTCTGTATTTAGTGGCTCTGTGTCCGTAGATGCAAGGTGTACCCCTGGACGTTCCAGGTGTGTGAGCCAGTTAACTCCTTTGCCCCTTTGTTTTGTTTTCTGTAAGACAATTTGAGGTGGATTTGTTTCATTTTGGTTTTCTCATCTGTAAAATGAGATTTCTGATTTTTTTTGAGAAATCAATATGAGCATTTATGAAGGAAGGCAATATACAATCCTGGCAGTGGGAAGGGGAAAGATTCTATCACTCAGATACTTCCATAGGATACTGACCCAAGAGCAGGGCTCAGCACCAAGTTCCCAAACCACACCTTCCAGAACAAGTATTACTGAGCACCGTGCCAGGCAGCAAGGGGGATGTGCGGGAAGTTGTCTTACACATCGCATCTGTCTTTATGAGCTAATAATACTGGCAGGTGAAACAAAACACATGGAAAAATCTAGAGTATAAATACTAAACTGTGTATATTGTTAAAGGGAAATTTTGTCCAAAAGTAGGATTCTGGCTAGGGTTGCTTTCTGCCTTCCTTCACGGGTCGGATTTTACCTACTTCAGTCTGTCTGTCCTGAGATGTTGATAGGGGAAGGTAGGCAAAAATCTTCCTCTGTCCTTTCTGTTTAAGTCCATTTGCCCTACCCCGACCTACACTCCATTTCAAAACGTGGATTTTTTTTTTTCCAACTAAGATCTGTGCCTCTTGAAAAACAAACCGAACAAAAATGTGAACCAATGTATCTATCTGTACGTATATGTGTATGTATATATATGTGTATATACATGCACAACTTTTTTTTTAACCTTGCCCTATTGTGAAGACTCTCCTAGTGCATTATAATGTATGTTTAGCAGTAGGAATTTGCAGCCTTATTGGGAACTATGCTAGGGGAGGGACATTGATAAGACTCAAACAGGTCTTCTTCTGTCCTATGAGCCATCTGGGTGGGCAGTCCTTAACCTGAGGTTTAAACCAGGTGTCCCGTGAGAGCACCACCACTCTGGAGAAACACACACCCTAGCAATCTGTGATGTGGGGTGTGTAGAGAAAGAGTGTTGAGTATGCTATACAGAGGGATACGTTATACTTCTGGTTTACCAGATAATGCTGCAGGTATATCTGCATGTTACAGTTCTAAATTTGAGATTCAAAACTCTATCCATTTTAGCTTCTTTCCCCTTAACTGACGGAATCAAATATTTGCATTACTTTTTCTAGTAAAGCTGGAGAGCTGCTGGTTTATAGAGGTCTAAACTGGCTGTGATTTAGATTTTTTCTAATTGTCATTGCACTGGAAGGAGAGCACAGTTACTGTACAATTTTCATGTTTGATGCCGAGCATTTCCTTGCCTGTTTTGTGCCCAGATTCATGTTGAGGGCCCTAAAAAGATTGCTGAGCTCTCTAACACGGCAGCTGCTGACCTGAAGGCATGATCGGGTAGGGGGTGACAGTAGTAGTAGGATTTAAAGCTTTCACAGTTGGGCAAATGTACTCTTTTTATAGTTCATCTCTGCCCTTTTATTTCCTGTAGGAATTTTTTCCCAAGTGGTTCTCTGAAAACCATGGGTTTTGTGATCATCTCATTACAAGTTTTACAGGGTTAAGTCTTCTGTAATTAATCCCCTCTATGCTTTCATGGTCTAGATGGAGATGCTGTCACACCCCTTCTAAAAGAACAGGATCTTTGCCCAAGTCTGATGGTTTTTCCAAGCGTATTCTAGAATTCTCTGGCTTCTTGGAGTCTTAACAGAATTTTACTTTCTATATTTTGGTCTTCCAGGTAAAACTTCAAAACTCAGTTTGAAAAAAGACTTGAAATAGCTTTAAAAGTTTATGTTAAAGTAGACTTTATAGTTCTGTAATATTTTACTTGGGGATATAAAATACGATGGGAGGGTAGACCTTTTAAGGTAAAGCACATGCATAATTATAATAATTTCTTAATTTCACTACTCATGTTCTTGGTTTGACTAGTGCTGCAGGCTTCATAATAGGAAACTTGCTGTGGCTGAAAGCCTCGGTTGCATGAACAGTTCTTGCTGGGGGTCCTGGAAGACCTTGAGGGATTGATAGGCATTAAACCAAGAACGTTTAGGGGGAGACACCTGCTGGAGATCAGGGTGTTGTGGAACCTGGGGATGGGTTTCCTATGAATTAGGGAGAAGCAAATGTTTATAAACCCTTTTGGGCACAGCTAGGCATACCTCTTCCTACCCCTGGAGGGACTTCCAGAGTTCCTTTCCTTTCTTCCCACCACTGTTGCCTTTATTGCTCCAAGTCGGCTGCTGGAGGTATAAGTGATCGTGGTCAAATGTGATGGTCTCAATCTCTTCTACGCATATGAAACATTAAGACCAAGAATGATGTTGGGGCGCCGGCTCGGTTGGTTAAGTGTATGCCTTTGGCTCAGGTCATGATCCTGGGCTCCTGGGATCCAGCCCTGAGTTGGGCTCCCTGCTCAGCGGGGAGTCTGCTTCTCCCTCTCCTTCTGCCCCACTAACTCTCCCCGCCCCACTCTCGTTCTCTTTCTCCCCCTACCTGTCTCTCAAATAAATAAATAAATAAATAAATAAATAAATAAATAAATAAATAAATAATCTGTTTGGAAAAAAAGACCAAGAGTGATGTTAATTGTAAAATATATATAACATAAAATTCGCCATTTTAAGCACCGTGAATTGTACAGTTCAGTGGCATTTAATACATTCACAGTGTAATGCAACCAGCACCAGTACCTACTTCCAGAACTTTTTCATCACCCCAAATGGAAACTCCATACCCATTAAGCAGTCATTCTCAACTTCCCACTTCCTGGCTTCTGGCAACCTCAGTCTACTTCCTAAGACCAAGGATTTTTGCAGGATATTAAAAATATGAGATTTAACTTTTTAACCTATAGATAGCATAAGGACAAGCCGAAAGGATGAGGTATGTTGAAGCAAAGCGCACAGTCTAACCCACAAGTTTATGCTTCTTTTTACCCCCCCAGCCTTGGTGCTAAACATCTTAGGGTGTATCCTTTCCCCACTTTTTCTCATTGCATGCACACATGTATTCACATATCTTTGATTCGTTTTCTTATTCCTTATGAATACGAGGTTATACTGAACACATTCCTCTGCAACTGGCTTTTTCTGAACATATTTTATGGATATCTCTCCAGATAGGTGCAAACAGCTTTGACTGAGTTACTGTGCAGCTCTAGTGTGGATAGTCCATAAATTACTCAGTCACACTATCTCTTGGGAGCCCTTTGAAGATTCAGTAATTAATCTAGAGGAAGTCCCGTGAGGAGGGCCAGGCAGGTAGAATTAGCCCCTTTTGTATATTAGGACACTGACCTCAGAGAGAGGTTAGATCATTTATCTTAAGTCAGACACGGTACTGCTCTGTGATGCTCTTACTCACTTTGAGGTCTTAAGGATTTAATTCCAGTCGATTTTTTTTTTTGTGCTATTGCATGCTGTTTCCTTTTTTCTAAAGATAAAATGCCCTTTTTTTGCTGGCCATTTCTTTTTTCTAGTCAATTCTCACCCTATTCTATTCCTGTGTGTGTCTAATACCTCTTCTTCATTCCCACCACAGAGCCTCAGACATTTAGTATTTGGCAGTTTGCAGTTGAGCTATGAATACCTCATTACTCCAAAAATCTCATGTTGAGACATCTTGCTTCGAGTTAGAATTGAAAACCCCTTGTAAGAGCCCCTAATGTGTGTCATATACCTGAAGAAGTAGACTCAGAGAGGTCAAGTGACTTGCTTAAGTTCATACAGCCCTCCAGTGGCCAAGGCAAGACTTGACCCCAGCCCTCCTGAAAGCCTATTCTATCATGAATACCAGATAGACAACATCTCCGGGTCAGTTCCATGCAGTGGGGCACCACGTGAGAAAGAATCCAAAACTCGGATTCATTATGGTATGGTATCTGTTATCTGCCATGAATAGCGGGGCTGACTAGTCAGTGGTGGTACCTGTGTCATGTCTTCCCGTGTCCCAGTGTCCCGTGCTGATGGTGACAATTCTCGAGTTTAACCAGAGACCTATGATACTTAAAGGGTTGCAAGAGTCAGCCTGGGGACCAATCACAAACTCAGGTTCAGGTCTTAATGTGTTACAAGTCTTTGAGATCAGTTAGCCAATATTTGCTTTAACTCTTTTTAATGGTTGAATTATAAGTTGCTAATTGGTGCTGTTACTAATGTCTTTTTACTCATCTTGGGAAGACTGATGTCGTTCCTAACTTTATCCATTTTAATTAGTGTATTACTCTTGAATGATATGTTTGTGGACTTGGCTTATTTACTTTTTCCTGCAATAAAATAAGACTTTCTTTTTCCTTTAGAAGAAATGACACAGTTAAACACAGCTGTCTCAACCTCAGCCTGTGGACTTTGGGGGCCAGATAATTCTTTGTCATGAGGGTTTGTTCCGTGCTTTGCAGGATGTTTAGCAGCATCCCTGGCCTCTGCCCACTAGAAGCCAGTAGCCCCACACCTCAGTTTTGACAACTGTCAATTTCTCCAGGCATTGCCAAATACCTCAGGGGCAAAATCACTACTGTATGAGATCCACTGGCTTCACTGGGTTGTAATAATTTTTTAAAAAGCTTATTTTCTCTGGGCCAGAGCCCATTTGTATTTCAGGTGTTAGAAATGACAGGAAAACATGAAGGAAAAGAAACTCATTATCTTGAGAGAGACAGTAGGACATTTGGCTTCACTGCAGAGCAGGCTAGGAAAAAACCCACAAATATAAAAGCTCATTTTGTGACAATAGGTGGCACACTACTACCAGAAGCTACTTCAGAAAGTGGATGGAGGACATCGTTTCATGAGTTGAGTGTATTTCAGTCCATTTTTATTAACGACATTGCCAGCTTCTTTTAGTTCTTTTGAAAGGATGTTACTGTCACAGTGCTTCTACAGCCAATTTTATTCTTAAAAACGAGTACAAATTTGCCACTTAGTGTAAAAAACAAACCTATAATCACGCTAGTGTTTATAATAGAAAGATCCTATCATCATGGGAATAAATGAAATTAACTTTGATGCGTCAATTATTTCCTCAGTGCAGTACAGAAAAAAGACATTTTTTATTTTTCCTAGGATATTGGTGTTCCATGTATATTATTTTAACAAGTAAATGAATTTTTACTCACTGTTAGTACTTTAGTAAAGAAGCTATTAGATATGGCTTCTGTTGGAAACAGGTCCTGAGATAGCCAGCTGCAAGGAGGTGAAATTAAGGCAGCCCGATGCCTACTTTAGTTATAAAGTACCCTGAACTTTTTACTGTGGTGTCTTGGGTATAACTGGAGAAGACTATACATTGAATTTTAAAGATTATAACCATGCTGCTTATATCTAGCATGACAGACTAGTTCAGTACAAGCTCGTTTTAGTAAATTGTACACTAATAAGTTTAAAAATAAACACAGCCCTTTTCCTATTTTAGTAAAACTTCACTTCTGGTGTTTTGTGTTTCTAGGTTGTGATGAAAAACTTAGAATGTGGAGACAAAATTCTCTGAATGAATATTTACATTTTTTATGATTGTGTCCTTTGACTCGTTTTGCGGTTGGTTTTTAAAAACTTTAAGTGGAATAAAGATTAAGCTAGTGGAGACTTTCAAAAAGAGTGATAATCTTTTTCAAAATAATTCTACTTTAAGTACATTTTAGTATTAATGTTTTAAAATATTTAAAGATGCTTGGATTTTTTTAATCATTAGAATACTGTTGATCATTTATTACGTACCTGCTGTGTGCTATGCATTGTCTAAGACTTAAGGGACATTGTCGTACTATAATCCATACAATAATTTTGTAGGAATGACAAAGTTGAGTCTGAGGGAGGATTATTAAGTAGCTCACATCACAATGTTATTGAATCACAGAGCTGAGATTCAAACCCAGGTCTGATTATAAATTACCCTTTATCTGAAAATCATAGAATGTCACAGCAAGGAAAAAAAAAGAGTCATCATGAAATTAAAAAAAAATCACCACTTATTAACCCCAAAAGAAACAATGGCTTTAATAAGTCATCAATACGTGTTTATAGCATTAGGTAAAAATTTTGTGGGGAACTTTAAAATGAATGTGTGGATGATGCTAACATCAACAAACCTATACATCAATCTTTAAAGATTCTTTTTTATTATTTATTGAAGTACAGTTGACACACAGTATTCAGTTAGTTTCAGGTGTATCATATAGTGATTTGACAATTACATACATATGCTCACCCTGGTAAGCGTAGTTACCACCTGTCACTATACAATATTACTTTAATGTTATTGACTGTATTCCTTATGCTATACTTTGCATCTTCATGACTTACTTATTTTATAATTGGAAGTTTGTACCTGTTTACGCTCTTCACCTATTTAAGTCATCCTCCCACCTACCTCCTCTATGGCAACCGACATTTTGTTTTCTGTTTTTGTGCATCTATTTCTGTTTTTTGTTTCTTTGCTTTTTTTTCTTTTTTTGGATTTCAGGTGCAAGTGAAATCATATGGCATTTGTCTTTTGACATGTAACTTCTTTCACTTAGCAGAGTATGCTCTGTGTCCAACCATGCTTTTGCAAATGGCAAGAATAAAATCTTATGTCTTCCCATACCTCTGTTACCGGTTTCCTCCTTCCTTTAGGTATGGAAACTTTGTTCAAGTAAAATCTTGTTGACAATTGGACTTGTCCTTTCAGCTGTCACTGACTCAGATGATTCCTCTCTGCCATTAGGGCGGAAAATGGCTTTTTCCTATTATGGCATAGAAGTATAGCTGTTTTTTAAAATTAAAATATTTCAGATATCCGAAGCTTCACATGTAGTTGTAACTGGGAAACTGTTTCCTCTAGGAGGTAACATTTTTGCACAACTGTAGGGTCACATCACAACCAGGCTCTTGACATTGATACTATGTGCCTGGCTTACTCAGGTTTGCCCAGATTTCTTGGACTCATTTGTGTGTGTTTGTGTGTGTCCATGTGCATGTTATGATCTATACAGTGTTAACCACCTGTGTAGGTTCATGTATCCACCCCCACAGTGAACAGTTCCCAAACCAGGTGGATCCCTTGTGTTGCCCTCATTTATCTGTACCTACCCTACCCCCAGCTTCCCACCCCTGCCCCTAACTAACCCCTATCCCCGACAACCACTACATTTCCAGAATTTTGTCATTTCAAAATGCTTTATGAATGGAATCATACAATCAGTGATATTTTGGAATTTCGCTTTTTTTCTACTCAGTCTGATTTTGATTGTTGAATATATCAATAAGCGGCTTGTTTTTAATGCCAATTTTTAAAAATACATGGACTGTTGTTTTAAGACCATCCGTTAGGAAGCAAGGTTTCATGATAGTAGTTTCGGTGACATAAGATGTCAAAGGCAGGTTTTTTGCTATAATTGTTGTTCTCCAGAGTGTCCACTGAGTAGCTTTTTTTTAAGTTAAAAAAAAAAATGGCACAGACATCTCTCCTTGAAGCTTTTGTCAAACTGGGGGCCGAAAACAAAATCCCACAAAGGCAAGGATCAAAGATATCATTGTAGGACGAAGTCCTCGAGGGCAGAAAATGCTGTCTTCCTTTTACTGGCTTGCTGTGGTTGGCTGTTAGTGGAGTCCCATCCTTTGTCTTCAAAGCTTTGGAGAAATGCTCCACATAAAAGAAAATGATGTGGGGGGCCACTGAAGAAGCTTGTCTTTGTTGTTGTTTATGAGGGAAAGTATTGTTCTCTGCTATTGGCAAAGTAATTTTCAGCTCCAGGTGAGCCGAGATCAGTCACAGTGGTTTTCACAAGCCTTATAGGAAGGCCTAGTGTGGTGTTAATTAGTCAGAGATGGGAGAGGGAGGGCATGTGTCGGCTTACATGATCAGGTTGGATTTCCTTCTGGAGGCTGGGGCACTCCTCTGCTCTCATTGCCTCAGAGAACAGTTAGTGTACGTGGGTGCCCGGGGCTTTTACTGTGTTATTTAACTCTTCTGCCGTGTATCCTGATGGTGGGGTGCAGTGCTGTTTGAGACATGCCGTATGAGTTGTGACTTTAGATGGAAAGAATTTTATAGGGGCAGAATGAAGATAGGACACAAGGAGAGATTGAGGGGGTAAATGTCCTTTAAAGGTGTAGCATCATGTAATAAATGCGCTGAAACTTTTTAATGTCGTCACCTGGAATAATGGTCTCCCTTGAACTTTGGCCAAAGAACCATAACTCATATTAGGGTCTAATTAAGAGTCTTACACTAATTACTGGACTTACTGGTAATGTGGGTTATTTCCCAGACTTAAAAGAGTAGCCGAATACAGTTACCTTTTACTTATCTGGGCTTTGTGTTCTGGGCCTGCTCATAAAAATCTATTTCAAGGGATTTCCTTCCTGTTTCCTTAGTTTCTTCCTGCCCTCTGCTCAATTCGTATTTCTGCAAAGACTCAAGGCGGTTTACTGGAAAGTTCTAAGGTCTCTCCTAGTATGTGACCCTGGGCCTGATGTATAACCTCTCAGGGTCTTAATTGTCTCCAGTGTGAAGTAAAAGATTAGATTTCACTTAATGACCCCCAAAGTCTCCTCCAGTTATAGCAGTCAACAAAATCTGTGAGTATAAAGTATAAGACCTGCCACCTTTATCTGACCCGAGATTGAGGAGACGGTGGGTTCCCTGGAATTTCTTGCATAGACTCAGGAACTGGCTGTTTAATCAAAGGAGTGAGCCAGTCTCATTTGGTTTCTGGTGCTTAGGACCAGGCGGGCACAAGTGGGGTGCTTCACATTAGTTGGGGAATGAGCTAACAGTGGACTGGTACCGTGGAATCGCCTTCCTCCACCCTCTGCTTGAGTGAGGATGGTTTCACCTGTCTCATCTGTAAGGCCTGCCTCGATGATGTCAATGGAAGCATTTAGATGGTGGGCATGTAGGTGTTCACTAGAAAATTCTTTCAGTGTTGTTGTATGTTTGAACATTTTCATTGTAACATATAGGAAAAAGATCAAGGGGGAATTTCATTGCTTATACTTCGGGAGCAAATCAGAGTGTGTGTTTAGCTGTAGGTCCCTATAGCATAGACTTAATTCCTGGTCTTCTCAGGTTCTTTTTCAGGGTATTCCTGTGGAGTGACAAGTGTCTACAGGGCAGGAATTTGTAATGGGTGAAGGACACCCCCATCTTTACCTTCTCTGCTTTCTTGTGCAAGGCAGTTTATCCCAGTTTTTCATCATGGAGGCTTGGACTCCCCATGTCATCTTAGGCAGCATGACCCCAGGTTCCTGGAACAGGGCTCTCCTCCCTCCTACATGACTTTGTCCCCCCCCCCCCCCCGCCCCATCCTAGGTCATCATTCAATTCTTAACGTATCATTTAAATTAGTAAAAGGAAAGACCAGTTTTGCATGTGTAGTGAGTGTGCAATTCAACTTTTCCCCACTTTCATTAAAAGAGAATTCAGGAGGTTAAGAGAATTACCTAGAAGGAACCTCAGAGTTGCCTCATGTACTTAGCAGAGCTCATTTGTCAGTGCCAAGTCTGAACACGCTGCCCAACGTTGGGTTCATGCTGGTTGAGGAAGATAGCAGTGGGGCCAGATAGCTCTGGGTTAGAATCTGAGATCTCACCCTCTCCTAAGTTAGGGAACTGTAGGTAAGTCACCTACCTTCTCTGAATCCCCAGTTCTTCTCCTTTGTAAAACGGGGATGGTAAAATTACTTAGCACATGGGATTTTTATGAAAACAAAATAAATAACCCCTATAATATCCCTTTGTACCTGCCACTGATAATGGTGGTAGAATTCTTGCCACCTAATTAAGACTTATTCTGTCATTTCGCTCCTTTATTTATTTACCTAGAATTTTGTTCAATACCCCTAGGAGACAAAGGTGTTTTTCTCATAGACACATGGGGATGTCGTCCTGTGACCTGATCTGTAAAGATGTCCATCTTTGTCTGACATATTGGCAAGTGGATAGTGCTGCCCCGACCCCTGATTGCTGGGTATGGAGGTTCTCAGCCCAGTTGTAAGCAGAACAGCTACGCTGAGCATCTCAAGGATTCTAGGAGAATTAAGGCAAATCCCAGGAGTATTAGGAAACCACAGTCGTTTGCTTGTCACTTGATCTTTTCTCTCATCAACTATCAAGTTCAGCTTTGCATGGTGAATAGAATTTGTTTCAGCTCTTAATTTTTCACCTTGTCGCCATAATCCTCTGGCTGCCATTGACGTCTTTAAACTGGTTCACCAGCCACCCGGAGCATTTAATAACCCGGCATTTTAAGTTTTCCTCTTCAACATCTGTGCTTTGGAAATTGAGAGGAGACCACAGTTTAGGAAAGCACTCAGAAGGAGGCAGGGAGGACCGCAGGATCCAGCTCCTCATACTGTGTAGTGACTGTTTTCTCATTTTTACCAAATTGTTCCGCTGCTATTTAGTGGTTCTGTGGAAGCTCTGTCATGAGATTTCAGTGTCTTCCAAGGGTCCTCTGTGTCAGCATGCTGCTGTCAAAGAGGCGCATCCAGTCGTTCTCTCATTCACCCATGCCGACACCATTTTCTGTTTTGTTCTGTGCCCTGCTGCATGCTCAAGCATTTGGTTGTGTCTGGGTATCATTTTTGACCAGGAGTCATTTTTGTTGATCAGGGGGGATGATGGTGCTTTTGTCCGGAGGGAGCCTGGGGAGTTGCTTTGTGTATATGGCCAAAGTATTTGTGGGGTCAGATATGATGCAAATTAGAACGTTGCCATTTGGGGTCTGTTCCCTACTCTATCCATGTCAACCATATCCATGCACAACGATAGTGATAATGACAATAACAGTAACAGCAGCTACCACTAGTGAGAGAGCTCCACTATTGGATCATCTCCTTTAATTCTCTAAAAGTCCCATGAGGAAAATACTATCTCCCCCCTTCCCATTTTCTAGTTGAGAAAACAGAGCGCTGGGGGTCTCCATCCAAAGCACCTGTCTTGTAAGCGGTGAAGCCAAGATTTGAACCCAGGCCGCCTCTACCCCTATACTCGAGTTTGTACTGACTGTGGGTTGGTCCTTCCTGACTGTAATTCTCAGCTGTGGAGTAGGCGGGGGTAGGAGCGATGTCCTAATACAGATGGCCTCATACCTGAGCTAATAAAATCATCCTGTTTTGGACTTGGGCACCCCCCATGCTGACAGGGCAGGTGGCAGCAAGCTGCTTCCACGACGTGAGCATGGCAGAACCCTCCTACCTTCTCATTGACTGAGTCCTGTCTTCCTGCGTGTGCATCCCCTGCCGGTGTAGCCAGATTTCCGGGCCCACCTCCCTAAGGATAAAATGTATGTCCTCTGAGGGCCATGTAGCCGCGGCAGCCACAGAAGGCCTGGGGTGTTGTAGCCAGGTTATTTTCTGCTGGCTTTATCTGGACTCTTCTAGGAAACGCCGAGATTCGGCACTTGTTCAAAAGGCACTGACATCTAATTATCCTGTAGGCTGTTGCCATCACAGGGCTGCAGAGTTAAGTCAGTGCTGATACAGGCTTCCTTTGCCGGTCAGAGCCGCTCTGGTTTGTTTATGGGCCTAATCTTTAACTCTTTTGAATGGACCAACATAAGGATAGTGCAGAGATTGGGTCAGTTGTAAATGAACCAGCAAAACTCGTCTGGTCCAGGTAACTTGTGCAAACGCCATCTCCACTACATCCAGAAATGGGCTGACTTTCATCTGTCCCCTCTTTAGGGACACTGCCTCCAATTACTTTCCTTGGATATCACTTTGTTATTCTGTACTGCCTTTGGAACACCTGTATTTCCTTATCCCCAGCTTTGATGCACATGTAGAAATGCTCTTCATTTTCCCCACGGTAACACACACTTCTGTTCACCCTCACCGTGATCATTACCCTTAGCTCTGGCCTCCCAGAGGAGCAGAAGATGACGTTGGGGATCTGGAAGGCTTCTGACCCCCTGTCCAGGGTGGTGTGAGGTTGGGGCTGTGACTGAGGACCAGACAGAGAAAGGAGGAGCATGTCCGCATGTTAAAGCACCTGGCTGGGAGTTGGGGGGAGAGAAGTGGGCATAGTTGCTTCTGTAAAAATGACATTTATTCAGAGTTTTCCCCTCTGGAACAGGTTGCTCCTTTATCCTGGTGGAGACTTGGGTTTGTATGGAAGAGATACCGCCGGAGTGCTAGGGCCCGAGTTCCGAGAAGGGCTAGACAGGAGAGTGAAGGCTTCTTACTAGCTGTGAAGAGCATTAGCCTTTGAGCCAGCAGTAGTCCTTCCTCAGATTGCCCAGGATTGGGAAGGAAGCTCTACCAGATGGCCTCCTGGCCCCAGAAGTTCCTTCTGGAGCCGAGCAGGGTTTTCTTGTCACTGTGATTCAGCAACAGCAGGCGTTGATGGTGCCCCCACCGGGTGCCTGGCATGGCCTCCTACCTCCTGCCTCCCACAGCCTGCAGCCTTCCTCCGTGGCCAAGGAGCGACTGCACGTGGAGGCAGAGCAGCGGCCCCCATTGAGCTCCGTGGTTGCCTGAAGGGAGAATGGTTAAATGGGTAATTAATGGAAGCAAAAAGCCAAGGGAAGTGGGTCCCTGCTGGGTAGCTGGTTAGTTAGGGGGCTGTGTGCCTGTAATGGGGCTGAAGTTGGTAACCTTTCCAAAATTCCAGTCTTTCCCCTTGTCTTCTTTCTCCTCTTTGTGTTTTATAATAATAACTTCAGTTCATTGCTTTCGTATGAGCCATAACTAAGCTCTTTGCACCCAGTATCCATTTGATCTTTTCATGACTCTTGAATTCATATTAAAAATAGGGGAATCGAGGCCCAGTGAGGTAAAGTGACGTGTTCAAGGTCATGCGTTTTGGTAGATGACAGACGCTGGGCCTGGGACGGCTCTCTGGAACCCCATCCTGTGCCTCTTCTCTGTCTCTCTCTCTAGCTCTCTCTCCCTCCCTCCCTTCCTTGGGGATTCCTGAGTACCCATCTTGTGCCAGGTTGTGAGGGAGTTCCAGACGTAGAGGGCATAGGTCTTTCCTTAAGGAACTGAACATGCAGTTGTTGGGGGAGAAGCAAATGCCTCTCAACCTTTTATAAGGTGAGGGAAGCCCAGAGCTGTGCGGACCCCAATGGTGAGCTCCCACCTCAGCCTGCAGTTGGGTTATAAAGTTGGAGAGCTGCAGAGAGTCTGAGGACTTGGGACAGCGCAGGCCTGAGCACCTTTCTCCAGACAGCCCAGAACCTGAGCCGCTGGTGTGGTTCCCTTCCCCTTGGCTGTCCTGCAGATGTGGCTTAACAAGCCGGGTTGGTTAGGTATGCCCGTGTGCGTCAGGTCTCCTGTTTCACTCCATCTTCCTCGCTCTGCCCTTGATGTCTCCCTTCACGGAATGACGAAGTACAGAGGAGAAGAGAAGGGACATGTCTTGAGATCTGGGTTTGTGCCAAGTGCTGGACTGGGCATTTAAAATGTTATGTGTTGGGGCACCTGGGTGGCTTAGTCAGATAAGCATCCACCTTCGGCTCAGGTCATGATTCTGAGGTCCTGGGATTGAGCCCCGCCATCGGGCTCCCTGCTCAGCAGGGAGTCTGCTTCTCTGTCTCCCTCTGCCCCCCCATCCTGCTCGTGCTCTCTCTCTCTCTCTCAAATAAATAAAATCTTTAAAATTATTTAAAATGTTGTGTCCTGTCATCCTCATAAAAACTCTGTGCACTGGATCGTGTTCTGTCTTATCTCATGGTGAAAGAGTCCTGGGATCAGAGAGGGTGAGGTATCTTTCGTGTCTCTTCTTTGTTCAGAATCCTCTTGTGGTTCCTGGCCTCTCAGAACGGATCGCAGAGTCCCTGAGTTCCGGAAGAAGAGCCTTATATGATCTTGCGCATGGTTATCTGACTTCATTTCCTACCTCTCTGCCCCAGCGCCCGGGCCTCTCTGCGGCCCCTCGGTGTGCTGTCCGCTTCCCACCTGGCTTGGCTTGTGTGCTCGCTCTTGCCTCCATCTCTCTTCCCTTGCTCGTCTCCCTGTTCCAGATGCCCCCACCTTCTGTTAAATGTTTCTCGTGTGAGTTTGATGTTGAAGGTTCTGATGGGCAAAGTGAACACATTTGGCTTATAGAATTGCCCTGAGGCTAATTTGTACAGAACATTGTTTGTGAAGGGATGGATTTTTTGTTTGAGTAAGCACAAGTTAGGCAGACATTCTAGGGTCAATGTCAAATACTGTTCCTTAAAGCTTTTGAACTTTCTAGGGCCAGCCTGTCTAGTTTTCGTACTTAGTATTTTGGATTCCTTTGGGCATCACTCTTCATACCTGAAATAGCCTCATATTTAATTCAACATGCACATTTATAACAAGGTTTTATTTGATAACTCCCTTAGGCTTTTTTTTTTTTTTTTTTTTTAAGATTTCAACAGCACCATGGGATCTCTGGTCTTTGGGTTGGTCACCAAGACCTGTCCAAGATCTTTTTTGGTAGAGCAAGTCTGGTCTACTGTGTGGCCTCCCTGCTTTGCAGACAGTGAGGAAGATGGGATTTCATTTGCAAGCCACTGTGGCCTTTCCTGCCCCAAATTTTAGTTTTGCTCTGAGGTATCTGTGCTTGGTCCATTGTTCTAGCTTAACTGTCAGTTCCAGGTCAAGCGATGATGTGGTCCATGAGGGACTGGGTTCAGATGATGGACAGTACTCAGATCTCTCTACATACAGGTTTCCCACTTTGAAGCATCCCCATGGAATTCAGAGTTTATTTTCTCTTTTGACTTAGGGGTGTCCTTGCACAAAGCCCTGTGGTCGTATTGAGCAGGCGACACAGCACAAAATGAACATCTTGTGGTCAACCTGTAGGAGGCAGACCTTTGTGAAAAATTTAATCATGTTTCAGTATTTCAGCTGCATGACTAAAAAAAAAAAAAAGGTCAAAACCCCAAACGAGCATTTGCTTTAAAGTCGGGCGGCTGCAGGCTTTTCAGAGTGTGCCAGTAGATTCCTTAATGTGTTGACCTGCGAACATTCCAGAATTATCTGTGGTGCGCTCCTGTGCCCTGGGTACCGTTCTTGATTTTGTCACTTTAACGCCCTTGTGACATTCTTCTCCTTTTCTCTCCCTAGTGCCACCGTGACCCCCACCCCGCTCCCGGTCCTCTGCCGCTCCTCCTTGTCATCACCCCTGCTTATTGAGCAGGAATGAGTAAACCTTCCCTGGAAAGGGCCAGATGGCAAATACAGTAGTTCCCCCCTTCTCTGTGGTTTCAAATCCTCTTATCCCGTAGGCATTTTATTGTCTCACATCCTCACAAGAAGAAGGGTGAATACACTACAATCAAGATCTTTTTTAGAGAGAAAGAAAGAGACCACATTCCCATAACTTTTATTACAGTGTATGGTTATAATCGTTCTATTTTATTATTTGTTATTGTTGTGAATCTCTTATTACTGTGCCTAATTTTTAAATTCAACTGTATCATAGGTATGTATGTATAGGGAAAAGAAGCATAGTATATACAGGGTTTGGTACTGTCTGTGGCTTCAGGCGTTTATGAGGTATGCCCGTGTGCGTCAGTGCTGATACAGGCTTCCTTTGCCGGTCAGAGCCGCTCTGGTTTGTTTATGGGCATAATCTTTAACTCTTTTGAATGGACCAACATAAGGATAGTGCAGAGATTGGGTCAGTTGTAAATGAACCGGATGAAGGGATGTAAATCATGTAATTGAAGGGATGAATCCATCCCTTATGGATGGGGGGGGCATGACCATATTTCGGGCTTCGTGGCCCCATGGTTTCAGCTGCAGCTTTTCGACTCATAAATGACTGAGGAAGCTGTATTTGGCTTGCAGACTGTAGTTTGCTCACTTCTCACTTGGAGGGATGAAGTCACTTATCCAAGAACATACAGCTAGTAGTGCCAGGGGTAAGATTTGAACCCTTACTACCCAATTCTAAAGTCTCTTTGTTGAACCTCTGTGTACTTCACAAGAGACGTATTGGACTGTTCATCAGCTCATTTGCGCCTTCCTCTTTTCTCCTAAGCAAATGTGGTTAATAGTATTTTTTTTAGGGTTATTTCAAGAGTCAACAGTATAGGAAAGGCTCTAATTATTTGAAAGAATAATGATATTACATAGGAACTAAAATAGGTCTTTAATAGATGGATAACTATTAAACAAACTTTCAATCTGCCTTTTCTTTTGACTTGTAATTATTGAAATGCCAATTAGACTCTCACTTATTGTTATGGAAGAAAAGCACAGATGTGCCTATTTATTAGCCTTTGTATACATCAAGGAGTATGTTGATCAAATAAATGTTTCAACTATTTACAGAGATCTTTCTAGCTTTTCAGAATGTATTCCTTCACTGAGCTCAGACTCGTTACCCTGTCCTTTGTTCGAGGGATCAATCAGGTCCTGTAAAAATAATATGCCACTTCCCGCATGCTTCTGCAAATTAGTTTTGTTACTTTTTTTTATGACAGGGTAGCACATGTGTGGGTAAAAGTGCACTCACCTTCACTGTTCAGCTCAATGAGACATATGCTGAAATGCACATAACCACTACCCACGTGGATGCCGAGAATATTTCTAGCACCTTATAATGATTCCTTTGCACATCTTCCTTATCTGTAAACTGCCCTCTCCCAGAGGCAATCGCTGTTCTACTTTCTGGGACCACTGATAAATGTCGCCTGTTCTCAATCTTCCTATAAATGAAATCGTATGATAGGTACTTCCATGTGCCTGGATCTTTCTCTCCGTCCATCTGTGAGATTTGTCTATGCTGTTGCATGTACCGGTGATTTGTTCCCTCTTCTTGCTGTGTTCTGTGTCATTGCATGTGTGTATTACCATTTATTTATATCTTCTTCTGTGGATGGGCATTTGGGTTGTTTCTGGTTTGAGGCTATAGTGAATAAAACTGCTGTGAACTTAACTGTCAATACTATTTTTGTGGACTATGTATTTTTATTTCTCTTCAATATGTAAGTGTTATTTATGAGGGGACATTGGAGGGCACTGGAATGTTTGTATTTGAGAGTGCTGAAGAGCCATGGTGACGGAGTTTTATTCCAGATACGTGCATATTAGGGCTTTAAAGATAAAAACATTTTAAAAAGACATAATTCTGAAAATATTTCAAGTGTCTTTTTAAAGGAGGGCATAAACAGTGATGATGCATATTGTCTTAGTTAATTAAAATATAATAGGATGATTTAAAATCATCCAAGCAAGAATATATGTGAAATGCAAAATGCCCTGCATTATCGTTTCCATCATTTTAGAAAAGAAAGTGTTTATGCTATTGTATAAACATCATTGTTTTCTTGTCTTTTGATGGGAATACATAGAAATAGTTTCTATACACAATGCACTTTGCCGATGCTAAATTTTCCATTGTAAAGTAGGAAAAGGGATTCTTACCTCCTTATTTTGAGTATCAGATGAATCACCTGATATAAAATCTGCAAAAGTGCTGTATAAATCACAAATTTCCATTGAAATGTTGGTTAAAATAGAGGCAGTCATAACAATAATAACTAGGTTGTGCTAGGCTTCCGTTTGAGAAATAAATTAGATCATTTATGGAAAGCTCCACTAACGATTACGACTGTTAAATTTTTTTTTTTTTTTTAGAAATTAGCAGTGGAATATAGTTGCAAATGAAGATGCAAATCAAGGGTGTGGGGGAAAACTGAGATGGCTTTCTTTTAGATTGTCAGTCTCTCTGGGCTTTAGTTTCCTTGTTTCTAGAATGAAGGGGCAGTAAGTAGAGTATCTTGAAGGTTCCTTCCAGCGCTCCACTTTCCCCACATCCCCTTTTCTTGCTCAAAAGCATCAAGATGCTGATTCTCCACTGGGTATTTGATTCTAATAGAAAAAATTTCTCCTCTGGGGGCAGTTGGATCATGGGATGGATTGTTTGATGGAATCTGTAGTAACTTCCGTGAAAAGAAGGAAGATTTGTTGATGTGTTAAAAAATTTATTTTCTCTCTTCTGCCAGGATCTGACTGTTGTGTTCGGAGCCACTGGGTTTCAGGTTAGTTACCCTAAAAGTGACAAGTTGGCACAGGGGAAAAGGAGAAAGACTTGTTTCTCTCTAGCCTTCTATTTTAGAATTCATCTTGCGTCCCACTTTCCATTGATTCAGGGGGTAGTAGCTTTGGTAGTCAGGGCAGCGGGTTCTGGAAATCAACCGAGGCCTTTTGGAATCACAGCTCCCAAGCAACAGTGCCTGTTTGCCTTCTCTTTTGAAGGAGATAAATGGTGCTCTCTCTCTTTCTCTCTTTCTCTTTCTGTCTGCCTGCCTCTCAGCAAGGCTGTTTAACTTTAAAGGCCAGAGGCATTAAGGATCCAGGGATCTGTGTTTTAAAGCTGGGTGTTCCTGCCCAACATTTCAGAAGCCAAACTCAAAGCTCTCAGCTGCAAATACCCGCTTGCTCTATTCAGCCAACACAGGAGCAGCTGATTCTAGGTTAACAGAGATTTTTCTCATAGGCTCCATTTACTGTAGAAACCTCAGTAAAAGGAAACACTTAAAATGTCTTGTTATGGAGAGGATTGGGCCAAATAAATACACTTCCGGTGGAAAGTAACATATACACTTGTAGTAAAGGGCAGTCTCTGTAGGGTAGCTGCTGTTTGAAATGCAAGAAGAATGTTGGTCCTAGAGTTAGGATGAGTTGCTTTTCCAGTGTTGGGCTCTGCAGCCAGCAAGCTTTGTAATCTCGGGTAAATTACTTATCTGAGCCCCCATCTATAAAACAGGCATCACGCTTAGCTCTGGGATGGCTTGCTAGTACAGGCAGTGTTTGCTTTGCCTGGCCCTTAGTAAGTGCTCACTCAGCATGACCACCTTTTTCTTTTCCCCTCGTGACTATCTGTGAAGTGTATCATCATATATAGAGAAAGGGTCCCAGCAATTTCTCCTGGGGAGCCTTTCACGTGGTCTGCCTCAGTGAGCTGCACCAGTGTGCTCTTGTGGAGACGTGAACAGTCTCTGGGCCTGGGCCAGGTTGTGTATGTGAGACTTTGGTATGGCCAGGCAGTGTTCCTAGAAGAATCCAGAAGTCGTGGCAGGAGTAAACTAACCTGGCAAAGCGATGAGGTCTGGGGTGGATGATGCAGGATGGTTTCCTTGAAATTCTCTTCCTCATTTGAGATCCATCTTTAGAAAATCCGGGGAGTTGGTTTTGGCTCAGACTCAACCATCATGGGAATGATGAAGAGTCAAAAAATTAAATAATAGAGCTACAAAATGTGATTGTCACCCCCTGTTCTTCCTTAGAAGACTCACTGGATGGGACAAAATTGATTCAGCCATTTGGGGAGGCTGTTCGGTAAAGTGGAAGATGTATATGTTTTATGATCAGGTAATTCCACTGGTAGCTTAAGAAAAAGAAAACTCCTGATACATGTAGCCTGGGTGACACGTACAAGAATCTTTATAACAGCACAGTTTGTGACTGGGAAAAATGGGCTCAATCCTAACATGATTTTCACCAGGCAGTAAGTAAATATATGTGGTCTATTCATCCCTTGGGGGGACCATGTGGCTGCTAAAATGAATAAACCAGAACCGTTTATCTACGTGGATGCATTTTCAGCTTTACCCTGTAACATTTCCTGTCTTTAATATTAAAGGAGATCTAAAGCAAGAAGGGCAAAGCATTAAACGTTGTTAAATAATGGTGGTGGCTATATGGCTGTTAGTCATATTGTTTCTGTGTATTTGAAACGTTTCTTAATTTTAGATAGCGGGTAGAAAAAAAAAGAACCAATGTCATAGGATGGGTTATGGGTTGCTCTTGGCATTTATCTTCATGTTATAAAAAGAGGCCTGGTGGAAGATGACCTGAGGGGTTGAAAGCATGGACATTGGTTTTAGATGGACATGGATTTGAGTCCTGGCTCTGTCCCTTAATGGTTGGGGTCACTAGGCAAAGTTCTGGAGGGAAATAACGGTAATATGTGGCACAAACAAAGTGTTTTGTGTGAATGTGGGTATTTTTTTTGTGTTGGGGTAGTTTTTCTTAACCTCATTATCTCCTTACCATGAAGACATTTTTTTCGCACGTTGGCTCTCCAATGTGAGAAAAAGCAAGTGGCCGGTCAGAAAGCAGCGTATATGAGATGCTGAGTGAGCAGGATGCTGAGTCAGCCCTCAGGGTGTCTCTCTCTGTTCCTGCTCCGAACAGTTATGGGCTATGAGGATGAGAGCCAACCTTCCGCCCTGCTGCTTCTCTATAAAACAGTGTCCATTAGGGTCGTAGGCAGTGAATGGGGTTATTTCTGTTGATTCAAACGCTAGACGGTGTTTGAGAACGAATGTTCGCTGTTTTTATTCTTATAGTTTGCTGTGGGAAAAGAACTCCATAATGCAATGTGAGGGCCCTAGCAACAGAAGCTCTGCGCCAGGCTCTGTCACAGCCCGGTGAATCCAGAGCCCATAGCACTGAGCCTCGCCATTTCCCCACTACTCAGCTTGTCTCTGCAGCTCCCGATCTCCCTGGGCACTCTAAGAAATAAGTGCTGTCCCCGTGTCTGTCTATTCCCCTCCTGGAGATGTGGGGTTGGCCTGGCTGCCTTTGCCGGATTCCATCAGCTAGCTTGGGGAAGTTCATGATCTCCACTTTGATCCTCGTTCATCAGATTTGTTTCTTATCCCGTGCACGTGGTTTCATGTTGGTGATAACATACACACACTCCCTTTTTGTTTGTAGGACTTGGTCTGGGACGGTGGGGAGTCCTCCACCAGGGGTGCCCCTAGTAGACATTTGGTAACGTCTGAAGACAATTGTTTTTTTTAAAAGATTTTATTTATTTGAGAGAGAGAACAAGCAGAGGGGAAGGGCAGAGGGAGAGGGAGAAGCAGACTCCCCACTAAGGCCCCCCCCCCCCATGCGGGGCTCAATCCCAGGACCCAGAGATGAAGGCAGAAGGCAGACGCTTAACCAGCTCAGCCACCCAGGCGCCCCGTCTGAAGACAATTTTGATTGTTATGATTTGAAGGGTGGAGGGAGTGTGCTATTTGCATCTAGTGCACAGAGGCCAGGGATACTGCTGCCCCATACCCTACATTGCACAGGACAGGCCCCACGACAGAAAATTCTCCAGCCCCAAATTCAGTTGCGCTGAGGCTGTGAAGCTCTGCCCTTGGCCCAGTGAAAGTTGTAAACTGAGGGCCATAATGGGAGTTTCTGGGCCTCATCCCATGAGTGTTGTTTCAGCTTGGAATAAATATGGCATCAGAGACTGATGGAGAGCCAAAGACAAAGCAGGCCAGGGGAGGAGAAAACCTGTTAAGCATCCCCCCGCCAAATCCAACCCCCCTGCCCCCCGGCCCTGGACTCCCAAGGGTGTCCAGGATAAGCCCGAATAGAGAATTGCTTCCTTTAGAACTTCTTCTCCCGCTTTTTCCTCTGCCATGTGCGCTTATCGGAAGAAGGGAGATTCAGAGTGGATAATGATCTTGAGAAATCTGTTGCTCTGGCTTTTGATCCCTCTTCTCATTTTCTTCTTCTCTTTTCAGAGGGTAGAAATCATATGTCAAAGCACAGACCTGCTTAGAATATTGAGTGTTAATAGCGGCTGGAGCCTTCTTTCTGCTGCATTCTGGCTCAGCAACTGACACTCGAAGAAGTACTTCCTATTGATACCATTCGGGAGCCGTTTCAGGAGGGCCCTGGAACTGTGAGGGGATGGTATCAGAAGCACTTGAATCCCATCTGCAAGGCAGAAGGCCTTGAGGGAGAGAGGATCCTCTTTGAAAGGAATCATAATGTTTTTAATGTTAATTATACAGTCTACCCGATGAATCCTTTAACTTGTCTTTCTATATAAAGGGAACTGGGAATTGTTCAAAATGAAGGTTACCTAGTGGCTTGAAAGATCTGTTTGCTCTGTGTTTATATTTGGGGACTTGGATAGCTAGTGATTCAGACATCTATCAGATGGAGGGTTGTCTGCTTGGAGCTGTGCCTCAGCTGCCCACACGCACACGGACATGCACACACACAGATGCACAGATTTTATAGACTGGCTTCATGCATTTTCTGAGGTCCTTCTATTCTTACTTTTAAAAGTGCCATCATTTCTCGCAGGGATGTAACTGGAGAGCAAACCTTACAGAGGCAGTTGAATTTGTTTTCACTTCTATCCTCTGCCTAGCATCAAGATGAAGGATAGGCCAGAATCTACTTCATTCTGGACCCACTTTGGTAAGAACCCAAGGCAAGAGACATAACTGGCAATGGGGAAACCTTATAATTGAAATCCAATCTCCTTTAAAAAGTCTTAATCATGATCAACTAAAAGCAGGTTTTTTTAATTAAACAAAGCAAGATTTTACTTATTTATCTGAGAGACAGAGAGCGAGGGAGTGCATGTGTGTGGGGGGGAGGGGCACAGGGAGAGGGAGAAAGAGAATCTCCAGCAGATTCCCTGCTGAGCGTAGAGAGAGAATCTTTTCTTTATTTTTTATTTTTTTATTTTAGAGAGAGAACCTTAAGCAGGCTCCATGCCTGGCACAGAGTCTGATGTGGGGCTCGATCTCACAACCCTGAGATCATGACCTGAGCTGACACCGAGTCCGAAGCCCAAGTGACTGAGCCACTCAGGCACCCTCAATTTTTCCATTTTTGTTAGCCTTATGTCAGTAAAAGGGATTTTTACAATGAGGTCAGTAATTAAGAGGAATACAACATTACTTATATGACCTTCTTGCCAAAAATGCATAATCTCATGCCAGCCTTGGGATGACATCAGACAACCCAAATTGAAAAACCTACAGCAACTAATGAGGACATTTTTGTCAAGATCGGGAAGACTGGCAAATTGTCACAAACTGGAGGAGGCTAAGGAGGAATAACTTAGCGCAATATGGGATGGGGAACTGGAAAAAGACATTAAGGGAGAACCTGGTACAATTGAAACAATGTCTGTTGTTCAGGTAATAGTATCATGCCAATATTAACTTCGTGGTTTTGATCATTGTATGGTTATGTTAGCATGTGGGGAAGCTGAGCGAGGGGTGTATGGAAACTCTGTGCTATTTGTGGAACTTTTCTGTAATTCTAAAAATTTTTTCAGTACAAATTTGTTTTTTAAAAAAGCAATAATTAATATGTGTAACCAAACTAAGTTAAACAGTTTCTGTTCTTCCCTCATCCAGGTAGCAATTTAAATAGCACTTCACATAAATAGTTCGCAAGGGTGTTTTATGAATTACAAAACGATGAACGTATTGGTTGCAAATATTAAATGGCAAATTTATTTTTTAGATTGAGAGGATACATTAAACTTTTTCAGGTTAGTACTTGGCATTTAAAAAACTATCATGAAGGCAATTAGGCTTACTGTAAACATTTAAATAATATAAAGCAGAGATGAGTATTCTTCTCAGTTGCTTTCTCCACTTCTCCTGACATTATCTCTGTGCCACTTTCCATTGTGAAAAGTTAGGTGCAGACATTTCCAGGATTTCTAGTTCACCAAGTACCTGAGTTACGGAATATCTATTAAGCAGAATGTGATCGTGCTGTATGAGCCCTTCAATAACTGACAACCCCTCCCCCACCTAACAGTAACTCAGGGCTTTCTTCAGTACGTGTATTTCTATCTTATCTGCTATCAAATATTATTTTTTTGGATCCTCCATAATGTATTCATTCATCTACTTATTTATGGAAATTTCATCTATCTTCCAGATTTCATTCATCAAATGTTAAACATCTCCTCTTTTTGCATTCCTTTTTTTTTTTTTTAAGATAGCTTTTAATTCAGGCCTGTATTTTTGTGCCAGAAAGAGAGTATGGAGTCTTTTTTGCCTTGTGCAATCTTTGCTTTCCTTTTTAATTATTTTATATCTACAGTGTAACTCCTAGACACCAAATATGGGTCCAAATATAATAACATTTTACATTTAATCTGCAAAAAAGCAAAGTCATGTTTAAGTCTGTGGTTTCCAGCTTTTTATTGAATTTTTAGACCAGTGTGGACCTGCAAGGAGCTTAGAAGTGTGACTTTGTGTCTGGATATTTATTCCTAAGTACTGAGAAGGCGGCCGCTGTTCGGCAGAAGAGAAGTGCGTGCGAATGCTGGCCTGGCCTTCAGAAGTTAATTTTGTGCTTTTAAACTCTGCTTTACATGCCTAAGCTCCCAGCAGGGGGTTAATAAGTAAACCACAGAGAAGCCACACAGGTGCCTAGATTTGGTTGTTCTGCAGTTTATCAAGAGACCAGAAAGGAGGGGGAAACAGCTGAGTAAACAGTTCTCAGAAATTTATCACATTTGAGTGGTTCATAAAAATGCATTAAGGAGAATGAACTTCAGGAATTGTGTGCAGGCCTTGGCAGAAAAGGCAGTAATGGCTTAGCTTTACATCAGTAACATGTGCGTGGGATGCTAATATGTTTACACATAGGCATTTCTGAGGCCTTGGGACTGATATAATGAAAATGATGGAAAAACAGGGAGAAAAGGTAAAGTGAGTACTAGCTGGGGAAGGAAAATATCTCTTTGGTTCCCAAATATTTAAACTCCAAACAAGCTGATCATGTTGTGGAATTTATTGTGTTAGTGGTGACACCTTTCAAAATTAGGAAGAACAAGTTGTGTTCTCAAATATAGAAGGCTGGCATAATTACTGAGAGTACAGTAAATGTCCCTATCATTCTTTGGGTTTAATCTTAACATAATTAGCTCCTTGCACAATAGAGTAATTTGAAATGCTGCCAAGGTTTATTGAGAGAACTACTTCCTGAGATCTCTTTTGTTAAATCTGGGACTTTGTGTAGGAGATAATTTTCACTAGAATTGTCAGGGTATCTGAATTGTTGCTCATATTCTGGCCTTTATCGCTAAAACTCACTGAATCACTTAACATTTTCAGTTTTATTGATGGAGCCTTTTATGAATATTGTGGAGTTTGCCCAATCACATGGAAATAAATTAATTTCTGGAGACCTGACAAGCCCATTTGCCCTGCAGAATCTTCCTTGTTCAGTGACTTGGGTAGCAAATGGGCATCAGTAGGATTTAATTCCTTCATTTCTTGTTTTGGATTTTCTCTAATTGTTTATTGCTGAGTCACGGCAAGAAATATAAAATTGTGAATACCAGTTTTCTTCATTTGCATGCCTGTTTGGGTTGTCAGTTGACGTTTCCCAGGTTTGTAAAACACAGTGGAGTCTTCAACAGCTTTGGGGTTGGAAAGCAGGGTGCTTCCATGTGCTTTCATAGTTTGTAGATGTATCAAGTGATGTGGTTTCACCAGTAGTACATGCTAGTCTGTAAGGTCACCAGCCTGTGTGTACTAGAATTCCTTGGTGTTTTTAACCTTCCATAGAGTACAAGAAAGAATATCAAGAGTTTTATAAAAAACTGAAAAGCAATCATTATTAAGAACCAACCCAACATAGGTTCAACCTGGAATAAATCCTGTGGAACTCACTTCATTTCCTTTTTTGTTAAGAAATAAACCCGAGTTCTAAAAAGTTCCTTACAAAAATAATTGGGAAGTGTGAGCTCTAGGATGATGAGACAGTTTACTTCACAGGGTGGTCTAACAACTTGGGTGATGATTAATAAGGCAATGGAAACCTAGATAAGGCTTCTAGGCTGCATATCTCTGTGTCTTCAGGGTCTGTTCAGATTGAATACTAGGGCAATTTTAAGTCTTCTGATACACGAACATGGGATGTCTTGTTTATTTAGGTCTTTATTTCCATGATACTTTGTAGTTTTTAGTATACAAGTCTTTTACTTCTTTTGTAAAATATATTTCTAAGTGTCTTACTCTTTTTTTGTTTTCATTGTCATTTTTCCCCCAAATTCCTCAACAATTTTATTAAAATCACAAATCTAGCAGATTTTCATATGCTTCTAAGAACCGAAAACACACCCGCATATGCACACATGCGCACCCTATATGTCTTAATCTTTTTGATGTTTTAAATGGAATTGTTTCCTAATTTCATTTTTGGATTATTCATTGCTAGTGTGTAGAAAAACCACTGAGTTCTGTATATCGATCTGTGTCTTGTAGTCCTGTAAGTTTGTTGAGTTCATTTATTAACTGTTCATTTTTTGGTGGTTGTCTTTAGGGTTTTCTGTATATAAGCTCATGTCATCTGCAAGTGGAGATAGTTTTACTTATTCATTTCCAGTCTGGGTGACTTTTATTTCTTTTTCTTGCTTAATTGCTCTGGCTCGAACCTCCAGTACAGTGTTCAATAGAACTGGTGAGAGTGGACATCCTTGGCTTCTTAATGTATTTCTGGGTGTAGTTTCGTCCTCTTGTACTGGATATATAATCTTATGTGGTGCTTTGTAAGTCTTCCTATTATAATGAAACAAACTGGAATTCATTTTATGGTTGAAGATGGGGAAGAGAGGACCAGGGGTTGTTTTCACTGCAGCACACTGCCCTTTTTCTGAATTTTCTTGTTACATGGTCACACGAAAACTGACCCAGTAATGGTTCCAGTGACAGACCGTTTTCTACGCATCTTCACTGCATTGTAGTGTAAAAAAGAAATCCACAGTCTTTGGCTCTATTAAAAGAATAGTCACATCAAACAAACGTGTAGCGTATTCACCAAATATTTAATAAGTGCTTACCAATACCAGGCAAAGTCGATGTTCTAGAGAAATAGCAGTTCGTAAGAAACTGAGAGTCTGGTTGCTTGCAGACAAATTAACACTCAAATTGGTAGATAAAAAATTTGTTTAGACTGTTTATTTCCTCCCCACTACCTTTCCTAGAATTACTATTTTCATATGCACTCAGAGACTGACATATGGCATGGTGAGAAGGTCTGAAACCATGTAATGTGAGGAAGAGCTAGAAGAATCAGGGAGTGATTGAATGATGTTTTAGCCAAGAATCTTGGGATGAATGAGGGAAGAAGGAAGGTACATGTTAGTGGTTGCTATTATTTATCCTCTGGACACAGTGACATCTTGGTTAGCATTCAGATGGTGGCCAACAGGTGCAAGTTGGATTAAGAGAGATTCTCCATCTCTTTATACCAAGAGATTTTCACTGGGTCAATGTTTCTTTCATTGGGACAGGTTAGACTGTGTAGCCACTGACCGCTTTTGACAAAGCATGCTGTCTTTTTTTGCCACAGTCCCTACCATTCCCTACTGTCTCCATTTGGCCTGTTTCATTCTTTTGTTATCTTCTTGGCATCCTTATCATATCATTTGGGTTGTCATACCATTTTATAGTGGGATTTTTCTGGCTATTTGAGATGTCCATAAGAAGAATAGGGAGGAAATCAATGATAGTAAAAGTGATAGCTCCTTTCTGCAAAGGAAAGTTCTAGTTATTTTTCTTAGAAATACAGAGTTGGCTAGATTTATTATTTTTAGGTACAGAACACTTCACTCAAATACTCTTTCATAACACGCCTCCTTACCCCCTACCTCCAGTATATAGACATGAAGTGAGAATCTTCGTCTCAGCCCTGTCCTCTTAGCTTCCTTCTCATTCCTTAAATAGTTCCTGATGGGCCACTTAAGGACCATGGGGCACATGTGGAAAATCACTAGCTTTGATAATCATTGGAAATCTGCATTCCTCTACAATAGTGTTTCTCAGGTTTGGCACCATGACATTTTGGGCTGTGTAATTCACTGGTGTGTGTATGGAGCAGACTATGTTGTGGGATGTTTAGCAGCATTGTTGGTTTCTATCCAATAGATGCCAATATCACTTCCCTCCCCATATTGTGACAATCAAAAATGTTTCTAGACATTGCAGATGTCCAGGGGGCTGTGGGGGTGGTCAGAATTGGCCCTGGTCAAGAACCACTGCCTCTACTTTAGTTTGTCATATCTTTTTAGTCTTCAGTACGTATCTAAGAGTATTTACCGGGTTTTCATGATGATGCATCAACTTTAGTGAATTAGGTATTTGATTCCTCTATGATTTATTTGTAAAATGGATTTTATTAATACCTTTCTCATGGGACTTATGAAAGTAAATGTAGACAAAGTATGTAGCAATATAGAACTTAGAGACAGAGTATAAACATCACAATAGATTGGACTGTTTTTAGTGTGTTTATTTCTGAAACTGTTTTGCGCAGGCTATTTCTAAACATTCCTGTAATTCCTTTGAAATACATGTTTATTTCAGAGTGTTAATCACCTTTCACGGTACCCACTCCTGTGAACTATATTCTTACAGCCTCCTAGCCCCACCCTCAATCACTGCACATCTAAACACACACATAAACAGGCTCTGTTGCTTTCCTCTTGAGGTCTCACGCAAGGGGTAAGAGGTTTGTGGGATGGGCATTCCACATTTGATTAACTTTGTTACGTGGCATTAATACTGGGAATGTCTTTCCTTCCTTCTCAATAAGGAACTTGCCAAATCTTTCATTTCCTGAGAACATAAGCTGGGAACAATTTTCCAAATGGAAAAATCATTTGGCATTTTGAAACATAATTAAAGAACATCTGAGTAAGTCATAAATTGTGGGTCAGTGAACTGCATGGGCTGTGTACACAATGCTAGCGACTGGTTGGAAAGCTCTCTCCCCTGAACTGAATAGCTTGCTCAGATGGATTTGCTTTCTGAAAGACAGGGGCTGTTAAAATAGGTTTTGTACCCTTTGGGTAACCAAAATATCCTGGAAACTGTGCTGTTCTGATATGACATAACTTTGAAGTTATATTAATGTACTTACTATGGAGTTACTCCTAATTGCATTGGGTAGATGAGTTGTTGCTCTTGGTCATGAGGATTTGGCTTGGTCCTATCTTGGTGACACAGTTAGTATGAGGTAATTTTAAGCAGTGTGCAATGTCACTTACCTATATTTGTCCAGAAAAGTTTGGAAGTCCCACACACTCCCATGACTGTCAAAATTCGTAAGTCATAGATTTATGCATCTAGATAGCTTATACCTCATGCTAGTTGACATCTTAATTTTTAGAGTATTCCTCTCTGGATTCAGGGCACTGTGGGTTTACCTCTGTCAGAATCCTTGTTATACTGTGGTGCAATCACCTGTTCATTTCTCTGTCTTTCCTGCTAGATTGTGTATTCCTGAGCACCGGTTTTCGTACTTGCTTTTTTCCATTTTTTTTAAAGAGTTTCTTTATTTTACAGAAAGATAGAGAGAGATCATGAGCATGGGGAAGAGCAGAGGGAGAGGGAGAGAGAGAATCCCAAGCAGACTCCCCGCTGAGTGCGGGTTTCCATCTCACAACCCTGAGATCATGACATGAGCCAAAATCAAGAGTTGGTTGCTTAACTGACTGAACCACCCAAGCGCCCCTTTTTGTCTATTTCTCTATCCTACATGTCCCTAAAGAAAGTAGACACACAGCAGATGTTTGCTGATTACATGAGTAGCCTGGTCTCCTCTGGTTCTTCCTCCACAATCTCTTTTGGTATTTACCCTCCCTTTTGCATTTCCTCTGTTGCCCTCTCGAGGCTCTGCCATCTTGACTGGGTGATTCTAGGAGATGTTTGGTGGTCACCCCAGTGCCCATCTTCCTCTTAGAAGGCAGAAGTCATGATATAACCTTCACCTCCAGTTTTCTGAATTTCTCAAGGCAGCTGTGTCCGTAGATGGTCACCCACAGTTGAATGCCATGGCAATTTATATGGACTGGGTTTGAGGCTGGGCCATGGGGTTATATATCCTTCTTGGGGATTTATAAAAATTTTTTAAAATTCTCACTGTCAACGTAATAAAACCTAGGGAAAGAAAAAAAAAAATGTCATAAAATTGAGATGCTGAACTACATTCCTGTCTTCTAACCAAAGAACCTCTCAGCTTCTTTCTGTGCTCATTCCTGTATCAGGCTCTTTGCCTCTCTTGTGTACTGGCGAGTGTCCTTCTGTTTCCGGTTCCTGTCTGCCCTTCCCTGTAGTTCTCCACCTGGGGTGCTCTGGCCCATTCCACAAGGCCTATGAAGTACAAAAGTCCTATCATTTGGAAATATTTTCCTGATTTCTCCAGGCAGTATGATCTTTCTTACTAGAATGTCCTTTTAGAATACTTGGGAGAAGGTATTTGCAAATGACATATCAGATAAAGGGCTAGTATCCAAAATCTATAAAGAACTTATCAAACTCAACACCCAAAGAGCAAATAATCCAGTCAAGAAATGGGCAGAAGACATGAACAGACATTTTTCCAAAGAAGACATTCAAATGGCCAACAGACACATGAAAAAGTGCTCAACATTACTTGGAATCCGGGAAATTCAATTTAAAACCTCAGTGAGATACCACCTCACACCAGTCAGAATGGCTAAAATTAACAAGTCAGGAAACGACAGATGTTGGTGGGGATGCGGAGAAAGGGGAACCCTCCTACACTGTTGGTGGGAATGCAGGCTGGTGCAGCCACTCTGGAAAACAGTATGGAGGTTCCTCAAACAGTTGAAAATAGAGCTACCCTATGACCCAGTAATTGCACTACTGGGTATTTACCCCAAAGATAGAAATGTAGGGATCCGAAGCGGTACGTGCACCCCAATGTTTATAGCAGCAATGTCCACCATAGGCAAACTGTGGAAAGAGCCAAGATGTCCATCGACAGATGAATGGCTAAAGAAGATGTGGTATATATACACAATGGAATATTATGCAACCATCAAAAGGAATGAGATCTTGCCATTTGCAACGACGTCGGTGGAACTAGAGGGTATTATGCTGAGCGAAGTAAGTCAATCAGAGAAAGACATGTATCATATGACTTCACTGATATGAGGAATTCTTAATCTCAGGAAACAAACTGAGGGTTGCTGGAGTGGTGGGGGGTGGGAGGGATGGGGTGGCTGGGTGATAGACATCGGGGAGGGTATGTGCTATGGTGAGCGCTGTGAATTGTGCAAGACTGTTGAATCACAGACCTGTACCTCTGAAAGAAATAATACATTATGTGTTAAACAAAAAAGAAGAAGATAGTAGGAAGGGAAAAATGAAGGGGGGAGATGAACCATGAGAGACTATGGACTGTGAGAAACAAACTGAGGGTTCTAGAGGGGAGGGGGGTGGGGGGATGGGTTAGCCTGGTGTTGGGTATTAAAGAGGGCACGTACTGAATGGGTATTATACGCAAACAATGAATCATGGAACACTACATCAAAAACTAATGATGTAATGTATGGTGTATAACATAATAAAATAAAATAAAAAAAGGAACAGATGTATTCAATGGTTAGAAATTGTGTAAAGTCCTCTGGAGGAGGAAAGTTTGAGATAGTTGATCTGCCTTGAATAGAGGTTGCAGAAGGTCTTCTCAGGATTGCATTTGAGCCGAACCACAAAAAAGTGTGTAGACTTGAGATTTTCTTGGTTGTTGAGGTGGGGTGTTGTCTCTGGCAGAGAGAACAGTTTACCCAAAGGCCTTAGGGCTAACGATACCTTGATAGGTTTGAAGAAGTGAGGAGTGTCCAATTATTATTGGGGGGAATAATAATTAAAAGGTTTTTCATGGGAAAGTTGGAATTCTCTTTAAAGGCATGAACTTTTTACTTTGAAGGTCCTCATCTCTTTTTGTTTAAAGAAGCAGGTGTCTATACAAGGCTGCGTTGGGCTTCCAGGTTTTCACATGCCACTTCTACTAAATTGTACGGGAGTCGTCTTCAAATTTGATTCCTGACAGACTTAAAATGCCCCTAGCAAAAGAAAACCCCAGAGGAAAAACATGGTTAAAGCCTGGGAAAGTGGGATGCTTCAAGTTTAATCAGAATACCTGCTCTTATGCCCAGAGCTGCATATAGATCTGTCCTGCATTTGTAGTCAGTAAATAATGTTGGCATGTGGTGTTTGCTTGCATTGTCGGCTAGAGCAAAATGTCATTTATTTTACTCTGCCAATTTGAAAACCATGCTCTTTTATGGAAATACAAGTAGATGAGGTGTAGAGGTGGAGTTTTTGCTGTCTTTTCAACCACGGTGTGAATTTTATACATCATCTAACAGGGTAAACTGTGACAGTTTTGCTTAGAATCAGACACTGGGCAAAATTTGTTCTGAGTTTTGCCTGTGACTCTCAATTTTGCTGTCCTGTTTCAAAAAACCCCAAAAAACTCCCCAAAACTTACCTGTGTGGATTTCCTTTGAATACTGTGGGATATTTGGAAAATACACTTAAGACTACAGAAGCAAAAATTATTACCCATTCTCCACCACCAAGAACTAGGTGTTATTGGTATGTTCTTTTCTAGTTTCTTTTTCTGTATTAGCATGTTCAAATTGATTTATGCAGAAACTCTTGTGTGTGCAGTTTTATTATCCTGCTTTGTTCTTTCCTCTCCCCCGTCCCCCAGTGAATGTCCGTTAATTGAGAGAAAAAGCGAGTGTCAAATCAAATTATCCATTTCATCATTGGTAATGCTGAATTGCACAGCACTTTACAAATGGACGATCTTTATACTTTTTTCTTCAGTCTAAGTCTTGGGACCTATCCATAGGTAGATGGAGCATGCACGGTGGATCTAAAGCAGTTAGACACTTAGACGACTACCCTTTAGGTGCAGGTTGTATACTAGTTAGAGAGAGAGAGAGAGAGAGAGAGAGAAGGTATCATACATAGACAAGCTATCCCTAGAAAACCTGTAAGATAACTGCACTATACCTACACCGACTAGGCCCTCCTTTCAGTTATTCCACATCAGAAGGGCCACCTCCTTCCTCAGGAGAGAATTGGAGAGGGGATTGAGATGGAAAAATTATTATTCCCCTTTTATAAGGGATGGAGTATGGAACCATTTCCTTCCAGGCCATTTGAGGATACACATAAAAGTAAGCATTTCTTTTTTTTTTTTTAAGATTTTATTTATTTTTTAACAGAGAGGGAGAGACAGCGAGAGAGGGAACACAAGCAGGGGGAGTGGGAGAGGGAGAAGCAGGCTTCCCGCCGAACAGGGAGCCTGATGTAGGACTCGATCCCAGGACCCCGGGATCATGACCCGAGCTGAAGGCAGACGCTTAACGACTGAGCCACACAGGCACCCAAAAATAAGCGTTCCTGCTTTAAATTTCCAAATCTTAATGTTATGTTGAATGACTACCTAATAGTTCATTTATTTATCTGTATTTTTTATGACTTTTTATGGGGCGCGGTGTTTTTGTTTTACTGAATATTTTAATTTGAGATCACATGGAAACCATTGCAAAGATGGGTGACTTGGAGTAATTAGGATAGTGGTCAAGGACGTTGACACTTGATGTAGGTTATTCTGCAGCTTGTCTTGTGTGCCTGCTAGAGCCCATCTATAGTTTAGGATGCGCACAAGTCAGAGGGGAAGGTAGAACACTCGAATCAGGTAATGGGGAAGCCAATCCGGAGGGTTATTTGACACAAGACATGTTCCTGGGGAAATACTTCCTAGTTAGTCATGAACCACGATCATTTGGAGCTACCTTAACTCCCCTTCCATTTTACATTTCTTTGCAGATTTGTGTTTTATAGATAATCTTCTTCCAAATAGAAGGGTTCTATTTTCTGCTTAATTAAGTGTAAACAATTGATTACATGTTTGCTTCACAGACTCTGAGTGTTGTGGCATTTTTCTGCTGTTGGAGAATTGATCAGCAAGAGACCTGGACTTCTCTCTCTCTCTCTCTTTTTTTTAAGTGAAGTTTTGATTAGGGATGAAGTCAAACAGTGCTCAGTGTTCATGGACGATCAAGCAAAGCAATGAAGCATCTTGTGTGCTCTGCTAATAGGAAAAACTCTTCAGCTCCAATTTTCTGATTGTCTTCCACTTAACCATTATCTGTAAATACTGTTTTTAAAATATAAATAACCTTAACATCTTATTTTTAAGTGCCATCATTAAATACTCGTTTCAGCCTGGTAAAACAAATTCAGTCCTTCCTGGGGAGAGAAAGGAAAGTCAAAAACAAATCTATGGGATGAGACTCTGCTGTGATTGCTAACCCCCTGGCAGTCATTTCTTCACCCCAACCAACAGCCATTAAACCAATTTTAACAAGACCTCTAGACACAGTGAAAAACACAAGCTAAGAATAAAAAGTCCAGAAAACTTTGAAGATTTTCTCACTTAGATTTCCCAATGCACTATTTACAGTCATGTCCCCAGTGTTGAAGTGTTTTCAGATTTCTTAAGGCTAGGAAGAAATAAACACATACATACCATAAGGGAAACTTATTTACCGAATTAATGAAATTCTTGGAACTTTGGATGTGAGTTGCTGTTTTAACCTTTTGTTTGCTGTGTGGTAGCTTTGGACAGTAATCACATTATATGGTTGGACTACCGCTGTGCAAATTCTAAACCATGCTTTAGTGGTCTAAACAAGCTTTAATTATTGATGATAGCTTTCAGTAGGCTAAAAAAAGGTGGGGGGAACAAAAGCTGACCGTTAAATCATCTATATTTATTTAGGGCCAAAAAGAGGACCTCGGAGCATCTTTGCATATATTCTTTACTCTCAAACAAAAATTAATACAATACTTATCTAAATATTGCTGAGGTAACATTCCTGGAAATGCAGAGATATTAGAGGAATATTACTCAATCTAATTTGCCATAGAAACAATGTTATAGATTCAGCTGGAGAGTTCTGGAGAATCCAAAAATGGATTAAGGTGATATCAAATAAGGGAGATATGTTTAAAAAAAATAACAGAGCTTGAGATACAGATGATACTCAAATATGTGGTTTCACGACTGAGTAAATCATTCATGTCTTTCTCTACACCGTTAAGAGTTTTTTGGGTAACTCTGTATTTTTATATAATTTCAAACTTCAAAAAACAGTTGAAAAATAGTGCAAAACTTTGTCTTTAATCCAGATTGGTCAATTTTTAAGTCATTTTTTCACTGTATTTATTTTATAAAGTTCCAAACGTTATGCCCCATAACTTATAAATACACACTTCACTATATCCTGAGAAAAAGGATATTTTTGTACATAACAAAAGTAAATTGTCTGAATCAGGAAATTCCATGTTGGTGTGATACTGTTATCTAAATCCACACTCCATATTCAGATTTCACCATTTGTCTTTATTATGTTCTTTATGGCAGTTTTCTCTCCCATCCAGGGTCATGCACTGCATCAGCTGTAATGTTCTTTTCGTGAACTTTAATCTGGAACAGTTCCTTAGTATGTCTTCGCATTTTATGAAATTGGCATCTTGGGGAGAAGAAGCTTGCTTTTTGCTTTTTGTTTTGTTTTGTTTTGTTTTTGTTTTTTGTTTTTTGCAAACTGTTCCTCAAATTAGGTTTCTCTGATATTTCCTTATGGTTAGATTTAGGTCATGCATTTTTGGCTGGAATAATCATAGGTGATGTTGTGTTTTTCTCTGTGCATCAAATTGGGAAGCATCGGATGTCAAGTGCTATATATATATTTTTAAGGATTGTGTTTATTTCTTTGAGAGAGAGAGAAAGAGAGCATGAGCGGGGCAGGGGAGGGGGTAGCAGAGGGATAAGAAGACTCCCTGCTGTGCACTGAGCCAGGCACAAGGCTCAATCCCAGGACCCCGAAACCATGCCCACCCAAGCCAAAGTCAGATGCGTAACTGACTGAGCCACCCAGGTGTGTCCCCTCAAGTGATATTTTTTAAAACTGAAGATTAAATCTGGTATCCACCAGATTTCTCAACTGTGAAACTATCATATTCTCAGGTTATTATTAATAAATGTTCTTTGGGTGATACTGTGTATCTGGGTGAATTTGCTCTTTTTTCATCAAAACTTTACCCACAGTTTTAACGGCCATTGATAATTGTGGATGATACTGTGACAGTTGTCAAAAGGTTCTTTTCTCACTCTGTGATTCCTTTACAATTATTTCTCCACATTAGTTGGCATTTTATTGGAAGGAAGTACTTTCTTTTCTCCCCAAATTATTTGCTTATTCATTCATTGTTGTTTTGTCATGAGAACTCATCTGTTTTTGCTTTTATTCAATGGCTAAAATTTTGGTGTTCAAATTGATTGTCCTCGATTTGGCTAGTGGGATCCCTTCAAGCTAATTCCTGTGTCATTTGAACATGTCCCTATTATGTCTAACTTGATTAGAAAAGTTAAATTTTAACAGAAGAGTGGAATATTTATATACCCCACTGGGTGAAAATTTTAACCATTATAAGGTTGCTTTGTTCTATCAGTATTTTTACGTTGCTCACACAAAAGGCTGTGGTTCTTATTTCTGGTGTATATGTTTGAATTTTTAGCTGGTTTAGACATTATGGTGTACTTAAAGTTAATTAATATTGTCTTAAAACGGAATCTTCCAATAAGTGGACGATTCTTAGGGGGATGGCATCATGCTCTGTCCCAGAAATCAGTCATGCCCAGCTAAACTATTTCCGTAATGAACTGCAGATGTGATTTCATGTGTATTTCCTTCTTGTTATTTTAATATTTAGCTTATTTCCCTTGTCACTTCGGCGGCAGGCCCATATTCATAATCTGGATTTAATTAAAAATGGAGTTTTATAATACAGTGCCATACCTGCAAACACAAATCGATGTCAGAGAAACTGAGGATTGGGAGGGTTCTCTGTTAACCACATGGAATCACTTTAGCAAGTGTTCTGCCAAGGGACGGCCAAATCATGAGATTTTGCACATAACTATTCTCATACTTATTGAAGAAAGATATTTTCAGTTTTTCCCACTTAAGCTTTTCTGCAGGGGATATGGGGACAGCTGTTGCATTCTTTTTAGTAGCAGAGTATGATTCATTTTGCAGTCTGAAGATCAAACTGAAAATCAGACTCAATTATTATCCTTAAGGTATTTATTGGATGGAAGATAATCCATAGCTTGATATTTAAGGTTAACTGGATTGTCAAAATTAACTACAGGAACAGTTTAGCAAAGGATCTTATCATTTCTTTCTTTTTTTTTTTAAGATTTTATTTATTTATTTGACAGAGAGAGACACGTCGAGAGTTTATTTATTTATTTGACAGAGAGAGACACATCGAGAGAGGGAACACAAGCGAAGGGTGGGGGGAGGGGAGAGAGGGAGAAGCAGACTCCCCGCTGAGCAGGGAGCCCGACGCGGGGCTCGATCCCAGGACCCTGGGATCATGACCTGAGCTGAAGGCAGACGCTTAACGACTGAGCCACCCAGGCGCCCCGTGGGGATCTTGTCATTTCAAGTCTTGGATTCTCCTTATCTCCCATCTCAGTGAATACCTATGTTAGTATTTTGTATTAACCAAGCCCTGCATTTTCCCACACAAGGTGGTGGGTGATGGAAGTATTGGTAGGTATTTCGGTTTATCTTTCTTCTTCTTCCTCCTCTTCCTCTTCTTTTTCTCCTTCTCTTCCTTCTCCTTCTTCTTCTTTGCCTTTTCATAGTCAGGTTTTGTCAATTTTCTTTTCAGGTCCTAACTTAATAGCTCTGTAGTATTCGAGCTAAGACATCTGGAAGCTTTAGCAGCAATGAAATTACAGGCGTTCCTTGAAGGCGATGTTACTACATTTTTCTCTTCTTGTTCTAAACATGCAGAGGGTTGAAATCAAGTCTCCTTATCCAAGTTTCAAGTTTGATAAAGGGTATTTGGTATACAAATTGGCTTTTTACATCTAAACCCAACGTGAGCCCAGTCAGAGTTCTTGACAGAAGACTTTGCTTATGTCAGTATGAGAGAAAATGGGGTATGTCCCACAGTGTTTATCCTGTTACTTTTCACCAGCGTCAAAAGATTGCTCTTTATTTTAGAATTAGTAATGCACTTTTACAAACCTTGACCAGTTTAAAGTCATTACGCTGGCTCTTGAAAGTTCAGTGTTTTCATGGGTAGGAAGTGTTGGTTTCGGGTGTCTGCTTTATTTAATATCATCGGGGCCTTCCTCATCCTCCATCCCACCCTGCATTTGTGGTCAGCTGGCTCAGGTCTACTCTGTGAGAGACCTTTTTCTGAATCCTCTGAATGACATGAGTCTATATGGAGGTTATCAATGTGAAAACCATTCAATTTTTGTGTTCCAGTGGAAACATAGCTTGGCCGACTTAAAAAAAATCCTTTCAGTCAGCCATTTTTTTTGGTGAGTCAACCTGGCGTTCACCTAATAGTGGAGAACAGATACATTATTCAGAGAATAAAATTCTAGTCATAAAATGTTCTTATGTAGACACTTACCTTCTGGAAAGTACATGGAGTCACTGAGAGCAGTAGAGACAACCAGAGGTTGGTTTTTACCAAGGTGTACCATCTAAGTTCTTAAAGGGATGGTTCTAGGACAGGTCAGTATGATTTGTTACACATCATGTACTTACTGCAACTTATTTGACTCTTTAACTTACTATGGTCATTATCTCACTATAGACAGTAGTTGATGTAAGATGTTCACCCCAAGTGTCAGTCCTGGAAGTTGGCACTTTTCGAAGAACAGTTGTGTGATTTCCCTCAATTGTTAACACAAACTGGTAATTCTTTTTCAGTGTAAATGGATTTAGCTGATTTTCAAAATAATTTCATGGCTGTCCCTAGGAAAGTAGTTACAGCTTGAGTTCTACTGAGAGCTGACAATGTGCTAGGCATTGTGATATTTTTAAAAATGATTTTCATTCAGTATTTTCCAGAGCTTTGTGACATCATTAGTATTATTGTTAATCTCCATTTTATAGATGAGAAGGCATATCTCAGCTTAAGGGTTGCTCTCTAATCCATCCAAGGTTCAAGTATTAGAAACTAGGTTTCCAACCCACTCGGTGTGACTGTAATGCTGAGGTAGGTACCTGGCCTTCTCTAGTGGGTTATCAATATCTACATGTATCAATTACTGAAATAATAAACCAGGCATACTTTGTTCAGTTTTAAGTAAGATGGTCTTATGGGTCTAGGCTGGCTAACAACTAAGGAGAAGGTATAATACAGAATAACAGTCAAACTTGATGTGCTCAAAGCCTCCATTCCCAGTTTCTAACAGGGATGTAACAGATGTGATTGCATTTGGACTGTTATCTTGATCGGTGGCACATCGTTATCTGCAAGTCCTGATGGAGTGCAGATGACCACTGCTGGGAGCCATGTGCCACTGGGGAGGGAGCTCTAATTGGACTGCTCCGAGTGCAGAAAATGGAAGACCTTATCAAGGTCTTCGGTGGTAGCATATTTGGACAAAGTGAGTGAGTCTGCAAGCTGTTGAGAGATGTTAGGGTAGACACGTTGAGGAATCAAGAACTATGAGATGCGAGGTTATAACCTTCAAATTCCTTTACTAGTGAGGATAATAATAGCACTATTAATTGAGCAGCAGGTCCTGTTGGACTGCATTGTATGTAATAACTAATTTCATCTTCATGAGAACCCCACGAGGTAGATACGGTTTTATCTGTTACTAACATTCGTAGCAACTAAGACCCAAAGTGCTTCGGTTATATTGATTGTAGGTGGAAAAGCCAGTCGGTGTTTGGATTCTTGACCAGTGTAGTTCAGCTGGCTCTGTGGTTTGATGCCCCCTACAAAGATCCATTTGCAGATTCGATAATACTCCCTTTAACAGAAAGGTTTTCCTTTATCTAATTAGTTACCTGAGTGCGTTTGGAGTCTTTAGGTGCAAACATTTTCTTCTGACCCTCGAAGGAGCCGCGTCTGTGAGTTCTCTATTTTCTTTTTAGTACCCAACATCGCCAGGCTCTCAATGTGTGCAATAAATATTTGTTGAGCAGACTTAGATTCCTGAGCTGCGGCATCTGGTTTATGTGACTAGGGCCCCAAAGAAACATTTTGTTTATACAGACAACTCTTAAGGCATATATCTGCCATACATTTCTTTGGTGTCAGTCTTGTGAACTACTGCATAGATAATGGGAAAGGTGGTTTCTGCATAGTTAAGTTTTCTCTTATATGAGTATTCGTGGAGTGAGGGAAGTGGCTGATAAAGATGCTGGCCAGGTTATCCACAGAGAAAGCAACTGCCACCTAGTGTACAGACTAATTAGAAATGGCCAGTTCTTATCTCCTGCCACAGGAGAAGAGATCAGTTGAAAAGTAACCAAATTCAACCCCAGAAAGATGTAGCATCAGAAGTGGTTCACTCCATTGGCAACTGAGAAATAACAGATGGAGGTGAGAATGGGAGAGAGTCTATTCACAGTAACAAAACACATTTCTTGTCTGGGATCTATGCTGAGTCTCTGAGAGTGTCCTATCTTACGTATTTTCATTTTCCTAACAGCTCTTAGAGGGGAAGAACAGTTATGAATCCCCCTTTACAGATAATAAATGGAAATTTGCCAAAGGTAACTACCTAGTTGAATGTCACCCAGATATTAAGTGGCAAGACTGGGATTCCAACCTCGACTTTGTGGCTTCTGAATTGACGCTCTTAAAGCATAGTGATCACAGAGAAAATCTTTCTTGGGATGAATCAGACTTAAGAGGATGAAGGGAGTAAGATCTTCCTTTGCCCTTGGAGATTTCAGTTCCCCTTACTAGCTCTAAGTTATTAAGTTTGCTCTCCCATGTTTTTATAGTATGTGAATATTCCTCTTGTTCAACCCAACACAAGTCTTCTCTATGTTAGTGACCTTCAACCTCAGCATGACTGATGTGTTGGGCCCAATAATTCTGTGTTACGGGGCCTGTCTTGTGTATTGCAGGATGTTTAGCAGCATCCCTGGTCTCTACTCACCAGAGGCCAATAGTGTAGTCCCCCATTTGTAACAACCAAAATGTCTCCAGACTACTCTATATGATGAAGAGAGCAATAAATTGTAAGCAAGGAATTATTTCATCACAGGTTCTGAGATTTTGGTGTGCATGAAGTCACTTAATACTCTGTGAAAGAAAGGTGGCCCTTTCTTTCTTTCTTTCTTTCTTTCTTTCTTTCTTTCTTTCTTTCTTTCTTTCTTTCCTTTCTTTTTTTTTTTTTTAAGCATACTTTGTCTTAGTAGGTCTTGGTAGCAGCTGAGGAATCTGCAAAGTGATTGATGTGGGTTAGTTCTTGGACGGTCCTTTAGAGGAAGTGGTCAAAGAGAGATGATACCGGCATCCTTTTCTGCAAGCCAGCCATGCTTCCTTCCTACTTAGCAACAGAGCATAGTACCTTTGTGGATATTTAAATGCTTTTCTCCCTGTCCTTTTAATCTTTGATCTGCTGGCCTATCTTGCCAGTGATTAAGTTTACAGTTCAGCTAATGATTTGCTCGAGGTTTTCCAGCGTGTAAAATCGCATGTCGTGCATATAAATGTGTAGGATTTTGACCTTATAAACTGAGGAGCAATTATCTGCATATCTTAAGACAGGGGAGGCCACCTTTTGACTTTGGAAAATATCACCAGGAAGACATTTTATTTTAGGAAGTCAAGTTTTGTGTTCCCAAATACCTGTTTATTGGGCTTCTTGGTAGCAATTTAAGACAAAGTTTTATTATGAATAGGGGCTGAAACAATGATAAAAATGAAGTTTGGGATTTAGTGATGTAATTTAGATTTTATGTGTTACTTATTTCTTGTTGCTGCAAATAAGCAAGAGTTGGTTCTCTGGGTGAATTCTGCTGGTATTCTGTATTCAGTGTGTTCTATCAAACTCTCAATTGGGAAGACGATCCTTCACATAAAAAGGTGTACTTTGCTTTTCAAAATACTATTTGGAAAAACAAAACAAAACAGAATTAAAAAAAACAAACCCACTGGGGCGCCTGGGTGGCTCAGTCGTTAAGCGTCTGCCTTCAGCTCAGGTCATGATCCTGGAGTCTGGGATGGAGCCCCGCATCGGGCTCCCTGCTCCGCGGGAAGCCTGCTTCTCCCTCCCCCACTCCCCCTGCTTGTGTTCCCTCTCTCGCTGTGTCTCTCTCACTGTCAAATAAATAAATAAATAAATCTTTAAAAAACAAAACAAAACAAAACCCACTATTGTAGGCTTGCCTTTGATAAATTTAAAAGTGATACCATTTTCCTTTTAGGATCCTCACATTTAAGCAATATATCTGTCCTGGTCAGCAGCCTACATTTTTTTTTCTGTTAAATTAAATTTTTATTGAGATTTTATATTCACTTGGTAGGTATACAAAATAATACAGAGCGATCTCTTATGTATTTTGCCCAGTTTGCCCCCATGGTAACATCTTACAAAACTATAGTATGTTACAGGATACTAACAATGATACAATCTATTCATTTCATTCAGATGTCCAGAGGTTAATGTATACTTTCTTGTGTGTGTGTATTATGTTCTATACAATTTCATCAGCAGTGTAACGGTTCACGTTTCCACCATCACAGCCCAGAGAACTGAACAGCTCTGACACCATAAAGATCTGTCAAGAATCCCTTTATGACATACTCACCTCTTTCTGACTTCCATCCCCAACTCCTGGAAACTCCTAATCTGCCATCCGTTTCTAAAAGAGATGGCCACTTCAAAAAATATTTTATAAATGGAATCTTATAGTATGTAATCTTTAGGGATTGGCTTTTGTCAGTATAAATTCAGGGGATTCATCTAAATTGTACGTGTCAGTGGTTTGTCTCTTTTTACTGCAGAGTAATACTCCCAAGTGTGTATGTGCTAAAGTTTAACCTTTCACCTGTTGAAGGGTGTCTGGGCTGATTGTGGTTTTGGTTATCACAAATAAAACCACTGTGAACATTCATGTACAGCTTTTTGTGGGAACCTAATTTTCTTTCCCTGGGATAAATGTCCAAGAGTATAATTGCTGGTTCTCTGGTGGTTGCATGTGTAGTTCTGTAAGAAACTGGCAAATGGTTTTCCAGAGAGACCCTATAGCATTTTCCATTGGCACTGCATTGTATGAGTGATCTATTTTCTCCGCATTCTTGCTAGTTTTTATATTGTCACTGTTTCGTTTTGTTTTTTAATCTTACGCATTCTGGTAGGTGTGTAGATATAATCTCACTGTGGTTTTAATTTGTATTTTCCTGATGGCTAATGATGTTGATATCTTTTCATATGCTTATTTTCCATCTGTATACTCTCTTCAGTACAGCATCTTTTCATGTCTGCTGGTCATTTTCTCTTCTAATTGAACTTCTTTTCTTTTGACTTCTGAATTTTGAGAGTACTTTATGTATGCTAAATACTAGTCCTTTGTTGGATTTTTGATTTGCAAATGTTTTTCCCACTCTGTAACTTATCTTTTTATCCTTTTCATGTGGGCTTTCACAGAGCAAAAGTTTTCAGTTTGGATTAACTTCAATTTATCAGCTTTTTCTTTACAGATGATGCTTTTCATTTCAAGTCCCAAGAATTCTATGCTCAGCCCTGGACCCCAAGGATTTTCTCTTGTTTTTTTCTTTTTTGGGGGGGGCACAAAAAGCTTCTCCAGCACTTGGCCTGCTTTTATTTTTTAATAATTTTTATTGTTCTGTTAATCACCATACATTACATCATTAGTTTTTGATGTAGTGTCCCATGATTCATTGTTTGTGCACAACACCCAGTCTTGTTTTTTTCTTAAAAGTTTTATGTTCTACATTTTACATTTAAGCCCATGATCCGTTTTGAGTTAAGTTTTGTATGAGGTACGAGGTTTAGGTCAGTGTTCATTTTTTTTTCCCTTTTCCTATGGATGTCTAGTTATTCCAGCACCATCTGTTGGAAAGGCTGCCTGTCTTTATTAATTTTAAATCTTCATTAAAAAGAGTTGAGCATATTTCTGTGGGTCTATTTCTGGATTCTTCCTTCCATTCCATTGATTTATGTGTCTTTCCCTCCACACTGTCTTGATGATTGTGACCAGCATAGTAAGACAGAGTGATTCTTTCCCGTTTCTTCTTCTTTGTAAAGATTGTTTTAGCTTTTGTAGGGCTTGTGCCTTTCCATATAAATTTTGTAGTAAGGTATTTTATGTCTACAGAAAGTTTGCTGGGATTTTTATAGGAATTTCATTAACACTATAGATCAGTTTGTGGAGCACTGACATTTTTACTGTGTTGTGTCATACAGTCCATGAACACCGTGTCTCTGTTTATTTAGGTCTTCTTTGATATCTTTCAACATCATTGAAATTTTCAGCATACAGATCATGTACGTGTCTTGTTTAGTTTATACCTAAGTATTTAATTTTCTTTGGAGGTATTTGTAAATGGTATCATTTTCATTTCTGTTTGTTCATTGTTATATATACAAATGTGGTCTATTTTTTTGTGCTCATCTTTTATTCTGTAACCTTGCTGAACTCACTTGTTAGTTCTAAGATCGTTTATTTTGTAGGTTCCTTGGGATTTTCTGTGTAGACAATGGTGACATCTGCAAAGATAAAAGTTTTCTTTCTTTTTTTTGTTTGTTTTCTCTATGCGTTTACTTCATTTTCGTGCCTTATTTTAGTGGCTAGAACTTCTAGTACTATGTTGAATAAGAGTGACGGGAGCAAACATCTTGTTCTCGATCTTAGGGGAATGCGTTCTGTCCTCCATCATTAAGTATGATGTAGGTTTTTGGTAGATGCTGTTTCTTTAAAAATTTTTTTTTAAAGATTTTATTTATTTATTTATTTATTTGAGGGAGGGAGAGAGAGCACATGCACACACGCATGTGCAGCAGCGGGGAGAAGGGGTGAGGAGAGGGAGAAGCAGACTCCCTGCTGAGCAGGGAGCATAACAAGGGGCTGTATCCCAGGACCATGGGATCAGGACCTGAGCTGAAGGCAGAGGCTTAACTGACTAAGCCACCCAGGTGCCCCAGTAGATGCTGTTCTGTAGATGCTTTTTCACATTGGGGTAAATCTTTTCTATTTTTAAGTTCCTGAGAATTTTGATCATGAATGAACATTGGATCTTGTCAAATGCTTTTTCTGTAGCAATTGATATGATCATATGATTTTCTTTGTATAGCTTGTTCATACGGAGGATTGTGTTCTTACTTTTTTTTTTAATCCTTCAGTTTCACATTTTATTTTCATGACATTGGGTTTATAGAAGTCAGGAAGCCTACATCTCTTTAAGCATTGCACAGAGGTGCACTTGCTTCATTGCTTGTTCTCATGCCAATTTTATTTCTCTGTCTTCCTCTTGTTGTGACTTTGTTTCACTTGTTATGTGTCTACAAATTATGCTTCAGATAGTCCAGGCCAGAAAAGTTGGATTAGGTACTATTAGTTCCTACATTTGAATCATCTGAGTTCATATTTAAATATAGCTTTTCTGATTTGGCAGTGGATATAGGTGTGACATATCACGTTGCATTGTTATTCACAGGTATTGTCACTCTTCAGTATACGATTTTTTAAAGGATTCTCTTTTGGATTGGTCAAAGCTTATGGGGAAGGACTTGATATGGTAAGAGGGTCTTCTCTTGTTGGTTTATGTGGTGCAAAGTGATTAAATAACACGGGGATAGAGAGCCAAAAGAGGAACTTTTAAAAAAACTGAGAAAAATAGAAAATGATTATATTGATTACAGGGTTAAATTAATCTAGCTTGAACCCAGTTTCTGGGAATTAGTTATAGTAGGTCCCTGGGTAACATGTTCAACCTTTTACAAGTTGTTTTTTTTTTTAAATCTGTGAAATGGGACCATCTCTCTCAGGTGCCTAAAATGAAATAATACAAGTCAACGATTGCTTAGTCCCTAGGAACCTTGTAAGTTCTTCATCAATGGTGGTTCGTTCAGGTCATGGTGTTGCTGGACATGGAATGTGTGGATAATTCTAGCAGGGAAGAAAAATGAAAAGTAGAAGGTGGCTGTAGAATGAATGCCAAAATGGAATTGCTACTATTATCAGGTAAAAGGAACTGAAGGGGAATTTTTTTCGGGAAAAAGGCCAAAATGCCCCAAACCGTTGCTTTTGAGAGTGAACATGATGAAAACCTGTGAATTGAAAGTGATATCTAATGGGTTGTTAAAGGCACCTTCCTGCAGGAGAGCTGCCATTTTCCGCTTTGGTATGTTCTAGTCCTGCCTGTGGGGAAATGTGGGGAAATGTGGGGGTAGGGGGTGCTTCTGGAAGACCCACCAGTGGCAGGTCCTAAACTGGATGGCCCTGCAGACTCATCTGGGGAGCCCTCCTGTTATGTGAACAGATTTTCAGGACCTGTTTTGTGGATTCTGAGTCAGAATGTTTGGAGGAGGGCCTGGGAATCTGTATGGATTCTTTGAGACAGAGATCCCAGGAAATTCTGAAATGGAGCTGAATGGGGAATGAGATCCACGGGGATGAAGTCACCACTTGAGGTGCAACAGCTAGATTCTGCTACCAATTTTGTGTGCAACCCCAGGTAAGGCGCTTAACCTTTTTGTACCTTCCTTGACTCAGCCTTTTGAAAGAGGAAGCATATGGGGCTCCTGGCTGGCTCAATCAGTAAAGCAAGCGACTCTTGATCTCAGGGTCATGAGGTTGAGCCCCGCTTTGGGCATAGAGCTTACTTAAAAAAAAAAAAAGAAAGAAAGAAAAGAGGCATAAGGGATAAGAACTCTTGACCCACTTTACATGGTTGTTGTTAAGAATTACTTAAAACTGGAAAGCACTTAGCAAATAGAAATTGCTCTCTAAATGCCTTTTTAAAGAAATGTTATTTTCTAACACAGTTTTAAACACAAATAGTCTTGTTGAGTGCATTGTCTCAAATTATAAGTATCAGATGACATGATATCATGATGTCCAGAACCCAAAGTTGGAGGCAATAAGGAAACAACACAAGGTTGTAATGTCTTCTTTTTATCTGTATCATCATTTAAAAATAATGCTGATGCTAACCTCTAAAATCCACATTTGCCCATTTGGTTTGTTTTGTGTTTTTAATAGGCTACTCCCACCAATTTGAGAATTTAATTGGAAAAATAAATGACTTTTACCATTGCTGCTGTGTTGTTCAGCCTCCCTCCCCCAGTCTCTCAATTAGTGGCTTGCTCCTCCTGTCACAGACACATCTGTGGATCTGTTAGAAGTCTGTAAATTGATGCACACCTGCAGAGTTGGTGAAGACACTGTTAGTCCCGTCCCCTGATGCAAAATAATGCTCCCCTGTCATCCAGGCATCCCCACAGGAGTTCCCGAATCTGTTCCCCTTCAGGTCTGCCATCGTGCAATTTCCAAACCACCCTTTCTCCAAGGCTGAGACAAAAGGAGGCCCTTTGGGGAGAGGTACATGATGTCGGTTTGGGATTTACGGATTATAAACTCATTTTTCACCTCAAAAATCAGTGGCAGTATTGTTGAGGTGGCAAGAAAAATCAGGTTCGAGGGGAGAGTCCACGGGTATTCAGAACGTGTTAGTTTAGGCAATTGCTGCCATATTCATGTTTTGTAGTTAAGACAAAGATGTAGGTGGTCATATAGAATAATTGTTCTGGAGTTGGACTGGCCACGTACAAAGTCCTGGACCCACTGTGGCCTTCAGCAAGGGATCTGAACTCACTTAACCTCTATTATCTTTCTTTATTTTTTATTTTTTAGGATTTTATTTATCTATTAGAGAGAGAGAGAGAGAGCGCAAGCATGAGTGGTGGAAGGGGCAGAGGGAGGGAGAGAAGCTCAAGAAGACTCCATGTTGAGCATGGTGCTCAATGCAATGCTCACTCTCACAACCCTGAGAGCCTGACCTGAGCTGAAATCATGAGTCAGCTGCTTAACTGACTGAGCGACCCAGGCGCCCCTCTGTTACCTTATTTTTAGTCTGGGGATGCTAATAGCAACTATCTCATAGATGTGCTGTGAAGCTCAGTGGAAAGCAGCCATAGTCTTAGTTTCGGTTCTGCCCCACATAGTTGAGCATCATATCTAAGATAAAGGCAGTCATGCCTTGTAGAAATAGAAGGCAAACCAGGTGAATGACTGTGGATCTCAGAGCCTGGAGCAGTCTGCATTTACACGTGTTAAACTCAGAAACCAATAAATGTATCTGTATGTATTGCTTACCTTTCGTCGGATTTTCTCTTCAATTGTATTTTGTGATGATTCCAGTGAACGTTTGTAGTTCTTGGTACCTAAAACCACACAGAGTGATGATAATATGTGGTTATTTACAATGTGTTTTTATAAGGCAATGGGAAACAAAGTTGAATTGGAATGCAGCCTCCATTTAAAATTTTTGTTTTGCAGGGGCGCCTGGGTGGCTCAGTTGGTTAAGCAACTGCCTTCGGCTCAGGTCATGATCCTGGAGTCCCGGGATCGAGTCCCACATCGGGCTCCCTGCTCAGCAGGAAGTCTGCTTCTCCCTCTGACCCTCTTCCCTCTTGTGCTCTCTGTCTCTCATTCTCTCTCTCTCAAATAAATAAATAAATAAAATCTTTAAAAAAATTTTTTTTGTTTTGCAAAATGTTATTGGATGTCTATATTGACTGCAGATGACAGGAAAGTATTGTCTTAATCAATGGGTGTCTGTATTGACTGCTGATGATAGGATAGTGTTGTCAGTTGCTCACTCTGGGTGATGTACATTGAGATCAGGTAGAGTTGGAAATAAGAAAAACTTTGAATGTAGTGCACTAGTCCCTTGGATGCTATAACTCAGAGGGAAAATCTGCATGATATCTGCACAATTTATATGCCTCCTAGTTTCAGCTGGAGATCCTTCAACCCAAAGAGAAGTGGTCTCCTTTTGCACTGTTGAGACCAGAGTAAGTGTTAATAGCATCCCAGAATCTTCAGTCCGGGAATCTTAGAGCCTTTTCACACTGTGTCTGAGATCAGCCAATTTGCCAGTTGCTCTCCTAGGGTGACCACCTGCTCCTGGGGTCAGAACCATCCTATTTTAGATAAACTGAAGGTTCAATTTTATTTTTTTTAAGAGAGAGAGAGACGTGCAAAGGGAGAGGGAGAGAGAATCTTAAGCAGGTTCCACAGCTAGTGTGGAGCCTGACATGGGGCTCGATCTCACAACCCTGACATTATGACCTGAGCCAAAATCAAGAGTCAGACGCTTAACTGACTGAGCCACCCAAGTGCCCCGAGGATTCAGTTTTTGTAGACTGCCTTTTTCTTTCATTTTTTTAAAACATTGATACCATTGCCAGATACTTGCACTATTAAAAAGCAAAAGGAATCTGTTTAACCAAACAGACATATTAGAATACTATTACCTCATAGTTATGATTGCCTATTTTTATGCCCGCCCCCCTTTTTTTCTCAATGAAGATTTTTATCTTGTAAGGAAACATGGCAATAAAGAACAGATTGGTTGAGAAGGTATTTTCCTACTAGCTTGGTATAGAGAGATTGAAAATGTTAAGTCTACACAGATTGATGGGTTATCACCCAGTGTGGATTGACCCTGTCTCACCCACCCTGATGGTATACCCCATGTTGACCAGTTAGCTTGCTTTGTAAGCCTGCAGAGAGAGAGAGAGAGAGAGCGAGCGTTTTTTCTCTTCTCTGTCTCCCATGTGGGTTGAGATCAAAGAGGGCTGGCGTGGCTGTCAGGGTGGCCTCAGAGAATCTTTCTGCCAGCTTGTGGGGAAAGGATTAGGTAGGAGAACATCCGAGAGTGTGGTGTGGATGTTAGGACTGCTGAGCGTGCTTAGATACAAGTGCATCTAGGCCCGGGAGGATGCACTTAACTTCATGGAGCCCTAGTCTCTTATCACCTGTATCTTGAGATGACTGAATACTTTTATTTCATCAAGCAGATGATTAATGATAGTTATAACTCACCATTGTGTATGAAACTTACTACTCTTTTATGTACCACTAAGGAATAAAATTCATTGCTAGTTTAACTATGACATATTGCTAAGGATGCCATCAGTTATAGGATCTCTCCTGATTTCAGAGAGACGAAGATGTGAGTTGTAAAATACGGAAGCAATCACAGCATACATGTGTGAGAACCATAGCACTTCATACCTGTGATATGGGAGTGGTGTCCGAACACATGGTGAGCACTCAGGAATCAACTCTTTCCCCTTACTCCTCTCTCCCGGTGCTGTTTTCTTCCTAATCAATTGGCAAATCTCTTCTGAGCGCATAATCCATATCTGACCTTGTTTTTTGTGTCTGGGACGTATCAGTGAACAAGGAGACATAAACCCTAGTGCTGGGAGCTTGTACTCTACCTTGTGGACATAATAAAGGACCGCCTAGGGTCCCTCAGTAACCAGCAGCATTGCCCTCCCCCCCCGCCCCAGCACCCAGCCCTCTTTCCCACCAGCGAGACCTGCTTTTCTTGGCCATGTCGTTGGGTTGACTGTCTCAGTAGCATATACACATGCAAGATCTGCCAGACTCCTTCCAGTTTCATTACCCTCCCGCATTTGCTGTGTACCTTGCATGCTGGCTAAATAGATAGCTTCTCTCCGATCTCTCAAACCTTGCCATGCCTCACCTCCTGCGTCTCCCCATGCTGGTTGTTTTCTCCACCTGGCATTTCCCGCCCTCAGCCATGAACAGGCAGCTTGGAAGTTACCTCTTGCCCGATGCCTCTCCTAGCCCTTGCATCGGAACGGAATTTAATCTTCTTAGACTTTTTCCCCCCAGTGCTCCTTTGCATTCGCTTCTGCTGTGTTCCCCTCCCAAGGCAATCTTGTAGCCATGGGGATGGAGGATCCTGAAGGAAGCCCAGCGAACAAGAATTGCAGGCCACAGATACATGCTTTTATGAATGCGTATCAGCACGTCACACTGAATTCCTCACTTGGATATTCTCTGTTTCAAACAAATTAAGTCCAGAGCCTTCTAGCTGGGTCCCATGGCAGTCCTGCACTTACTCAGTTATTTGTATGTTTTACTAACAGGAAGCGTGTCAGGAAAATCTGAAGGCTCTCCCCACCTATTTCCTTGGTATATGTATCTGTTCTGTCTTCTCACATTTCTGGACCAGCTTAAACTTGTCAGCCAGAAAGACGGATGTCATTCAGGTATTGGCAGGAAGAGATGCTTCTGTAAATAGTCTTTTTCACATCTGGGTGTTCCGTTTCTCCTGCTGGGGCTGAGAGAATCTGATGAGCTCTGGGTATTTTTTTTTTCCCCCATACTCAGGACAGATCTCCCTTGCCGCTCTGTGCCTCCGCTCTGGCATAACCTCATTCTGTTCTTCCTCGTTCCAACACCCAAGTGCAGCTGTGGGGCCCTTCATCCGCCTCATACTTGCTGGTATCCACCACTTGAAACTGGGCCCTGCTGTGATGCTAAGTCTCCATCTAGAAGGAGCTGGCTTTTTTTTCCCCCCTCGGGACTCAAGAGACTGTGAAAGTCTCATGAAAAGGAAGAATTTTGTGCCAAGAGAAAGGAGTGCAAACACCCTCTGTTTTCTGCCTCTAAAGCAGGGCCAGTGGTTTCTGCTGCTGTGGGTTTTTTTAATGTCATTTGACTAACCATCTCCCTACAGGCCCGAGCAAATGTGGGCAGCGCTGATGCAACCTCCCAGGATCCTTTGAGAGTTCCTGTGATACAGTATTTTACTGACTACCTCCTTTATAGGATGGAAAACTTTTCCTCTCAGATGCCCACAAGCCTCCGGCTCCTATCTACCTAGTTCTCTGGTCAGTTCTCTAACTCTTACATAATTCCCAGGCATACAGCTGGGTTTTTCCCTGCATTGAGAGTGTTACTTAGATTTTAATGTAGTCTTTTTCAAAAGCCGTCCCCTAGGTGGCTTAAAAAAGGTGTAAATCCAATCGGTAAAAGCCACAGAGGCGTGTATATGTGAACACAGTTGGCATTTAACTATGTGTATTGGCATTTCACACATACATTCTTTTTTTGGCTGACACAAATCAACCAAGTAATTTTATACTGGGTTTTCAACCCTGGAAAGTAAATTGTTAAATATGACCAAAGTATAAAGTGATCTTTGATTTTAATCAGAAAGACTTTTCTTTTTGATGCTCAAGAGCAAAGTTGTAAATGGATAGAAAATTGTACATTTGGCTCCTGCTGTCTGCCTTTTCCAGCACTTTGATGAAGGAATGGCTTTTATCGGCACATAGAAGACCTCAAAGGGACTGCTTTTTTAAGGAACAGGCTCCTCCCTGCTCAAAAGATTGCCATACTGTCAATAACTGAAAACCAGAGTAATAATTAAGAAGGTTGTTCTGATCATCTGACTGCGCTGACCCATCCAGTTGGTATTACACTCACATATATGTTAGTTATTCCAAGAGAGCTAGGCAGGGCACCTAGACTTCCGTGGGGGTAAACTGAGGTTTATAGAGGTTTAGGAGGCCTGCTTATGATCATAGAGCCAGGACGTGGTGAACCCAGGACTCCAAGCTTCATTTCCCCTCCTTTTTTTTTTTTTTTTAGATTTTATTTATTTATTTGAGAAAGAGAGAGAGCATGAGCGGGGGGAGGGGCAGAGGGAGAAGCCGACTGCCCGCTGAGCAGGGAGCCTGATGCGGGGCTTGATTCCTGGGTCCTGGGATCATGACCTGAGCATAAGGCAGACAGACGCTTAACCGACTGAGCCACCCAGGCGCCCCATTTCCCTACCTTTCAGTGGTCTGGCCATGCACTTTCCAGGAGTCACATTAGAATCTGCGAAGACCAAATCTAGTGGCTGTTTAAGTCCTTGAGAGGATCACTTCCCTTACTGTCTTTTGATGCTTCTCTTCAATCCTCATGGTTCTTTGCTATCTGAATTTCGTTTTCTGGAATGAACTTTCATCTTCTCGGGTGTAGCTGTTTTTTTAACTGTTGCTTGGCATAGTTTACGAGTTCATCCATTTCTTTGTTGGACACTGAACACAAATCGCCAGGACCCAAAAGTCTCTTAAGTGCATTTCTGAGAACATTTCACATTTGGGGGCTTGCATCTGAGTGAAAGACCCACATGTTCAAGACAGAGCTTCTGAAATCATCAAGCACATTCAGATGTTTATCCAACTTTGTAGGATATTCAGTCTTGCTCTGGTGGAATAAAGAGAGGTAATACTAGAAAATTTTCTTTCTTTTTTTTTTCCTTTTTTTAAAAATTTTTATTGTTATGTTAATCACCATATATTACATCATTAGTTTTTGGTGCAGTGTTCCATGATTCATTGTTTGTTCATAACACCCGGTGCTCCATGCAGAACGTGCCCTCCTCAATGCCCATCACCAGGCTAACCCATCCCCCTACCCCCCTCCCCTCTAGAACCCTCAGTTTGTTTTTCAGAGTCCATCACCTCTCATGGTTCGTCTCCCCCTCTGACATACTCCCCTTTTCTTCCTCTCCTGTTATCTTCTTCTTTTTCTTTTTTCTTAAAATATGTTGCATTATTTGTTTCAAAAGTACAGAACTGTGATTCAACAGTCTTGCACAATTCACAGCGCTCACCGTAGCACATACCCTCCCCAATGTCTATCACCCAGCCACCCCCCATCCCTCCCACCCCCAACCACTGCAGTAACACTCAGTTTGTTTCCTGAGATTAAGAATTCCTCATATCAGTGAGGTCATGTGATACATGTCTTTCTCTGATTGACTTATTTCACTCAGCATAACACCCTCCAGTTCCATCCACGTCGTTGGAAATGGCAAGATCTCATTCCTTTTGATGGCTGCATAATATTCCATTGTGTATATATACCACCTCTTCTTTATCCATTCATCTGTCGATGGGCATCTTGGCTCTTTCCACAGTTTGGCTATGGTGGACATTGCTGCTATAAACATTGGGGTACACGTACCCCTTCGGGTCCCTACATTTGTATCTTTGTGGTAAATACCCAGTAGTGCAATTGCTGGATCGAACGGTAGCTCTAATTTCAACTGTTTGAGGAACCTCCATACTGTTTTCCAGAGGGGTTGCACCAGCTTGCATTCCCATCAACAGTGTAGGAGGGTTCCCCTTTCTCCACATCCCCGCCAACATCTGTCGTTCCCTGACTTGTTAATTTTAGCCATTCTGACGGGTGTGAGGTGGTATCTCATTGAGGTTTTGATTTGGATTTCCCTGATGCCGAGCGATGTTGAGCACTTTTTCATGTGCCTGTTGGCCATTTGGATGTCTTCTTTGGAGAAATGTCTGTTCATGTCTTCTGCCCATTTCTTGATTGGATTATTTGTTCTTTGGGTGTTGAGTTGGATACGTTCTTTATAGATTTTGGATACTAGCCCTTTATCTGATATGTCATTTGCAAATATTTTCTCCCATTCTGTCAGTTGTCTTTTGGTTTTGTGGACTGTTTCTTTTGCTGTGCAAAAGCTTTTTATCTTGATGAAATCCCAATAGTTCATTTTTGCCCTGGCTTCCCGTGCCTTTGGCGATGTTTCTAGGAAGAAGTTGCTGCGGCTAAGGTCGAAAAGGTTGCTACCTGTGTTCTCCTTTAGGATTTTGATGGACTCCTGTCTCACATTTAGGTCTTTCAACCATTTGGAGTCTATTTTTGTGTGTGGTGTAAGGAAATGGTCCAGTTTCATTCTTCTGCATGTGGCTGTCCAATTTTCCCAACACCATTTGTTGAAGAGACTGTCTCTTTTCCATTGGACATTCTTTCCTGCTTTGTCAAAGATAAGTTGACCATAGAGTTGAGGGTCCATTTCTGGGCTCTCAATTCTGTTCCATTGATCGATGTGTCTGTTTTTGTGCCAGTACCATACTGTCTTGATGATGACAGCTTTGTAATAGAGCTGGAAGTCCGGAATTGTGATGCCGCCAGCTTTGCTTTTGTTTTTCAGTATTCCTCTGGCTATTCTGGGTCTCTTCTGGTTCCATACAAATTTTAGGATTATTTGTTCCATTTCTTTGAAAAAAGTGGATGATGGTATTTTGATGGGGATTGCATTGAATGTGTAGATTGCTCTAGGTAGCATTGACATCTTCACAATGTTGATTCTCCCAATCCATGAGCATGGAACGTTTTTCCATTTCTTTGTGTCTTCTTCAATTTCTTTCATGAGTATTTTATAGTTTTCTGAGTACAGATCCTTTGCCTCTTTGGTTAGATTTATTCCTAGGTATCTAATGGTTTTGGGTGCAATTGTAAATGGGATCGACTCCTTGATTTGTCTCTCTTCTGTCTTGTTGTTGGTGTATAGGAATGCCACTGATTTCTGTGCATTGATTTTATATCCTGCTACTTTACTGAATTCCTGTATGAGTTCTAGCAGTTTTGGGGTGGAGTCTTTTGGGTTTTCCACATACAGTATCATATCATCTGCAAAGAGTGAGAGTTTGACTTCCTCTTTGCCGATTTGGATGCCTTTGATTTCTTTTTGTTGTCTAATTGCTGTGGCTAGGACTTCTAATACTATGTTGAATAGCAGTGGTGAGAGTGGACATCCCTGCCGCATTCCTGACCTTAGGGGGAAAGCTCTCAGCCTTTCCCCATTGAGAATGATATTCGCTGTAGGTTTTTCATAGATGGCTTTTATGATATTGAGGTATGTACCCTCTATCCCTATACTCTGAAGAGTTTTGATCAAGAAAGGATGCTGTACTTTGTCAAATGCTTTTTCTGCATCTATTGAGAGGATCATATGATTCTTGTTCTTTCTTTTGTTAATGTATTGTATCACGTTGATTGATTTGCGGATGTTGAACCAGCCTTGCAGCCCAGGGATAAATCCCACTTGGTCGTGGTGAATAATCCTTTTAATGTACTGTTGGATCCTATTGGCTAGTATTTTGGTGAGAATTTTTGCATCCATGTTCATCAAGGATATTGGTCTGTAATTCTCTTTTTTGATGGGATCTTTGTCTGGTTTTGGGATCAAGGTAATGCTGGCCTCATAAAATGAGTTTGGAAGTTTCCCTTCCATTTCTATTTTTTGGAACAGTTTCAGGAGAATAGGTATTAATTCTACTTGAAATGTCTGATAGAATTCCCCTGGGAAGCCATCTGGCCCTGGGCTTTTGTTTCTTGGGAGATTTTTGATGACTGTTTCAATTTCCTTAGTGGTTATAGGTCTGTTCAGGTTTTCTATTTCTTCCTGGTTCAATTTTGGTAGTTGATACATCTCTAGGAATGCACCCATTTCTTCCAGGTTATCTAATTTGCTGGCATAGAGTTGCTCATAATATGTTCTTATAATTGTTTGTATTTCTTTGGTGTTGGTTGTGATCTCTCCTCTTTCATTCATGATTTTGTTGATTTGGGTCATTTCTCTTTTCTTTTTGATCAGTCTGGCCAGGGGTTTATCAATCTTGTTAATTCTTTCAAAAAACCAGCTCCTAGTTTCGTTGATCTGTTCTACTGTTCTTTTGGTTTCTAGTTCATTGATTTCTGCTCTGATCTTTATGATTTCTCTTCTCCTGCTGGGTTTAGGCTTTATTTGCTGTTCTTTCTCCAGCTCATTTAGGTGTAGGGTTAGGTTGTGTATTTGAGACCTTTCTTGTTTCTTAAGAAAGGCTTGTATTGCTATATACTTTCCTCTCAGGACTGCCTTTGCTGTATCCCAAAGATTTTGAACAGTTGTGTTTTCATTTTCATTGGTTTCCATGAATTTTTTTAATTCTTCTTTAATTTCTTGGTTGACCCATTCATTCTTTAGTAGGATGCTCTTTAGCCTCCATGTATTTGAGTTCTTTCCGACTTTCCTCTTGTGGTTGAGTTCTAGTTTCAAAGCATTGTGGTCTGAAAATATGCAGGGAATGATCCCAATCTTTTGGTACCGATTGAGACCTGATTTGTGACCTAGGATGTGATCAATTCTGGAGAATGTTCCATGGGCACTAGAGAAGAATGTGTATTCCTTTGCTTTGGGATGGAATGTTCTGAATATGTCTGTGAAGTCCTTTTGGTCCAGTGTGTCATTTAAAGTCTTTATTTCCTTGTTGATCTTTTGCTTAGATGATCTGTCCATTTCAGTCAGAGGGGTGTTAAAGTCCCCCACTATTATTGTATTGTTGTCAATGTGTTTCTTTGCTTTTGTTATTAATTGCCTTATATAATTGGCTGCTCACATGTTCGGGGCATAGATATTTACAATTGTTAGATCTTCTTGTTGGATAGACCCTTTAAGTAGGATATAGTGTCCTTCCTCATCTCTTATTACAGTCTTTGTTTTAAAGTCTAGTTTGTCTGATATAAGGATTGCCACCCCAGCTTTCTTTTGGTGTCCATTAGCATGGTAAATGGTTTTCCACCCCCTCACTTTCAATGTGGGGGTGTCTTTGGGTCTGAAATGAGTCTCTTGCAGACAACATATTGATGGGTCTTGTTTTTTAATCCAATCTGATAGCCTGTGTCTTTTGATTGGGGCATTGAGCCCATTTACATTCAGGGTAACTATTGAAAGGTATGAATTTAGTGCCATTGTATTACCTGTAAGGTGACTGTTAACTGTCTGTTGTCTGCGTTCGTTTCTGCTCTTTGCTGCTTTTAGGTTCTCTCTTTGCTTAGAGGACCCCTCTCAATATTTCTTGGAGGGCTGGTTTCGTGTTTGCAAATTCCTTTAGTTTTTGTTTGTTCTGGAAGCTTTTTATCTCTCCTTCTATTTTCAATGATAGCCTAGCTGGATATAGTATTCTTGGCTGCATATTTTTCTCGTTTAGTGCTCTGAAGATATGTTGCCAGTCCTTTCTGGCCTGCCAGGTCTCTGTGGATAGGTCTGTTGCCAATCTAATGTTTCTACCGTTGTAGGTTACATATCTCTTCTCCCGAGCTGCTTTCAGGATTTTCTCTTTGTCTCTGAGACTCGTAAGTTTTACTATTAGATGTCGGGGTGTTGACCTATTATTATTGATTTTGAGAGGGGTTCTCTGTGCCTCCTGGATTTTAATGCCTGTTTCCTTCCTCACATTAGGGAAGTTCTCTGCTATAATTTGCTCCAATATACCTTCTGCCCCTCTCTCTCTCTCTTCTTCTTCTGGGATCCCAATTACTCTAATGTTGTTTCATCTTATCATATCACTTATCTCTCGAATTCTGCCCTCGTGATCCTGTAGTTGTTTCTCTCTCTTTTTCTCAGCCTCTTTATTTTCCATCATTTGGTCTTCTATATCGCTGATTCTCTCTTCTGCCTCATTTATCCTAGCATTTAGTGCCCCCATTTTTGATTGCACCTCATCAATAGCCTTTTTGATTTCGATTTGGTTAGATTTTAGTTCTTTTATTTCTCCAGAAAGGGTTTCTCTAATAACTTCCACGCTTTTTTCAAGCCCAGCTAGTATCTTTAAAGTCATGATTCTGAACTCCAGGTCCGACATCGTACTAATGTCCGTATTGAGTAGGTCCCTGGCTGACGGTACTACCTCTTGTTCTTTTTGCTGAGGTGATTTCTTTCGTCTTGTCACTTTGTCCAGAGGAGAATAGATGAATGAGAGAACAAAATGCTAACAGGTTTACAACGTCCCCAGCAAATATACTGTATACAAATCAGAAAAGACCTGAAACCAGGGGAAAAGAAAGGGAAAGAAAGAAAAAAGAAAGAGATAAAGAAAAAAAAAAGATAAAAACAAAAACAAAACAATACAAAAAAGGCAGAATATGATCAAATATGATCAGGCTAGTGCATAGATCAGTGCCACACACTAGATTTTGGGCGTATTTTGGTCTGTTAGAAAAAAGTGCCTCCTAAAATTTTAAAGGAAGAAAGACATATATGTACAAAATAAGGGTTGATACAATGAAGGGATGGAAGATGACTGTAAAGATGAAAATTATAAAAGATTTTATAAAAGGACTTGGTAAGATAAGTTGTTTGAAAAAAGAAAGAAGATTTAAGAAAAAAAAAAAGGAAAAAGGGAGAGAATGTGATCAGGCAGGAGACTAGAACAAAGCCATACACTAGTGATTTAGGGTATATTTTGATCTGTTAGAAGAAACTGTACCTCAAAATTTTAAAGAGAGAACAACTTATATATATATGCCAAAAATAAGGGTAACTACTATGAAGGGATAAAATATGACTCTAAGAATGAAAAATAGAAAATGTTTTTTTTTTTTTAAAAAGGGATTTATAAGATGTTGGTTGAAAAAGGGAAAAAGAAAAATAAAAAAAAACAGTCAACAAAAATTAACTTTGATGAAATAATGAATCATGGTAAAAAAAAAAAAAAGCGGCCATGAATCTATGTGCAGTATTCCCCTAGCGCTGGAGTTCTCCTATTCTCCTTGATCGATCAACTTGGTCTTGGCTTGCTGGCTGTTTGTGCTGATCTTCTGGGGGAGGGGCCTGTTGCTGTGGTTTCCAAATGTCTTTGCCGGAGGCGGACCTGCCCCGCCCTTGTCGGTCCGGGCTAAGCAAGCTGCTCCGGTTTGCTCTCAGGAGCTTTTGTTCCCTGCAAGCTCTCGGTACAGCTTTGGAGGACCAGGGCAGAAATGGTGGCCTCCTAATCTCCACTCGGAGGAGCTGAGAACTCGGGGCCCTGCTCCTCAGTGTGCCCCCAGAGAAAAGCAGTCACTTCCGTGTCCCCGGTCTCCGGCCGCACTCCGTGCTCACCCGGCCTGTGATCGAGCGTTGCTATCTCTGGCACCCGACCCCGCGCGGAGTCTCCAAACCCAGCAGATCCCTGCAATGCGTTCCCGCACCGCTCCTCCCCGGGAAGGAAGGGGAGTCTCCCCGTATCTGCTGCTTGTTGGGTCCCTGCTTGGGGAGCCGTGCCCCGACTGGGCCGCAGATCACAGTTTATGGCAACCCCGAGCTGAGAGCCCGCGACTCTGCTCCGTCTCTGCAGCCGGCTTCCCTGCTCTGATACCTGGGACCTCTGGCACACTCAGGCACCCCCGGTCTCTCTGTGACCCCAAGGGTCCTGAGACCACACTGTCCCGGGAGGATTCCACCCCCCGCTTAGCCACTGCAGCGACGTCCCTCCGCCGAGCCAACTTCTAAAAGGTCCGATTTTGTGCTCCGCGGCTCTAGCACTTGCCAGAAGCGGCCGGCGGAGGCCCCCTCCCCCGCCGTCTATCCTCCCGAATATCGCCTCGGATTCACTTCTCCGCACGCCCTACCTTCCAGTAAGTGGTCGCTTCTCTGTTCAGAGAGGTGTTGCTACTCTCCTGTTCGATCTCCTGTTGAGTTCGTAGGTGTTCAGAATGGTTTGATCCCTATTCAGCTGAATTCCTGAGACCAGACGAAATCTAGGTCTCCTACTCCTCCGCCATCTTGCTCCCAAAACCAATACTAGAAAATTTTCAACTGAGTCGATACAAGTTAAAATAAGAGGCCAAATATTTCTTCGCTCTTCATCTCTGTCCATTTGACTTCCCAAATATTTCTCTTCCAGGAAACATGGAGCGTATTGAATATTGTAACACTCACGTCACATTCATCGTGTCTTCAGGAGGAAGGGCCTTTGTATTTTAGCAAAAATATGCTCTGCAGAAAGAATCACGTAAATATTAATTTTTCCATCAACGTGTTTCATTTTAGACAGCTGTGAACCTATGTAGCCTTATTTTTTATGCTTTCATTTAGTTCCACAATTGCATGTGTCCTCATTAAAGTTGGAGGGATCCTTTCCTGCTGTGGAGAAAGTGAAAGCCTATTTGAGGAAAACATTTCAAGACCTGGGATTTTAAAACTATGGTTTTGTATTCCTGTTGTAGAACGCTAACATATTTGAATTAGGTTTTTAAAGTTCTGACTGCTATTGCTCCTGGCTAAAACATTAAGAAAAGCGCTCAGCTTTGTCTTTGGGAAAGAGCTCAATTTTTTTCTTCCTTAATAGAAAACAGAATGAAATTATTGCACTTCTGATTTGGACAACTTAAACACATAAAGTTTGAAATTACAGAGCATTTTCTTGAGCAGTCGTTTTTGGGGGTAACATTGCCACCGTATGCTATGGGTCCTTCCTCCCTCCTGGTTTCCCTCTCTTCTTTTTTACATTAATGGTGTCTCTTAATAAATATTCATTATAGAGTATGCCTGGTTCGTGCTGTCACTACAAAAAGCTTAAGGGTGACTCTCAAACCTAAGACTAGTTTAAAACTCAATGATTGGAAAGCCTTCAATCCGGATCTCCAGGCACATCTCTCGCCGTGCTCATGGAAGACCTTGCCAGTGGATCAGTCTTCCCCACAGAGCCCAGATAAGCCCCCCTGGGTCTTTTCAGCACAGCTCTGCAAGCTGCCTCCATCAGTCATGTCAACATGAAATCTGTTTGTCATTTTTGGATGAGAGTATCTATATCAAAGGTCTTTTTATGGGCAGACCCCCGTGTTGAAGGGGAGGTACAGAAAAATTCTTTATTCTAGGAATTGGTATTTCTGGTTGGGAGGGTTGCTGCAACACCATAGCACCCCGGGACTGTAGCACCATCTTACAGAGGCAGCGGCAAAGTGCACATCACAGCTCTTGTAATTAAGAGGATACAAATGGTCACTGTCTGCCTGGGAAAATCCTGAGTTATTCTGATTTTATCTGAAGTCGGACTGTCAGGGGAACTTCTTTCTCAATTGTGGTGAAGCTGAAGGACTTGTTTCCTTGGTAAGTTTTGCAAAGAGACCTGAGTACGGTTTTGAATCAACTTTTTGAAATCCGTATTGGGAGGCCACTGGCTGCACACGTAAACTTTGGAGGACATGGTTAGAGTTTTGAGTAATTTAGGATCCACAGTTCAATCCTGTATAATTTAGTGACTCAGCACAGTAATAAACCCTGGAACGTTCTGCTTCTGTTTCTTCTCTGCAGGAATAAGGGCAGATAGGAAGAATGCAAACATGAATTAATTTGATTTTATGTGCTTAAGCAGACATAATGAGAATCTGTTGGTGTGGCAGAAGTTACCACCAATCTACATAAAAATGAATAATACTGACATTAAGAGAAAGAGCATTAATTATGTTGCTCTCAGTGCAGACTTAAATCATTTCAGGGGCTTCTGCTTACACATAAGGGTCTCAGGTCTCTGAATTTGTTGGACATTACGGGGAAGCCCATGTGGGTCTTAAACGTTGCCATGCCTGTCCCAGGTGCAATTTCCCGGTGTTCCATTCATTGACTTGCTCTTTCACTAAATAATGCCACCTTTTCTCAGAAAGACTAAAAAGGCTTTTGTGTTTTCTAAGAGTAGAAGCGAAATGGGTTTTCCCACCCCTTTTGATAACTAGGTACTTTTAAATAGCAAGGCTATTCTTGGCTTCGTTTCTTGGCCAGTTTCGTGATAATTTTTTGAGCACTTGGGAGTCCACATTCTCTTCAGTGGAAAAATCAGAGATCAGTAACCCAGGATTCCAGATTTCCTGTTATCAGAGGTCAAGCAAGTGGTACAACCTACACATAAGTATTTCTTGGAAGGTAGAGATGCTGTTCTCTTGGGCTGTTTGTCCTTTCCAGCTTGCTAATATGTGTATACAGATGATTCTTTATGTGCATATATGTTTGTACATTTGTGTATATATCAATCCCTCCATCCAAAATGGGTTTCTTGAAGTTTACAAATATAATGAGTTTGGTAATTAATGAATTTCACAAAGGTCTGTTCCATCACCTCCCAAAATGACTGTACCATTGTGCATCACCAGCTTTTGTGTATGGGATTCACATGATCTTACCGATATTTCACATTGCCTGATATTCTAATCTTTGCTGATCCAGTGGGTATAAAATGTAACTAACTCTTTTAATTTTGCCCTTTGTTTCTTGCTACTTAAATTGAGCATTATTTTATGTATCTAACCATTAGATTTTTCCCCTTCTGGAAATTGCCTATTCAAATCAGTTTCTGTTTTTATTTTTATTTTTTATTTAATTTTATTTTTAAGATTTTATTTATTTGAGAGAGCGAGAGAGCAAGAGCAGGGTGAGGGGCAGAGGGAGAAGCAGACTCTCTGCTGAACAGGGAGCCTGACGTGGGGCTGGATCCCGGGACTCTGGGATCACGACCTGAGCCAAAGGCAGATGCTTAACTGACTGAGCCACCCAGGCCCCCCCTCCAGTTTCTGTTTCAAAAATTGCATTTCCCTTTCTTTTCTCGTGGTGGTTCCTCTGTTTTCTGAGCTATGTTGGAGAAGTTTGCATGAAGTCATTCTGCAGTACTTGGAGCAGACTCCATGACTATGAGATACCACCTGAGGTTCCTTTTAACAACCTCAAGACTTGCTTGTCCCTGTGCAGTTGTTCCCCACCTGCTGTTTGTACCCGAGCTCCTGCCTCCCTGCAAAGCGATCCTGCAAACTAGAGCAAACGCTTTCTGGTCATTGCTTTGCTTCAAACCTTCAGTGGCTTCCCTTGGCTTTGAGGATCAAGGTCTGAATCTGCTTGGTCTCCAGGCCTGCCTTTGATTTCATCCTTGACTCTGGTCCTCCCTGGTGCTCTGTGTTCCAGCCACAGAAGACTTCTTCCTCACCTTTCCAGGGCCTTCTCTGCCTCAGCCCAGGCTGTTGTTCTGCTCCTGTGGCTGCCCTCCCTCTACCTGGAGCTTTCCATGACATCTTCAGGAAAGCCTCCCTGGTCTTCTTCACACTAGGTTAGGTCTCTTAATGGCCCGTATGGCCACCTCTACTTCTTTCTTTCTTCTTTTTTTTAAATGTTATTTATTTATTTGACAGAGAGAGACAGTGAGAGAGGGAACACAAGCAGGGGGAGTGGGAGAGGGAGAAGCAGGCTTCCTGCCGAGCAGGGAGCCCGATGCGGGGCTCGATCCCAGGACCCCGGGATCATGACCTGAGCCAAAGGCAGACGCTTAACAACTGAGCCACCCAGGCGCCCCTCTACTTCTTTCTTTGAAACTCTTGCTCTTACTGAACGGTATTTAATAAATGTTTTGTTTTAAAAGCAGAAGGGTGGGAGCAAAAGCATTTCCCTTGGGAACTCCATGAGGTCAGTACCTGTGTCTCTGTTTTTCTCTACTGTATCTCGAGCATCTAGCTTAGCCCTGGAGATATAGAAGCAGAATTAGTATTTGTTGACAGAAGGATAAAAGTGTATGTACATTAAATGGTAATTCTGTCACTTTGGTTTTGTGTCTCATTTTTGCTAAACATTTGGATTTATTAGTCTCTCTGGGCCTACTTTTGATTCTACTTTTACGTTTAGTGCATAAATGTATTTAATTGCGTTTTTCTTGTTGATTGAATAGATATATTTAAGTACATTTCTCTCTCTTAACATTGTCTACCAGTTTATTTTTAATAGGGTTGTGTGTGCATGTTATTAGCTTAAGTATCACTATATACTGAGCTGCTATGTCATGGCTTGTATAATTGTTCCCTTATTTTGAAGCATTAGGTCGTTTTCACTTTCATTACTTTATAATGAAATATAATATTTCTTGGTGTAAATTAATTTCTCTTTTTCCCCAAGTTATTTCTTTGGAATTACTGGTTTTGAGCAGCTCCTATTAAAGGCTGACAGATTGTTTAGAAAGATTGAAGTTGGTTTCATTGCCAGGCAGTGTGTACCTGTTTATCTAGAGCTCCACCAAAATTGAGTTTTATAATTTCATTGTATTTTAATAGCTCTGAAGTGTAACTTTAAAGCTGTTTCAATTTGCGTTTCTTTCTCTGCTAGTAAATCTGTGCATTTTTTGCCGCCATGATTTACGCCTTCAATTTCCTCTGCTTAAATTGTCAGAGTGCATCTTTTGATGTCCTCCTAATGTAATCACATCTTTTCTTTTTGTGAGTGGCATAAGGAGCAAGTAGTCAGGATCTTACCTTCCTGCTTACTATTTTTGGGAGTAGTTTTTGAACCTTACAGGATTTGCTTCTAAGAATATTCTTTAATACTCTAAGAAAATATGCAACAAAATAGAGTCAGCTTTAGAATTACCCCTTCTTGGGTACGTGCACCCCAATGTTTATAGCAGCAATGTCCACAGTAGCCAAACTGTGGAAAGAGCCAAGATGTCCATCGACAGATGAATGGATAAAGAAGATGTGGTATATATACACAATGGAATATTATGCAGCCATCAAAAGGAATGAGATCTTGCCATTTGCAACGACGTGGATGGAACTGGAGGGTGTTATGCTTAGTGAAATAAGTCAATCAGAGAAAGACATGTATCATATGACCTCACTGATATGAGGAATTCTTAATCTCAGGAACAATCTGAGGGTTGCTGGAGTGGTCGGGGGTGGGAGGGATGGGGTGGCTGGGTGATAGACATTGGGGAGGGTATGTGCTACAGTGAGCGCTGTGAATTGTGCAAGACTGTTGAATCACAGATCTGTACTTCTGAAACAAGTAACGCAACATATTTTAAGAAAAAAGAAAAGAAGATAGCAGGAGAGGAAGAATGAAGGGGAGTAAGTCAGAGGGGGAGATGAACCAGGAGAGATGATGGACTCTGAAAAACAAACTGAGGGTTCTAGAGGGGAGGATAGGGGGATGGGTTAGCCTGGTGATGGGTATTAAAGAGGGCACATTCTGCATGGAGCACTGGGTGTTATGAACAAACAATGAATCATGGAACACTACACCAAAACAAATGATGTAATATATGGTGATTAACATAACAATAAAAAATTAAAAAAAAAAAGAATTACCCCTTCTTTATAAGTACTTTCCATTTAAATGTTGTTTTGGCCCCTGAGTGCTGCTAAAACCAAGCCAGAGCATTAACACTTCTCTTCGTGTGCGTGGGAAATATTCCACCAAAAAGATAGGTATGCATGGCATGGAGAGTGTGTTTTCTTGGTTCCCTTTTAAATTTAAAAGTTATTTATGAGTTTATATTCCATGGTGTCCCAGCATCATTGGGAATTAGGCTTGCTTATTGAACTCAAACTGCAAAACTTCACTTAAGCATGACTCAATTACGCTTTAATGTACCAAAAAAAAAAAAAGGCAAAGAAAAAAAATCCATCAGAATTTGTCATTATGATTGATTCGTGTGCACAGAAGACTGGCAATCTTTCCCAAAACTTTCATGACTGGTTTTTTTGATCCTTTGCCTTTTTGTTTGATATACTTGAATAATCTGCATAGTTTTGATATTTAATTCCCCTTATTCTTGTCAATTGGGAGCTCAGATTGGGAGGCTGGCATTTCTTTATTCTCTCTGCAGTTAGGGGTTTCTTCTAAAGCATTTAAATTATGCAGAGTCTAGAATTATTTCAAGAGTGGTTTGATAAGGGTAGTTTGGTTTACAGGGAGGAAAAGGACTGCATGGACTCAAAGCAAGTCCTAGCTTGATGTTTAGATGTTATTTATTTTCACTATTTATTTATTTATTTTTTAAGGGCGTCAATTAATATTTATTTTTTAAATAATTTTTTATTGTTATGTTAATCACCATACATTACATCATTAGTTTTTGATGTAGTTTTTTCACTATTTAAAAATACTTCTTTTTGTTCCAATTTCTTTTCACTGTTTTTTTTCATGCTGCAAATAGCATGCATTTTTTCATGGGAAGGGCTGCAGTGGACAGCTGAGCAGGATGTTCACTGTGCCAGAGCGCTAGCCAAGGGCACAAGGTGGCTGCATTCCAGAGCTAGGAGTACCTCTTCCCAAATCACAGACACTCTCTATGAGGTGGTAGCCATCTCTGCTGGTACATTTGCATTTTTCACCATGATGGATGTGTGAGCTTAGTAGTTGCTAAGCGTTTTCTAGGTTTTGTACTTCTATGTGGGTTTCTTTTCTTTTGTTTCTTTATAATCTTCCTTTTCTGATCTTCATGAAGGGATATCCAGTGTTGTGGGGGCCTTTTTTTTTTTCTATTTATAGCATATTCCTCAATAAATCAGCACCCTTAGCTGGATCAGCATTACTCTGTCCATTTAAGTTCAAATGAGTGTATGCCATTATGTTAGTAACCTAAGGGAATACTTCCTAGTTTTTAGTTCTTTCTGGTGCTTTCTTCTCACCGGTGGGAATGTCTATTTTCTCAAAGCCATGTAAACTGAGAGGCGAGCGAGCTCGGCTCTCAAGAAATGAGTAGAAGTTTACTAAAGAGTTTTCTTTTGTGTCTGTGCTCTAACAAAAAAAGAACTTCACCCTTTTTTCAGCCTAATTGAGTTTATTTCACAGTGAAATCACGAAGGATCTGGTTTTTTTCCCATCTGAAAGGAAACCTTGGGTCATGGAGTTCTTTTCTTCTCTTTTGGAGTTCCCTTCCAGCATCTATCTTGAGTGGGAAAGGACTTTGGGCCGATGTTCCCATAATTGTCGTCAGGATCACAAATCAGATGAAGGTCATGATAAAGATTCCATTGACCTCTGGCTTTTTGAATTCTTTGACCCAGTGTTCCTGTGTTGGAAGGGATTCATGTCACTTGACATACCATTTCTTCCTTGTCATTCCATGTTGGCGTAAGACACCAAGTTCATTGATGTTCCTGGAGGTGAGTCTTTCTCTTTAAGAGCCAGTTTAAATCAATGCCCTCTTGGGAACTTTGGATTTCTGCTCTCTGCTCATTTTTAGAGAAATGTGCTGGGGACTCTCAGCCATATTTGGCAATTCCTTGCCATCCGGTAGTCATCACTGTCTATGTCTCTTTCCTGCTATGAAGATGGCAGTTTAGGAGGGGGATATCTACCCATCTCCTTTTTCACCTGTTCCACGTTTAAGCATCTGAAAGTATTCTTCATAAGTAAGTCCCAATGGTCTTTGTCTTTATGGCTGGAGGTGGAATTCTGAAATGACATTAGTTTTTCCTTTTTAGAGAGAAATCTCTGCCCTGTTTCATTAGCTTAATCTGCATCCTAACTTATTACCAAGGAAATAAAAGATAGATTCTACAGAGCAGGCTTGATTTCCTGGGTGTATACGTTATAGAAAAAGAACTGGCAGGGTATTTATAAGCCTAGGATATCATTCCGTCCCCTCTGAAGAGGATGAGGACATGGATCAGGAAGAAGATGAGGGGTGCATTTTGTTTCACCAAACACAACTGCATTGTTTGACTCTTTGACGATGAGAATCTGTTGCTTACAAAATAATTTAAGTGGACACAATTTTAAAAATTATTCGCTGTTTTCTGAGTATTTCAGGCTCGCTCTCTTCTCTCCTCTTGGCTTGAGTATGGGAGTGACGGGGGAGTTGAGCTAAAATCCTGATTAATGTGGAAGTATTCGTGTTTCTTTACCGTTTTGAGCAAGAGACAGCTTCCAGTTGGAGGAAGGCATTGTTGTTCTGTAAATAGAGCTGCAAAATCTATCTTCCTTGTCATCATCTTATTATTCTTTGGCCTCTCGCGAGACATCACCATAAAGTTTGTGGATCCCTCTTCAGAAGTATCTGCCATAAAATGGAACTTTTTTTGTTCTTTCTTAGAAGTTCGGGTAGTGTTTATTTGTTTGTTTTCAGATAGTCTATGTAAATGGAAATTAATTTTTCAGCAAAAGTGCTCCATTGTAAGGGGTATTATCGGAGTTTACAGAGCACCATGTTATCACTTGATTTAATGTCAAATACCTGAACCTGAATCATAGAGGAAAGTCCAAATAGTGACACTGAATTTAAGACAGCTTGGGTTGCTGGCACCTGGGTGGCTCAGTTGGTTAAGCGACTGCCTTCGGCTCAGGTCATGATCCTGGAGTCCCGGGATTGAGTCCCACATCGGGCTCCCTGCTCAGCAGGGAGTCTGCTTCTCCCTCTGACCCTCTCTCCTCTCGTGCTATCTCTCATTCTCTCTCTCTCAAATAAATAAATAAAATCTTTAAAAAAAAAAAGAGAAAGCTTGGGTTGCATTTATAACTTGTAGCTGTACAGAACGAACAATTCCAGTCCGTTTTGGAATTAATATGTCCGGGCCTGTGTGACTTAACACATATGAGGGTGGAGTCACCAAGTAAACGATTCAACTGTTGTTAATTCTTATGAATAGGAAATACACTCAGCACCGTTAAGTCAAACATGAATATTATGACCCTTTAACCCTTCAGCCTAAATGGAGTCCATTGTATTTGACATGGGACATGGAAGAAATTCTGATTTATCCTTTAGTCAGGAAGCTGAAGGAACATTCTCCTCTTGAGCCATTAAAAGTTGGCTCTGCATTTTTCTTTGTTGGCATTTGTAAATTGAGGTTTTGACGACATTCTAGACTTATTTTTGACTCTATCTATAAAGCCATAATATTTATTGAAAATATAGTTCAATTCAGAAATAGGGCACTATTAAAAATTATTTCAGTAACAAGATTATCATAGTCATAAATTAATTTTGAAAGTCCTAATTTTAGTGCTAGATGGCACCCAAGAGACCGTCTGTCTGACCTCTTGGGTTTTTTATAAATGATTTCTAGAGGTGAAGCCATGGCAGAACAAATTTCACTTTCAAATAGGGCACTTTTTTATGTCTAATATGAGATAGTGACAACTTAGGTGAAAGATGGGGGCTCCATAGATTCTTGTTTGCTTGTTTCTCTTTAAATCTGTTCTGGAAAAAAAACTAATAAGTACACATTATTTTAATTTTTAACCATTATATATTTTTAATTACTTGTATTCGGCTTCATACATGTTCAAAATTCCTATGTATATTTAATCCTCATACCAGTCATGTGACAATTAGGTTACTGTTTTCATGCCCATTTTTTAAAATGAAGAAAATGGGGTATAGGAACATTACATGACCTGCCTTGGGGTCATTTAACTGGTGGCATGTGGTAGATCCATTTCCATTCCAGATATCAAGCTTTTAATCACTGTTTATAAAACTCCAGCCAGTGCCTTTATAAGTTTAAACATTACAACATTCTGAAAATGTCAAAATAATGGGACCACAGCAATGGTGAATGATGCCCATTCTTGTGGATAATTTTTTCTTGTGTTCTGAGCCGTTCTCCTATTAAGCCTTCGACCTTTCTTCATCCCAGTGATGCCGGAGCTGGAATCCTACAGAATCAGCTGTACTGGCTGATGGCAGATGCATTTTGGGTCAAGGTGGCAGCCAATGCTTTTTGTGTCCCCCGCAGCTGTTGAGACAATATGAGTCTGTGCGGTGGAGGTCTGCCAAGTTAGACTCGCAGCTCCTCATTATCCTCCGGGAACTCACACTTTCCACAAACCTCCTGCCCTGCAGCGGCTCACATCAGTGCATTGCTATGTCAGGCTGAATAATTCGCAGCATTTAGCACTTAAATTGGCTCATTGCAGACAATCCAATTAGAATAAAGTCTATTATCGTTTTGGTACCTTGGAATGAAATGGAGTGTTTAAGCGATGAACATGCCACGTTGCTGGCAGTTGCTCTGTGTCTAACTCATCGTCTTGCAGGTCCTTAGCGTCTTGCTAAAATGACGCCCTGCCTTGGTGTGAGCCATGTATGAAGTTCGGTAACACACCTGTCTCATGCAAGTTTTCCTTTGGTGTGTCAGGATTTGGGGACTCCTCAGAGCTCAACACACACCTCTTCAAATCTTGGTTACATGTCCTGTTAACAAGGGACATTGAGTTAAGGTTGCTTTTCAGATCGAAGCGAAGAACCCAAACAGGCGTTGATGAAGGAGGTGGTAACATTCTGCAAGGAACAGACCACGCCCCACCGAGATCAGTAAAATAGAAGTTTTCAGCAGGAAGTAGTTTATGGAATTCTTGCATCACGCTTCCCCCCCACCCCCCAGCCCCGCTCCCATAACTTGACCAGTAGTAAGTGAGAAGAGGGGAAGAAAGGAGGCAAAGGCAGCATGGTGGAGATGATCCAAGAAAGATGCTGAACAAAAAGTCCCTGCATTGTATCCAGGATGAATGATGGTTTCTAGATGTGGTGGGGGGTGGGTTTGTGAGCAGTAATTTTGATGTGAATATGAAAGTGGGACAATTTTGGGAGACTAACTTAGAAACAATGAGTTGTTCCTAGCTGATGTCATAAGGACACAGATACATTTGGACTGGTCAGGTTTATAAATTAGGGGAAAAACAATTATTGAATGGATATATATTTTTAAATTTATTTTTAATTATTCTAAGATGCCTCACGGTGCTCTGGAAATAGCACTGCGTTCCAGACCTGGATTTGACATTCAGCGGCATCATTTTCTAGTTGTATAACACATCAGCTAGAGACACACCAATTAATTTTTCCGAACTTCATCTCTAAATGAGTATAACGTCATCCCCCCGTACAGATAGTAGCAAGGGTAGGAGATAGTATGTAAATGCCACTTGCATTTAGTAAAATCCGTAAATACTAACTGTTTATTTCAGCTGTTGACCGTGGATACAGAAATCCCATGCATAAGGAAGGTGCCTGGAGCAGCTTCCTCTGCCCCTGGAAGGTTTTGAAAGGACTGTATTTGAATTAGACACCATGAATGGATTGGGGGCCAGGGGTGGGGAATGCCCTTGCCATGCACTGAGTATGGTGGTGATTTAAACCATCTCTCTCTACCTCTCCTTCCTTTTTGTCTAACGTACATTTTATATAGCTAGCCAACTGATCCTCATTGATTTCTTTTATACTGTGAGTCAAAAAGGCTACCTCATTTCCTGGGGAAAGCCTGGTTCTGTAAATACCATTTTATCTGTCTGTAAATGCTGTTAATGGCTCCTTGAGAATTCAATGGTTGTAAGAATGGAACCAGGGAATCACTGTAGTCTGCTCCCACAAGGTAGGAGGTGAGTTGGTTTTTAACTTGGTTCCCAGTGGTGGAAATGCTCCCAAAGGTCAAGGCTTTGGTGCTTGTAATTCCTGTGATTGCCTGCCTTTGAAGTCCCACACGTGATCTAGACTTAGTGCTGTCCTCAGTCAGCACCGCTTTCCAGCTGCAAAGGGAGTGCTGCTTTTGCGTGGAGTCTAGCCATCAGATAATTGCTTGTCTCCTGCTCCGTTCCAAGTGTTGTGTGCATCGTTGGTGACGCAAATGCGGTTGATCGTGCATGGTAGAATGGGGGAGTGTTTGGGGTCTCTCCAAAGTTAAGAATGTGACAGTGGTAGCAGAACGTCTAGAGAATGGTCAAAAGGGTTACTCTCTGCTTATGTTGCAACAAAGCAAATAAAAAGCCAGACAATATCCAGATTCATTTGTCGATGGACCTAGTTGTCCACTAACCTACTACTAAATTAATTAAACAAGGAGGCTGTTAGACCGAGGTGGCTCTAATGTCATGGTGGCCTACATCACAAACCATACATTAAGCCTACAATGTGTCAAGGTTATGAAATTGACACCAAAGGACAACCAGTCACAAGCAGCCAGTGAGGCTGTGAGCTATAGCCAATCAATAATTTCCTTCCTTCCTTCCTCCTTTTCTCTATGAAAGTCTCTCCCCAGCTCCTGTTAATGGATTGCTCCTAACCACTTCCGGTTTGGTGTGTCCCCATTTGAATGGACTTCTGCTCAAATACATGGTTAACATTTGTAATACGCCTCCCCGTTGATATTACACTAGCTATTCACCTGGTGTATGAAAGCTGCAATTTTTAAACAAAAGTGCTTCAGAAATTGGGTGAATAGTTGTTACCCCTTCTTCCCTTCACCCATCCCTCTTCCCCTCGGCAGCCTGTCCTTAGTACAGGGGCACAGTCATCTTCCCGGGGCCTGCCTGAAGAGCACTCACAAGTAGTTGCTCTCTATTAATCCTCTTAGTTACCCATGAGAAGAAAAAAATTGTCACCTGGCACTACTTGCATCCCAGGCACCAGTTAGGAAATTCTCTTGATTCTCGCCTGTAACAGGAGGCACGGTTAAGTGTGAAACTCAACTACGTTCCAGCCGTAGGGTAGTCTCAGGAAGTGTGATGATCTCTGTTGTGAGTGAGGGAGATGTTCCCTTGATGAAGAGAGGTTTCCCTCCATGAGGAGGTAATGCATGCCTGGATATGTCCACACATCTCATTTCTAGAACAAACCCCTCCTCCCTTGTCAAATGTGCTTTCCAGAGTATTTCCAACACTGTGCCTATGGGAGGCCATGTCAGGAAATGTTCTACATCATCACATACTCCTGTTGTGAGTGAGAGAGAGAGAGAGAGAGAGAGAGAGAGAGAGTGTGTGTGTGTGTGTGATTGTTGCAGGACCCAAGGACTGTCTTCCTTTACAACAGGCTTGGGGGCTTGCCCTTAGTGTTTCTCATCTGGAACATGAGCCCCTCTCCACCATCCACCTCTGCTCCCACCCCCAAAGCATGTAACTTGCTCCTTCACTCCATTCTGGTCTCTCTTCAAACTTCACCTTCCCAGGGAGCCCTACAGACAAGCCTTTGTAAAACAGTACTTCTGTCACATTCTATTTCTTTCTCCCACCTTCCTTTAATTTTCTTCAGAAAAATGATCCTGCCGGCCATTGTTGTCATATTCCTCTGTTAGAATTTAACCCTTGGAACCCTGTCGTTTCCCTAGTGCCTAGAGCCTAGTAAGAACTGATTAAAAGTTATTAAGTGCATTAATGCTTACATGTCATGTCAGTCTTTTTCATAAATTTGAGCCCTTTAAGCTACTTGTCTCTTTCCCCCAATCATCACAAAATTAACCTCTGTTTTATAGGTGTGTAGGTGGAAGCCCTCAGCTACTAATGACTTTAGAATAGTAGTAACAGTGGACTTATAGATACATGATATTTGCTGTTCTCATGTATTTCTTATGTGCTGACGGAGAGGCCTCATATTGCAACTCTGTTTCTTATTCATGTTTCCTTGAGGAGGAATATTCAGACACAGCCTGCAATAGATTGGTAATGATTAGCTTATATAGTATTTGTAATATCTTTTTCAGGAACAAGCAAATATTGTAGGATGGGGAAGGTTCCAGTATAGAAAACAAGGGGTTTGGTGTCAAAATAGTTTATAGGGAGTGGCGCCTGGCTGGCTTAGTTGGTAGAGCATGCGCCTCTTAATCTCAGGGTCGTGAATTCAAGCCCCGCATCAGGTGTAGAGATTACTTTAAAAAAAAAAAATAGTGTATGGGGAAAGGCAATTAAATTTTAGAAAAAGAGTAAAGTTGTTAGGTAATGTATTTGGATGATTTTCTATATTTTTGCTTTAAAAATGAAACTGCAACAGAATATCTTATCATCTAATTAAATATTCACCTGACAAATGTGTAAGAGAGTTATTAGTATTATGCCTATTTTAGGGAATAGAAGCTGAGGCTTAGAAAGGTTAAATGAAGGGCACTTGGGTGGCTCAGTCGGTTGAGCATCCAGTTCGTGATTTCAACTCAGGTCAGGGTCTCAGGGTCCTGGGTTTGAGCCCTGTGTCAGGCTCCACGCTCAGTGGGGAGTCTGCTTGAAATTCTTTCCCACTGCCCCCCGACACACACGCATGCATGCTCTTTCTCTCTCTCAGAAATAAATAAATCTTAAAAAAAAAAGAAAGGTAAAATAATTTATGTAAGTCCCCAAGCAGGAATTCTAGCTACATTCAGATTCTGTGGTCTATGTTTTTTGTTTCATCATTGTGTGATTCATTCATACGCTATGTAATAGCATGGAGGGGATGTATGGACTGCTAGTTTTATCAAGGAAACTCTTCATCTTTGAAAATAACTAGTAAGCATCTATTTCCATCATAGTATTTTGGTATAAGACGGTTTTATGACATGTTTAGAGGTCCCTTTAAGATATCCTGAAGTAGCTCTTATGCAGTAGGAAGTTGGGGCTTTTATCATCCCCGGATCTTCTGCTTCTTTTTCCTTTATTCAAAATTTATGTTTCCTATTGTGCTTACACCCCGCTCCTGCGTGTTCTCTCTGCTGTGATCTCAAGTTGCCTGGAAAACAGGCTGTCCACTGCGCATTTGCCCAGGGTCTGGGGGGTCACGTAGATTCTGACCTGGATTTCCAGGTCTCGGGGTCTCCTGCTTCTGGATAAGGCAAGTCCAGATTTGGAAACTCCATTCTGTCCTGGCTGTAATCAGTCTAAGAGGAAGGAAATGGAGTTTGTAAAGGACAAAGAGCAGGTTATTGTTATTAATAGGAGGCTATATGAAGAACTGTGATTTTTAGCGTATTCTAAATGCCTTACATTGAAGAGTCAGAGAAGGGAACAAAACTTCAAAACATCTTGATTATAAAGTATGGGCTTGGGGCGCCTGGGTGGCTCAGTCGGTTAAATGTCTGCCTTCGGCTCAGGTCATGATCCCAGGGTCTTTGGATCGAGCCCTTCATTGGGCTCCCTGCATCGGTGAGTCTGCTTCTCCCTCTCCTTCTGCCTCTGATCTCTCTCTCTCTCTCTTAAAAAAAAAAAAAAGTATGGGCTTAATTACAATTTGCATCACTTGTTGAGTGTCTCCTCTATACCTGGTGCTGTGCTACGGAGCAGCATCTGGTAAGAAGCAAGATGGCTAAAGAGTTTACTGTCCAACAGGAAGACAGCTGTTGAAGCAGTAATGACTAGTTCTGGAAGCGCTGTCAAGGTGAGATGGAGGATGAATAAAGCATGTAGCATATGGAAGGTGCTTGAATGATCTAGGCTAGGGGTCAGGAGAGTTCTTCTGAGAAGGGCCAGATAGTACGTTTTTTAGGCTTCAGGAGCCAGGTCTCTCTGCTACAAGTACTCATCTCTGCCACATTAGCACAGAAACAACCCTATCCGTCAGTGAACAAATGGATATGGTGGTGTCGGGTATAACTTTATTTGTGAAAACAGCGGTCTGGAGTTGGCCTGTGGGTCATAGCTTTCTGACTCTTGATCTTGGCTCTTTTTTTCTGCTTTCATTTTGTCGCTGTGTGCGGTCCTTCAGCCTTGTCTTTCTCATTCTGTGATTTCAAGATGGCTCCCTCAGCCTCTTATAAGCCCAGCCTCCCATGGCAGGGGCCAAAGCAGGAGTTAAGGGAGGAAGGAAAACAACTTTTTCCTCACAGGGAGTTTAGCTGACATCCCCTTACAAATCACTGTCCAGTGTTGGATCATTTCCTCACCCCTCTGCCGGGATCTAGCAGAGAGGACTGGGATTCCCAGCACTGGCTGGCTTGAGCATGACCCATCCCTTGGGTTGAGTGTGTTGCTGTTCCAGTGAAGTCAAGTTTCTTTGAGTGAGAAGAGAGGAGAAGGCTGATAGTGACGTCGCCCACAGTGTGTCCATAGGAACCGAGATCCTGGCTACTCTCAGCTTGATCCTCTGACCTGGGACATCGCATCACCTGGAAGCTTGTCAGAACTTCAGAACCTCACACCTCACCCAGAACTACTGAATCAGAACCGAATCTGCGTTTTTAAAACAGGATCCTCAGGTGATCTGCAGAAACATTAACATTTGGGAAGTGCTGGTCTAAAGGGCCATTTTAAGGATGGTTAAACTGGATTGGAGAAAGAGTGTATTGAGTGGTTGGTAGCGCCACCTTGACTCCTGTTCATATAATGCCATCGGTAACTACAGTTTGTAACATTTCACCTTTAAAATTTTAGTACATTTTGTGGTATTGAGTGTTCAAAGTGAACCACAGTTATTTAGAGGACCCATTTCATTCCTTTCCCCCCCCAGCAAGTCCTAGCTGTGTTCATGGTATTAGGCGATTGAAACAAAAGAAAACAAAACAAAACACAAAGTCCGGGGAGTAAAGCAGTCTATTAACCACATTGTTCTTTTGGGGCGCCTGGGGGGCTCAGTCGATTGGCTGTCCGACTCGTGATTTCAGCTCAGGTCATGATCTCATGGGTCATGGGATCGAGCCCCATGTCAGGGTCCCTACTCAGCAGGGACTCTGCTTGGCATTCTCTCTCTCTCTCTCTCCCTCCATCCCTCCCACCACTCACACGCACGTGCACTCTCTCTCTCTAAAATCAATTAATAAATCTTTTAAAAACACATTATTCTTTCTTACCCATATTAGAGCGAATATAGGTGACGTGGCATTTTCTTGTCTTTATTTTGTATAAAATTCTCCATCATTCATTATGGGCCATTGCCTGAGTGCCTGTGATTGTCAAGTGTCTGGATTCCATTTTGGACTGCAGGAAACTCCACAGTTAAGCAACCAAATTCCACTTCAGAATTCTATTTCTTTTTTTTGTTCTTGTTCATTTGATCTTTTCCACTGGTAGGCACACTATCTTCCAAAGCACGAAGGATGTTTTTTCTTCCAGCCGTATTCTGCTCAGAGTGCTGAGGGCTTCCCCAGGAAATAAAAGCCCGCCTAACTGGACGTGTGGCTGGTCTCATGGTACCTCTTTCAGTCGTGGCCAACAGGTCTTTGCTTGTGGTCATTTTTGTAAGACTTGCAGCACAGTCTAGGGCAGAACTCTCAACTGTGCCCTGGAATTTCATTAACTGGTGTGCTGTCGTGAGCTAAATATGGGGAGAGGCCTATTGAAGACTGTTCCTTCCAGCTGGGCAGGTCTCCCACTTGGCCGTTTGGAGGGTAGTTATATCCTGTACTGTTGAAACAGGATGAACTTGGCCACGAGTGTCGGCCAGAAGCCCTCTATCCCATTTATGCGGCCATGCTGGCTGGGTTCTGAGAAGTGCATGATTTCATTTGGGAACTCACTGTGGTTTGCTGCTAACCATCTGAGTCTGCAAAATGATGCCTTTTAAGCATGACCGGGACAAAATAACCCTGGGGCTGCATTTGGTGTGGTTTGTCTGTAAGCTTTAAAAGCTCACTGTAGGATTTTCTTGCTTTATAAAATTGAGGCCTCCTTTAAAGTTGTGTCATTTCTATGTTTTATAAATCGGATTATCTTTCTATTGTAACAGTGGTAGCTTAATATTTAATAGAAACTGGAGATAAGATTCCTCTGGAAAGATTTCATAAGTGTTTGTTTGGTAAAGTTGTACATTTTCTCTCTCTCCAGGTGAAGTATACTTTTCTCAAAGAGGAAGGGGTGGGAGGGGGAGGGGGTGCGGGGGAAAGGGGTTGTCAGGAAGCCGTCTGTACCTTGGGTGTTTTGTGTGTGTCGGCCACCCATCTGAGTGTGAAGGAGAGTCTTCCATGAAGGTGTGGAGGAAGATAAATTAGCCAGATGATAGATTACCCGCCATGCCATCCTTCTCTTGCTATAAGGCGTATGGAGTGAGAGGTTAAGTGACTGACATACAGTCACGTCATTTGTCAGCAGGGGGACAACAAAGCAGGGCTGCCTGGCCTTTGGAGCTCGCTCTGATAGCTCACACCTAATTGTTGAAGTCATCCACCAATGTGTTTGTCAACCACACAGAATGTGACCACTTTCCATCTCAAGTGAATGGGGACTGAAACCCAGTCACATTTTCCAAATCACGCTTGTTCTTTTGCCTCCGCGTCCATTTTGTGTCCCTCAATTTCTTTTGGGAAGATGAAATTACATGAATTTACCGAAAGAGATATCGTGTCAGTTGTCAGACTGCACGTAGAGGGGATTGACTTACCTTTCACAGATGGGACCAACATTTCCTAGAATAAGTTGCTGAAGTTTGTGAGCTTTTACATGATAGAATGTTGTTTGGGAGTCTTCATAAAACTGAAGCTTCTCTACCCCCGTGGTAATGTGACTTGGAGAAGACCATGACGCTGGTGGTTTAATTTTTTTTTTTTTTCATTTTAGTTCTTCTATTTTAAAAGTTTTGGATTTATTTTTGAAATTGCAAAGATGTTGGCGATAAAGAGGTTGAAAATGTCTTTATCTCTTTCCAGGCTTGATAGGTTTATATAAAGGTATCAACTACATTGTGACAGTCTCTGGATGTAATAAAATGTCATTTCTCTATCAAACAGTGAGATTGGAGTAGAACAGTGGTTCTCCACTAAAGGTGATTTTCCTCCACCTCCAACCCCCCAGTAGGGGGTGACATTTGGCGATGTGTGGAGACATTTGTGGTTGTCACAACAGGGAAGGATGTCGCTGCTGGCATCTAGTGGGTGAAGGCCAGGGACGCTGCCAACCATCCTACAGTGCACAGGACAGATCCCACATCAATGAATTACATGGTGAAAAAGAAACCTTGGAATAGCATAACCAAAACCAAATGTTCCGCCCCTGAGCTTTTTGTTATTTAACGTGACATTTAAGACATCCCCCAAAACATGTCAAAAACGTATCAGCCATTTATCACATGCAAAAAGCATTGTGTTTTAAAATAACAAGTGTGAGCCTTCTGAGCCAAATTGTTTCCTAGAGGTTTTTCTCTCTTTGGGAATGAAGGCTGAAGTACTATTTCACATTATAAAATTCTAGTTTTTTGAAGAACTATCTTCAAGTTTTTAAAAACTGCATTGCTTTACAGGACTTACTTTTTCTTTAGTGATTTTCTTTTTCAGTTCAGTGATTTTTGGATGATCCCATATTTAGTCCTGAGGTTCTTTTCCTAGACTGGAACTCAACATTTAATTGTAAAATGAATAGCCCATTCTGGTTCCGTATGCTTTTCATTGTGAGCTTCCTTTCAGAAAAGCCCATTAATTGAGTCAAATGTCCTTCGATGTGGGTTTTTCATTGTGGATCAGTGCCCAAAAGATGATGAATGAAACTGTTAGATTCATTTTAGTTGTGACCTGAGATGAGCAGAAATGCACTTGAAAAATGAAGCACGGATTGTTTAGACACACTGAGCACCACACCTCAGACCCATGACAGGCATTTAAGTCCTGCTCTTCCCCTTCAGCCTGCAGTGTTTGAGCAGAGAGAGCTCTGGATAGATTCTTTGCAAAGTGACATCCTTTTGACCTTGAACTGCATTAAAGTTTTCAGGTGTATAGTTTCCGCTTCTTGATTTTTATTCTCTTTGTGTGTATCCTATGAATACAGACTCCTGTATACCAATTTCTATTAAATAAAAGGCACTGAATTGTCAGTAATGAACTATCAGGTTTTAATTAAAGTTATCAGTAATGCCCTTTCTTGTGCTTGGAACTTAGATATTCACATGCTTAGTGATAGAATAACAGAGAATGTGGTATTTCTTTGCTCCTGCAAATTGCTTTTAATTCTTCATGATCAGGTTGACAATTGCCAGGGGAAGTATTTATATAGAAAGATAAAGCTGGAGCTACCTACACTGTGTCTATAAATACAGCCGTACATACAAAATGTGATGGTGACAGCCATCTTGAATGTAGCATATATGTGTGTTTTTAGGAAGATTTGAATATACAATATTTATATAAATTAGTTTCTGTATTTTATGCGACTTTTTACCTTCCAGGGTGACCCAGAGACACCAGAGAATTAATCCCAACAAGTTTCATTTGGAGGAATGTGGTGATTCTCTGAAGATCAGAGTTGTGGTGCTCTTTCTCGTGTGCTCCCTCTCTCTCTTTCTTAAGGAACATACTTAGAAATTCACAGCCCAAGGGGGATCATCACATCACTTCACTTTGGGGTATGGGCCTGGAATGTTCATAGTACCTCTTTCTTTTTTACATACTGTTAGGAACTATTTTCCTCATCAGTTGGTTAGAGACAAATGAGAAGCAGAAAAGGAGGGAGAATACTGAACATTATTTGAAAAACAAAAGACCTCAACCGTCTGAAAGTAGGGTAGCCTGTGGTTCTTCCTCTTTTTTTTCCTTGGAGGCAATCATCTTGCTGGGCATCATCTCTGGGTGTCTCAGAACTAAATAATAGTTTAAGAAATAATGCTGGTAATTGTGCTGTTGAATCCCCATAAAGGAGTTTGTAAAAGAAGGTCGTGCAGCTGTAATCCATTTCTTAGTAAGGACCCAGAACTTTCCTGTGCCCACGGGACCGCACCATCTGCCCCCCACTGGCCACGCTGGTTTGGTCTCCTACTTCCCCGTCTCTTCCTCCTCGTGCTTCCGCTGAGCTCTCTGCTGCTTCACCACGCAGTGTTCCCATCTGCCCTTGGGTCTCTGCTCCTGGCTCTTGCCTTGTTGAGCTCATTGTCACTCCCAGCATCTCTTAGTAAATGCACATTCTCATTCCTAGTCATGGCTAACTCCAAGTTACCTTGTTTCGTTTGTTTTAGAATTATTTTTGACACTGCTGTGTCATGAAGGTAAATTCTTCGAGGAGAGAATTTGTCTCAGTCATTGCTTATCCACTATCCCCCATGCTCTACCACCACCGGCCCCATGGAGTGAGCACTCAGTAAATGTTAATTGAATGGATGACTAGTTTTTCTACCCTAAATTATTTAAATCGTGCTTTTTTTTAATGATTTTTATTTATTTATTTGACACATAGAGAGCACAAGTAGGCAGAGCGGCAGGCAGAGGGAGAGGGAGAAGCAAGCAGTCTTCCCGCGGAGCAGGGAGCCCGATGCAGGGCTCAATTCCAGGACCCTGGGATCACGACCTGAGCCGAAGGCAGCATCTTAACCGACTAAGCCACCGAGGCGCCCCGAAATCATTGTAATTTTAATGTTTAAAGGAATAGACATCCATTTTTCTGGAATTCTGCTTGACAGTATTTGATGAATAAAGTATCGTTCAGCACAAATTGATTTTCTACTCCATTTTATACTACAAGGTGATGGCATGTCTACAGTCATTTTAGTTCCTTTCTTAGCTAAGTTGTGACTACCTTGCCTTCCCTGCCACCTCTGGAGGTAAACTAAACTCAATGGATCTTCTGGAATGGCACTGTGTGTGCCTGGCCCCAGTGGATTATTGCTCAAAGGACAAGCCCTCCCTCTCCCGGCCTTCCCAGCCACCTCTGACCATGATGTGTCCTCATTTCCCTCAGCCCAGGCAGGTATTTAGGTTTATGATCCACCTCGATTATATATTTTTTTAAAACTTTTTATTTACTTATTCATGAGAGACAGAGAGAGAGAGAGAGGCAGAGGGAGAAGCAGGCTCCCAAGGAGCAGGGAGCCCGATGCGGGACTCGATCCCAGGACCCTGGGATCCTGACCTGAGCCGAAGGCAGATGCTTAACCATCTGAGCCACCCAGGCGCCCTCACCTCGATTATATTTTGTGAGGATAGCCAAACTAGCAATGGAGTCAAGGCTCTTAACTTTGCGGTAGATTAAAAGAAAAGAAAATATACCTCTATCGGAAAAATAAAAACAAAACCAAAACAATGCCAGTACATTGTTCAAGAGTGATGATCATCCTAATATTTTTCAGGGTTCCATCCGTGGGGGTTGTTCGATGGCTATCAGAGCAAACTCTCATCTTTATGAACAACATGGTGTTCCCATTCTCTGCTCTAGAGTGAACCCTTGGGGCCAAAAGTTTTTAAGATTACCCTTGAAACACTGCTCTTCTTTGTTGTCTTCCTTTCTTATCACCCAACAAAACTATTTTATCCCCAATATAATAATAATTATTCATTTGTATTTTCCTTTTTTCACTTCCTTTTTACGATTTGAAACATATTTTCTGTGAAAAGTATTTCCCCCTCCAAAATCCGTTTGCTTATTCTCCAGGTCAGTTCAGTAGGTCCCACTGAAAGTATGTGATGTGAGGTCTACAGATGTGGGGCTGGCTTGCTTCCTTCTTAGACTGATAGTTTGGTAACGATTTGTTGACCTGGGAGCTGCATCCTTTGGTTGGATATTGCATAAATTCTTGTTACACGGCACTGCATGGAATTATCCCAATGTGCACACTGGTGTTGAACACAGCAGACCATAAAATTCCATTTCGTTTCTGTTGCATAAACATAGGTTCACAAATAGTGTGATTACTTCTGGCAGCCTCAGGCATCTTAGTTGGGAGGAAGATGTGGGAAAATATGAATACTTAAACGTATTATGAGCTTCCCAGCATGAGCTGACCAAGTGCCTTTGGCATTAGTCTTTAAAAGAGTCAAATACAAAAACATCTAATACCATCATTTGCTGAGTTCTTACCATGTGCAAGGCACTGTTTTCAATTGCCTCGTCACAGCCAGTCTTCAACATTGTGGTGTGTTACATTCTCATTCTCCAACTGAGGAGGCCCAGAGAGGTCATGAGACTTGGCAGAGTTGCACAGGAAGAGAAAGGGCTGGGTTTTGAACCCACATGCTTTGAACCCAAAACTTGTAACCACCACCACCATGGAAATCTTGGTTATGTAGTTAGAAACAATTCACTTGTCTCACTGTTTCTTTGATCTTCATTGGCTTTCCCTTGCAGATTTTTCAGGTGTAACATGCCTCAGTATCTCTTGAGAGGCAGGCTGTCCCTGAAAGCCACGAGTCACATGGTCAAGATGGGAGCTAAGAAAAAGCAATTACCACCCCTCCACACACTTGCTACTTTACTTTTAACTGAAGAAGTGAAAGTCCAGAATGGTGATGCTGGCCGTCTGGAGAGGGGACTGCCAATTATGAAACCCATATGGCCAAGAATTTGTGGTCAGACAAGCAAAATTGTTTGAGCAGAGCCTCTGCTACAATTCTGTGATTGGGGTCCCAAAAGCAAGTATCTGCAGGAAGCCAGGCAGGGATTATTATAATATGTAAAACAGGGAAGGTATAAGAGAGTCGGGACGATGGAGCCTGAGTCTGCACCAAAGGGTGCATTCTCTTTTCGAGTTAGAAGAGTAACAGTAATAAAATTTACAAAAAACTTAATGGCTTTTCAGAATGTTGCCGGGATACAAATTTGTGTTCTCTGTAGTTAGAATGTCAATCTATGGAGGCAGAGATCTTATCTTCTTTTGCTCCTTTATGTTCTTAATTAGTAAGTGTACAGGGAACCCTGTGGGCACTCATCGAATCTGTTGTGAAGCAACTGTAGGCCTCAGTTTCCCCATCTGTAAAATGGCCATGATAACCAGTGGCCAGTTCACAGCTCAGGGTTATTGAGGAGATAAAATGAGATTCGACACAAAGTGCACTTTGCTTATAATGTCTGGTGATTATAAGTGATACCTGAAATGTTGGTCATTAACAATAGTTTCCACTTATTGATTAGTTGGTTCCTGCTACATCACTTCTTGCTTAACTTGGTAGCAATAAATTTTTGGAAAAGATTATCTTAGATTTTCAAAGTGTGATTCTCATCGATCGTGGTGACCTCCGCTGCTATTTCAATCCTATTGTTTCTGTATATTTCCTAGGGTTTTCAGACTCTGTATCTCACCAGTAGCAAAAGGACATGATGAGATAATCCAGCAGATTTCCTGCTTGTCTCTTCAATGATGCCAGTCTTTTCTTTCTTGGGCATTCATATCAAACATGTAATCAGTAGATCAGCTAGTTTGAAAATAGTCTCCACTGTAGAAATTCACTCCATTAGATGGCTGTGCCATCAAGCCCAGGGAAAGCAAATTTCCTCTCTGCAAGTGAGCCATATGTGGATTGGGCTGGGGCCTTGTCTTCCATTCCTGCACCTGTGTTTCCATGCCTGAATATTTTTTGGATGCAGTTATAGTTACCTTGCTCTGGGACAACATTTCGCTTGTTCTACTGGGTGTTTTGATTCTTAGTGGTAGGGGGGAATGCATCCAAGTTATATATCTTAGAGTAAAAAGTAAGGTATCAGTCTTAAAGAAAACTCTCATCATATTAAGTTCTCTATATGCATGTAGGTAGATGTGTGTATATATACTTACGTATTTTTATATATGAATGAGAATTAGAATCACTGACATTGCATATTCTGATATATGTCAGAATGCCCCCCTGGAGATAGATGTGTAAGTGATCTAGAGCGGATTATATTCTTGCATTTGCCCTACAACTGGAATTTTCCAATACAGTCTTCCTCCACTTTCTGAAAGTAGGATGTTCCTATGAAACCTTTCATAAGCCAAAATGGCATAAAATAAAGGAGTAATTACCATTAATTTATACGGAAGAATTTTTGAACATTCCCAGACCCTCAAAATACCCTCTTTTAGGCTTTTCTGATACCTTACGACACATCTTGTGAACGGATGCAAAGAATAAATCGAGATAAAGCACACATGCTCACAAACACAATTCGGGGCTATGGCAGCTTGATCTGGAGAGGCTGAGTGTAGTTCAGGGAGAGTTTAGTGGGGCCGCTCTGGCTGCACAGGGTGTATAAGGGGTGCTGCCTTTATAATGGCTTGCTGCAACACAAACTTCAGATGCTATTTTCGTTTTTCACCTTTTTTGGTAAAAGGGAACATCTTCTAATGCTTTTCGTTTAGCAGAAACAGGTACTAACGTAAGTATTTTGTAAATGTGACGTGGTGGAACACGAACTTGGGAAAAGCAGGGATACCTGTATTAATCTACCATTCACAAAATCCAAGTATCTTTTCTGAGCATGTTTGTTTGTATTATCCTATTCGTCTGCTCTGACAATGGCCTGTGTAACTGTGGCTTAAACAATATAGTGAATTTGGTTCTCAGGTGGGCACCCCAGCTCTTGCTATCATATCTGTCCTCTGGCCAGGAAGGTGTGAAAGGGAGGTGGAAGGTGTGTCCTGTTCCCTTTAAGCGCAAGTACTTTGAACTGTCCATTCTGCTTCTCTTCTTTTTTTTTTTTTTAAAGATTTTATTTATTTATTTGAGAGGGAGAGAATGAGAGACAGAGAGCACAAGAGGGAAGAGGGTCAGAGGGAGAAGCAGACTCCCTGCTGAGCAGGGAGCCCGATGTGGGACTCGATCCCAGGACTCCAGGATCATGACCTGAGCCGAAGGCAGTCGCTTAACCAACTGAGCCACCCAGGCGCCCCATTCTGCTCCTCTTCTTGTCCTATTGGTCACAGTTTACTCCCATGTGCACACCTAGCTGCAAGGGAAGCTGGGAAATGTAGTCCACTGTGAGTGGCCATTTGTCCAGGTAAAACTTAGGGGTTCTGTTACTAATTTCTTTCAGGTGAGTTGACAAAGGCTATAATCTTCTCACTGTGAGGAACCTTTTTATCCTGTTGAATGCCATGTCCCTGGTGCTCAGATCAGTGGCTGCCACGTCACTGAGGCATGACATGTATTACTTGAATGAATGGATAAAATGGAGCCCTTTTCATCTTTGCAACTTGAGTGTGGGGTTCCCCACAAATCTTTCATTGTTTTTCTTCCTATTCTAAGGGTTTACCAAATAACCCCATTCCTCATGCCACGTATGTGCCTTTAGTTGGTTTCAAGATAGCTACCGAGTATATTCTCCCTGTCTCCCCCCGCCACGTCTCCCCAGGCCCAGCACCCACATTTCTTTTTACTGTTGCACATTTTTGTAAGCTGAGGTCCTTCCCCCATACTTGTCTCTCACCTCCAGGCACATTCCAGTTTTGCTCATTTCTCATTTAAAAGTGTGATCTACAGAATGGAACACAGCTTCTCAGTTTTGCAAGTAACAGATGGACAGAAAGCACTCTGCTTCATGTGCTTTTGATGGACACCCTGTCTTCTCCAAACTTTTGACTGCAGCTTCTTTCTATGTGGCACAGGAGTGGCCAAGACATGCGTGTGCATATATACCCGCCCACACATGCTGCCCCTCCAAAAATACACATTAAATACATTTCACAGCAAGTAGAAGGGATGAACTTTCCTCATTCTTCTCTAGACGCTGGAAGTATGGTTTTGACCTCTGGCTTGCTGCTTTCATCTTTTTTTTCCCCCCTACCCTCATTCTCAATGCCCCCATCTTTTGAAAAAATGTTACATTTTTTATATATTTGCAAGATGTCTCAAATCCAAGGAAGCGCTCTTTATATTAAAGATGTATGTCTTAAAATTATATTAGTATTTGCCACCTTCACCTAACCCTGGGTTGGACCAGAGCATTGTTCTAAGCACTTCATTTAGAATATTTAATAACCCTGTGGAGTAGGGACCACTTGCATCCTCAAGATAACTGAGACTAAGCAAGGCAAGTAACTTGTCCATCCTTCCTTTTCAGAGATGAGATTTAGCGTTAGGAGGTCTGATTGCAGACCTCACGCTCTTGAGCAATCATTAAGCTCTACGGTATTCACTTGTGACTTTGATGGTATCCCATGGCTGTCATCACAGTTTGGTGTACAGTAAGTAACTGATAAATGAAAGCCAGAAAATAGTCACAGAAACTCCCTTCACCCTCCCGATGTGCATACATGAATATGCACATATGAGCGTGCACGCATGCACTTACCAGTCAAAATGGAACTGATCCCAGTCTGTTGGAGATATGGTGACGCCCAGAATGGAGAGCTGGGTGTTGAGAAGGACCGATTTCCATTGCGGCTCTGTGGCTCAAAGCATGGTGTTTTGCTTTTCCTTTACATGTCTGCCGCAAAATGGGGGTAACCACATTTGAGTTCTTTGTAACACTTCCAGGGCTCGGGGTTCTAGCTCAAAGCCTTACGTTCTGGATGTGGAGATCATGTGTTATTTATAGCTGACACGTGAAGAGAATTTCCAGAAGCGATCATCGGGAGACAATGATCGATCACGATGAAGCTGATCGTCATACCTTCCGTGATTTTACTTTATAAAAAACAACCACCGCACAAACACCCCCTTAAAAAAGCCACACTAAGGTATGTTTGGTGTAGAAGCAAACCTTGATCCTTGAAGAAGTTCAGAAAAGTGAGGTATCCGAAGAAATTCTTGCTCTTAGCCTCACAGGTATCTTGAGAATCAAGTGGCCAGGCAGCCCGAGGCTTTCTTTTTAGACATTCCTCAGCATGTTCTGAACTAAAATAGGAACCTTCTCTAAAGACGGTGCATTGTTGCCTCCTGTTGCTTAGATGAGATGTACAATTGGGAAAAAAAAAAAAGCACTCTGGATATTTCAGTTGCAAAAGACTTTCATTGGAAGTCACAAGTTTTGGAGGACACCTGATCTGTGAAAGGAACTGCATTCTTGGGAGTCAGCAAGTATGGGATTGACTGTGCCCACCAGATTTGCCTTCCTGCCAGTCCCTTTTGATGAAGAATCCCCAGCCATTCCATTTTGGGCTCAGCACTGTTGCACGCCGTCCTTTTGAATCCCGAGGGCGCGGACGCAAAGCTTGCCTGCCACATTCTGACATCACGGACGTTCTGTCTGTGAACCAAACCTGGAGTCCGGGCCAGACCACCCTTAGAAACTGGTTATCAGATCCAAAGTCTTGAAGCCATTTGAAAATACAGTTCTTGTCGTTGAGGATTTCAAGTGGATCGTATTTCTATTATTCAGAGCAAATGCTTAAAAATGTAAAAGCAACTCGCAGCTGAAGAAATTTCCCTTTATGGGCTCTCTGTTCTCTTCTTTGAGGCCTGGAAACTTGGAAACATTTTCACAGCTTCCTGCTTATTTTAGAGGCAAGAAGCATGCAGTCAGAGTGATCACATTTTTAGATTTATAACAGGTGACGGCAAAAGGAGAACATTGTGCTCATCGAACTGCTGGTGCCACTTCCAAGTCCCAGCCCCAGTCTATTTATTAACATCTTTTTTAGTAAAGTCTTAAAATTATCTATTAAGCACAATTTTTCACCCTTTCTGACAGATTACCGGTGCTGCCAAGAAGCTTTTAAGCTGTAAATGAAAAGGAAAAACAATCCTGCATTTGATCTTGGGTTTTTTCCCCCCCTTTCTGAGAATTTATCTTAGAATTTTGCCATGAGTACTTTTGTTGGAAATTAAAACTATAGTACCACCTTTTAATTCTGTCTGGACTTAAGATTTCCCACTGTTCCAAGCCTGCATTTGAAGTGATCTGTCTTATCTTAGGAAAGGTTTTAAAAATACTGTTCCTTTTAATCTAAATTTCTTTTCTCTATAGTTAACCAAATTTGAGTGATTCATTTTAACAAAGCTTTAATATGGTGGGTTTCTTTTTGTCCTCCTGGGCAGCTTTTCCCTTTTCTCTTTTCCTGTCTTTTTCCTTTTTTTTTTAGATTATTATTTGCGAGAGAGAGAGAGACAGAGACAGAGAGAGCACAAGCGGGGTGAGGGGCAGAGGGAGAAGCAGGCTCTCAGCTGAGCAGGGAGCCCGATGCGAGACTTGATCCTGGGACTCCGGGATTATGACCTGAGCCGAAGGCAGACAATTAACCGGCAGAGCCACCCAGGTGCGCCCCCCACTTTTTGCTTTAAATTATTTTCCAGATTTACTTGAGTAACCATGTGGTATGGGTGCATAACTTTTTTGTATGGTCATAAACTTTGAAAATCGGTTTTAAGAGAGTATCTGTCTCGTCTTACCCTGAAAATCAGAGACTTTCTGATTTGGAAAAGGGATTTCGGTATGCCTCATACATTTCTCTGGACTTGTATGGAAATGGAAATTTACTATGAATCAGGTTCTATTTTTGGTGTTTTAGGGGTGTCTGTAAATAACCAGTAGAGAAGGGAGATCGATCCAGTCTTCAGTACTCTTTGATGAATATAATAGGAAGTGTGTAAGTGTTCTCCCTAACATTAGTGATATTTTCTAATACCCCTTCAGAGGAGCCTGCTCATGAAAGCTGTTACCAATTTTTGTTGCTTGGGGTGTGGTCAGATGAAATACGTACTGTTGCTCTGTACTTTCTACAAAATGGAGTTCAAAATGTTGAATGACGGTTTTTATTATCATGGCCTATTTCTCTAGAAGAAGGGAAGAGGTAGATCTTCTGGAATGAAAAGAACTTTTAGCATTGGTTAACATTTTGATCCAGCTGTTGTTGGTGTCCAGATTATGGCTTTGGGCATGGAAACTTTTATAAGTGGCTTTTAATTCCCCATTCTCTTTGTATGAATGGAAAGTAAATTCAGACATCAATGATGATTACTTGAAATGGCCCACTGAAGTTGAGTGTAAATGTGTCCTTTCAATTAGAACTTGTAGAAATTACTGATGCTGTTGGCACCCCAGACTCGGGGACAGCTGCAGTGTTCCCACTTGCCATTTTGGCAGGTGTTTGGATGCTGTGTAGGTTAGACCGAACTGGTCATCACACTTGCAGTGCATTTGGGAGTAATTTTTACACAAATTAAGGAAACTTTTAACAATAAAACACTGTTTTCTGATGCAAAGCAGCTCTATATTTACTCAGCCTCAGATCACAAAGCTTAGTGGAATAACTTGCTATCAGGTGCCTCTAAGCAGATGTCAAACAAGCTCCTTACCTCCAATAAGTTTAAGAAGAGGATGCTTACAGAGCAAAATTGAGTAAATATGTGCAGAGCTCATAAAAAGTCATAAGTGATTGAACCTAAAGAAAAAGCCAATGCTTAATGAAATTGCAGGGTGAAGATATACTGCTAAATCTATTGTCATAGCAAAATGCCAGGCAAACACAGAGAAATTGCCTAAGACTTTCTAAGATTTTTTCTTTGAGGTGTAGGCATGTGAAAGGAGTGAGGCACCACAAAATAATCCATATTCCCATTTCTGAAGTCATGGACTTCTAGTTTTTATTAATAGTACATAAAATGGTTTGAGAGGTATGTTTAACTTTGTTTTCGTGTAGCTGGTAGCAGATCGGCTGGCTGGCTGCAGGATCTTGACCTAGTTTTGCAACATTGAGAGAGAGATGTTTAACTGCATTCAAGGGTCCAGATAATGCAGACTTTTTATTATTTAGGAAATAATAATTCTTGATTTTGGAAAGCTAAATAGAAAACTCTAGCTTGCCTTTTCACAAAGAGGTGGAGTTTCTGCACCTAGAATCTTGCGTGCAGGCTCCCTGAGCTGCCTCCTGACCATAATGCATTTGCTGTGTGTCCACCCATGATAGATTGGGAGGTAAAGCCAAAGAAAATGCCAGGGACCTTTTGAATTGAATAAAAGAAGTCTGGACTGGGTTCAGGTCTTGTCTTCATCACCATCTTGTTTTTGAGGTGCTTGTGTGACTTAATTCTTCTGTACCTCCTTTAAATTTTAAACAAGTCATTTTATAAGAAAATACGGAGGAAATAATCATGCAGGCGATGGGTTGGTAGGGCACCAGTTGTAGATGGCACACATGCATGAGTGAAATTTGATTAATGCGGACCTCGGAACCTCTAATCTCAATTCTTAGAGAATACTTTGAAAGCAGTTTTGATATTTTTTCTAATTTCACCAGTTGCTGGTTTCGGACCTGATTGTTTCTGCATCTGATGTGGCGTATGCTTATATATATGTCATGTGATTGTTTCCGGTTTTGTTACGTCAGTAGGGTTTTGCATTTTCTTTTCGGGAAAAGACCAAATTTTATTTTGGTTTTTACTGAGTCCTGTGGAGTCCATAGATGCTTATGATACGGTGTTCAGACCGATGTGGTCCTGATGGATGCAGTTCTGTACTTGAGGTTGGACAGATTGACATTGTGATCCCAACACCAATTGTGGGTTGGTACTTCTTCGGCAAATTAATTGACAGCATTGTGCATTCAAAAAAATGGGAAAGAAAAGTCCTATTTCACAAACTTGTGTGGGTCAGAGATGACAATCAATGATGTCTCTGTAGGAACCGGTGTCCTGTGATCTCCTACAGTGCTTCATTCATATGTGACTCTCATCTGTAGGATTCTCTCCAGGGATTTTTCTCGTGGGGCCAAATGATCAAGATGCTAATGATTTTGGGTACCATAGAATATGACTTAGTGGTGAATTGTCCACTTAAATTTAGCCAGCAACCTCTCCCCGCTTCTTGTTCTTGTCCTTCTTTCTGTCTTTTACAACAGTTTTTAAATTGCCCATCTTGGCTCTATATGGTTCTCAAACATTTTGGCTCCTACTTTGTTGATTTACACTTTGTTTTAAAAGAAATGTTTGACATTGCTATCCAGCATGTAAAACCATAGATTTTTTTTTTTTTTTAAATCAGAACACTTTGCATCCTGACAAAAACTAACCAGAGCAAAGTTGGTATTGTTCTCTTTACCTGAATATGTGCTCTCGCATTAGCCCTGGTCCCCATCTGTCCCTACTCCCTTGTAATTCAGAGGCCAAATGTTCATTGCTATTTGTCGCCTCACGCACATGCTGTTGTTTTCCAAATAGAACTAAGAAGTGAAGTACCTGTTACCTTCCTATACCTATTAAATAAGGAAAAACGAAAATTAGGCCAAGATCAGCCAGGATTTCCCTTGACCCTACGGAGTCAAATAAGTTTACTGCTTGGCCCCTTTGATCCTTTTTAGTTTACAGACTTTATTTGTGGGCCAAAATCCAGCCTAACAAATATTTATGGCCCACTTTATGCTAAGTACTGTGCTAGGTATGTTCCCATATCTCATTACATCTTCCCAACCAATCTTTGAGATAGATAATGATTATTATCATTATTTCTATTTTCTTTAAGAGATGAAGAAATTGAGACTCAGAAAGGGTTTGTGAACTAATCTCAACTAACGCAGCTATTAATTAGAAGAGCTAGACATAACACCCAGACCTAGGTAGTTCTCGGTTATTTTTACCCATTTTCACCAAATCTGCCCCAAATCTTGAAGCAAAAATATAGTCAGTTATTATTATCTTTATGTTGAAAATAATCAAGAAAACATTACTTCTTCCTCCATTAAATATCTTTTTTAAAACTGTCCCAGGGTATAGAAAAGGGTGACTTTTTTATAAGACTTGGAGCAAGCTTTCTTCCTTAGCATGAATGATCTAGGAAGTAAGTGCAATCTCCTTCAAGTAGACACTCAGACTTCCAGAATATTGTTTGCCAGTAGATAAAAGGGCAGTACCCACAATTGGAATGTGGAGAGTGGTGTGCACAGACCTTTGTCATGTGGCTGGTAGCGGATCTGCGGGCCAGATGCAGAATGTTGACTTTGCTTTGCAACATCGAATATTCCAGCTACGCAGACAGATCATTTCGAAGTTCAAGTGATTTGTGTGTAAGCAATTGTGTTTTCATTTCAAGTTTTTTCCTGCTGTTGAGGCACCAGATGCTGAAAAATCCCCATGTTAAAAAAAAAAAAAAGATACACTAAAAATGATTATTCATAGTGTGAAGAGCACTGAATTAGGGAACGGAGTTACAGGGTTTTTGGCTTAACCCTACCCTAGTCTGGGAGTTTGGGCATATCATCTTATTGTTCTAAGTCTGCTTTTTAAAAATGCTGATATATAAATGCTAATAAAAATACATAAAGTAGTTCTCCTTTCAGTTTACATTGCCTATGCAATACTGAGGAACACAGAGCAATTAATAAATTTTTATGTTTTAATTTATTTTTTAAAAATTTATTTATTTATTTTGGTGGGGGGAGGAGAAGAGGGAGAGGGAGACAAGCAGCCTCCACGCTGAGTGGGGAGCCTCTGTCGCCAGGCTCATTCTAGAACCCTGAGATCGTGACCTGAGCTGGAATCAAGAGTTGTATGCCTAATAGACTAAGCCACCCAGGTGCTCCAAGATTTTATTTGTAAGTAATATCTATGCCTAACGTGGGATTGAACTCACAACCCCGAGATCAAGAGTCACATGCTGTACCGACTGAGCCAGTCAGGTGCCCCAGTAAAATTTTAATGAAGGGTAGTTTTTAATCATGTCATTGTCTTAACACCACCATCATATTGCCCTAAAGCATTTCATTCCCTTGGTGGGATACTTGGGAATTTTCCATACCAGTCACTCAGTGTGAGTCCGTATAAACAAAGCATGAATGAAATGAGGGGACTCATGCTCTCAGAAGATGGGATAGCTGATGTTTTGCTGATGGAGTAGAGATCATCACCAGTCCCCAGGGTGGACACCTAGAAAATCGAGAAGCAGGAATTTCAGCGGTAGTGCTCGCTTCGGCAGCACATATACTAAAATAGGAATTTCAGCAGTAGTCTCAAATCTGGGGTTATCTCTTTATACTTCCTTTAGTTCACTTACACTAAAAGTCATTTTATCTTTTCATTTAATATATATTGAGCAACCGCTATATGCCTGGGAAACAGCAGCAAACAAAATAGCCATATTTCATCAGTAGTCTCAGGGTTTCTCAACCCCAGTGCTAGTGACATTTAGTGGGTGCTGTTCTGTGCATTCTACGGGGTTTAACAGCATCCTTGGCCTCTACCCTCGAGATGCCAGGAGCATTGTCTCCCGGTTGTGACAATCACATCTCTCTAGACAGTGTCCAGATGTCCGCTGGGGAACTAAACACCCGGGGTCGAGAGCCACTGTGTTTATGATGCACGGTTTTTCTGTATTAGTGTCCCTGTCATTGGGATGCTTCTTACAACGGATGACCTCCTGTAGTCAGGAGCGGCAGGAGTGAGCGGCAGGGTGGCATCGGATCATAGATGAGCAGACCCTTCAGCCATTGTTTACTCTGGCTCTGTGCTCAGCTCACAACATGCTGGCTGCAGTGCTAGTCTGGAGACCAGATTAAGGTGAATTTAAGTGCCTCCCGGTTTGAAGAACTCCTTGATGTTATGAAAGCCTCAATCTCTCTTTCCCAGAGGGCCAACTTCATGCTACACAATAATCAAATCGTCTGATTTTGAGCCCTTTAAATTTACCAGGGAATGGTTGGGATGACTTGCCAAAGTATAATCCTGGGGAAAAAAAAACAAACTCAATTTAAATCTACAGTCTTTTCCTCTGGAATGTACTGTTACCAACAATAGACTGGGTCTGGTTAATTTTTTTTTTAAACTTACATGATTAGCATTTATCTTAATGATTTTAGCTGCTGAATTAAAACCTTTTGGGACCCAGACAAGATGGCATCCTTGGGCAGCAGGCTTCCCCCCAGCCCCACCCTTAACAGAAATTCTTCCTTTTGGTGTTAAAGGTATTTTGTAAAGTGCTCCCTGAGATCTATCCTACAGACTGCAGTGGTTGCTGAGAAAGAAAGGAATTATATTTAAGCTACAGTGTATGTCCTGAAGACTTCCACAGAGTGTGTATGTTTCTCTTTTTTTCTTCACCGGGCTCTTCTGTGAAATGTGTCTGCAGCGGATGGCAAAGGGGCAAAGCTGAGTTTGAGTCCCACTGTAGAACAGAATATCCAGTCATGTTTTAAGGTATACAGTCTTTGTCAGCAAATTCTAAGCAAAGTACCAGAATTTTTTTATAGTTTGACAAACGTCTGATGAAACATTGGATGCAGCTGACCCTGAAAGTTCAAGTTGGAAAACTTTAAATTGAGGCACATCTAGGCGATTGCATGAACTTAGCTGAACCACTAAGGATTCATCTACAGATTTCTCAGGGAAACCATGACCTCCTGCTGGAAACATACATTTGTTTGCTCTATTCAGGTCATTTTGCTAAATTAATAACAGGGGCTACTGCTTATTGAGCACTCACTGCATACCCAGACACTGTTCTGAGAACCCTGAATATAAAATTAAAACCGACAGTGACCATGAAGATGGACCCAGCAGTAGATATGATTACTGTTCCTGTCTCATGGGTGGGAGAAATGAAGCACAGAGACGTATAGTGGCTTGCCCAGCCTGTGTGGTTATTAAACATCACTGTCGCAATGAGCTCTCCTCTGCCTCGCCAAGTTTTTTTGACTGAATTCATTCATTCATTCATTCGTTCGTTCATTATATTTTCAGTATTATCTTACCCCTTGTATCAGACAATAAATTGTTACCTAGAATACGGGATGTGTGATTCAGTTATTGAATATTGAAACAGCACAAAATTAAAAACCTGTTTTGCTGGAACGTTCTTAAGGCAGGGCTGGGGATGAATATTTTCTGTCTTCCTCATCCAGTCCCAAGTTCTGCTCCATCCTCACTACTAGCAGGAAATAAAAATCTGACGGGATAAGAAGTTTCAAATTTGTCTATCAGACGTGTGATCCAGGCTGTGCTCTGAGAATACCACCACCCGTGGCAAAAGCTGAGAACAACATAATTTTTTTTTAAAGATTTTATTTATTCATGTGAGAGTGAGAGAGAGCGAGCAAGCGAGCACAAGCAGGGGGAGAGGCAGAGGAGAGGCAGACTCCCCGCTGAGCATGGAGCCCGACTCAGGGCTGGATCCTAGGACCCTGGGATCATAACCGAGCCGAAGGCAGAGGCCCAAAGGACTGAGCCACCCGGGCGCCCCAACATACATTTCTTTTAATGTTGATAAATAAAAATGTTAATTCCTGCCTTGCCTGAGAAGTTTGGAATGGGAATAGAGAAGGATTTTAATTTAGAGATGATTTCATAAAGACTTAAGTTATAATTAAGAAGAATGAAGTCCCACACTTTTCTCTGGGACTATTTGATAGTGGGCCGACTCTCCCCTTCAGAGGTGTTCTCCTTCCCCGCTTGAATAGTAGCGTGCATGTTTTATCCAGATGAGTTGCTTATCCACAGGTAAGGCAGGTACAGGTACATTTCACCGCCATGGAATGGAATGAGCTCTGTCTTGCTTTTGCAAATGAGAGGCCAAAAATACCTGGGCTCAGTAATTACTACCGCATACGGTACCGACGTGCTATTTTGGCACTGCTCTTTTCTGTTGCAGAAATGTGAAGACATCTGTTTACTTTCAGCTGTGAAAGACCTTTTTAAGCACGCTACATTTGTAGGACATGAGCTTGTTCTTACGTTAGAGTTCCTTTCGGTATCTTATCTCTTCTAGAACATTTTTACTAAATTATTGAAAATTAGTGAAAACATTTGAACAAATTTAGACGTGGCATGATGAGAAATGACAGCTCTCAATACAGGGAAGACTGTTCTGCTCAAATCTCTTTTTGGGGGATGTGTGCTCTGGTTCATTCAGGAAGGGTTTCAGAGGTTTCCCGTAGAGATTTAGCCCTTTCTGGAAAAGGCCCAAGTTTCTTTTAAAAATCACCAAAGTGGACTGACCAGGGTGACATTGCTTTTATTAGTGGTGATAATTAGTCCGGCTTAATTATGTCAGCATTTGGGCTTTTGATTGCATGGTAATTTGTGGGCCTGGAAAGGAGATAAACTTTTGTGGAATAAAGTCAGTTTTGTGGTTGGCCTGTGTAATGAGCAGCTCTTCAAAGTATATAGAACGACTGTTTAAAAAATCTACTGCAGTTCTCGGAGCTACCTTACAGTAGCACGTAGCACGGCCAGTCCTTGATTGATACCTGAATGTAACATACGTGACACAGGGGTGGATTAATTTTAAGCAGCAGTGGTTTTAGACCCGTGGCTCAACAATATAGGAATGCCAGATTGATATCAAGTACAAACAGGTGAGGTACTCAAGGGACAAATGCCAGTGATGTTTGGGAAATCTTCAGATGGGGGGTTGTCCTGATGAAGGGCAGGAGGTGCATGTATCCATGAGGATTTGTTCAGGAGCATGTAACAAAATCCAGGACAAACTGGACTGTAGCAAAAATCGGAATTTATAGACAGAAGTAACTGAAGGGTCTGGTCCTGGTTCTGGGTTCCAGCTTGACTGGGTCTGTGTGCCTCTCCTGGGTTGGCTTCCTTTGCGTTTGGGTCCTTTCCTTATAAATGTCTCTAGCATTTGCAGGCTTAAAACTTCCTTATGGCTTGCAATACTGACGGAACAAGAATGCCTTTCCCTAACAATTCCTGCAACGGTCTTATCCTGGGACCAGTCACTCTCTGCATCCAGAGAGATAAATATGTCTAATGGTTAGTTCTGGATTTCTGCCTGCCTCCTTTTTCAGAGGACATCCTGACACCTCGCTTGCCTTTTTCAGAAAGATGGAGTATGGATCGAGGAGATAGTTCTCCCAAGGGAAATCTGAGTGTGTCATCAGGAGAGGAATTGATGCAGGCTAGGCAGGGACAACACCTCTTCTACAAGGGATCAAGAAGGAAATTGTGGTCTGATTATTCATTCATTCACTCATCTTTTCAGCAAGGAATTATTGGGCACCCCTTATGGCCAGGAATTGTTCTAGGTGCTGGGAGTTCCAACAGTGCACAAAACCTCCCCAAATCCCTTTCTTCTTGGAGCTTATTACATTTTCATGCTGTTGGAGGGGTCAAGAATGGAGTACGTTCCCCAAATATGAAGCGATGGTTGCTATAGGTACCATGACGGGCAGTGGGGTTGACTGGTTCTGGAATGGCACAAATATTCAAGGGAAGTGGAGATTGGGTGTGTTAGAGAAAAGGAGAGAAAGGATGGAGAGAGGTTTGAATATCTCTCAAGAGGAGATTGAGGGCGGATGCCTGGAGTATTTTATAAAGCGCAGAGGGATTTAGCACACGTGTGTAAAGAGCCTTTTTGTTCATTGGGACTGAGAGTTAATGTATTTACCTCTGAGGATGCAGTCATGACACTGTGTTATTTTAGATGCTTTGCCTGCCCTGGAATAAGCACTGAGTTGATGATCTAATAGCTCGTTACCACTGTTAATGTCTATGATTATCTTTGTCACCGTGGGAATATAGCTGTCAAGGAAAGCAAGAGGCATTTCTTCTTCACTTTCAGTAACAGAGCTCAACTTGCTAGCGCTCCAAAGAAAAAGCAAAGGTACTTAACGAAAAATACAAGCAAAATAATGCCACAGGGCTCTACCATGTGGTAGATTTTCTTTTCAAGATTTTATTTATTTGGGAGAGAGAGAAAGAGAGCGTGCGCATGCACACAAAGGGGGAGGGGCAGAGGGAGGGGCGGACTCCCCGCTGAGCAGGGAGCCCTGTGCAGGGCTCCATCCCAGGACCCTGGGATCATGACCTGAGCTGAAGGCAGACCCTTAACCGACCGAGCCACCCAGGCGCCCCTCATATGTGGTAGATTTTAATGTCAGTGCTCAAATGGTCTCGCCAGTGGCCTGACTCCACCGACCCCCCGCCAAGATCTCTGCTGTTTAGAGCATGACCTGGTGACGTTACAGGTGTGATACAGCTTTCCGTAATGGAGGAGAAAATGGGACTAAGTGAGCAAATGGAAAAATAAAAATAATACAGTTTTTCTTGTTGATGGAAACAGAATAAGGATTCTGGCACTCTCTGTTTTTTGAGTGGGAATATAAAGGAGAGGGTCTGGTGCAGGCTGAGGAAGGGTGGTAGCATCAGAAATCAGGTATGTGGAGGAGAACCAGCGTCTGAGCACTGCTGGGGAGAAACCGTAATTCAGGCGAGGCTTTGTGTGGCATTTACCATGTGCCACTTGCCTCACAAGGGCCTCGTGTGTCTTATCTTTTGCACAGCTCACCCTCCCTGGGAACCCAACATTGTCCTAATTTTACACGTGAGGAATTTATGACAGAGAGAGGTTAAGGAGCTAAGTTTTTACAGCTGGTAAATGGCAGCTCAGGCAGTGAAACCCGGGACATTTCTAACTAAGCCTTTGGTTTTTAACGACTGCCTGGAATATCTCAAATCATCTGTTCAAACCTTGCAAAGGTGGCCAGGACCCTGCCTCTAGGGATTCCCTGAGTGGCTTTGCATGGTCACTGAGATAAAGTCTTCAGTTACTTCGCGTGGATTCCAGAGTTCTTTCTGGACCAGCTCCTGCAGATAGTTCCCACGCTTACACTGAATTGTTTGGTCCTTTCTGACATTCTTTTTGCTCCCACGTCTTTACCACCCCAGAGGCTGCCATCTTGTTACCTGCTTTGCCCATGTGATTTTGCTTATGCCTCCTATGGTGTTTTCCCATGCGGGAGCTCTGGGGAGGTTCAGTTTTGCAGAAGTTGCATCTTATTTTTTTTTCCCACATAGTAGGTATTCAGTGAAGTAGATGCTCAAAGAAAAAGTAGAAATGGTAGTTTTGAGCGGATGAGTAGTTCTTGGTGTCTCTTGTCAGACTGAATGAGGCCTCAAGAACTTTAGGAGTAGCAATCATACCTTAAGTGGTCTTTATTAACATTAAAAAAAATAAGTGAGGGGTGCCTGGGTGGCTCAGTTTGTTAAGCGTCCAACACTTGATTTCAGCTCAGGTCATGATCTCAGGGTCTGGGACTGAGCCCCACATCGGGCTCAGCACAGAGTCTGCTTGTCTCCTCCCTCTGCTCCCCACCCCCCCCGTTCTTTCCTCCCCCTCTCTCCCTTTCTCAAGAAATTAATATCTTAAAAAGAAAACCATTGACTAAGGATTCGTTTGCTGTGGTTGTGTTAGGGACAGGTTGCATTTGCTTTCTTGCGCGTCTGATAGTTGGATGAAAAAGTCTTCATTCGCCTAGGAAATCTTGATTCGTACCTGAACTGGCTGATTCAGTCCTGATTCTCCATATTTGTGCCTGCCCCAGGAAATGTGAAATTGGGTATTTTTAGGACCTTTGGTTTAAATGTTTAATACGAGAGGTCAAAACTGGAAAGAGAGCTCAGGTGCTACATTCATAAACATTTTCAGGTTGAAGAGTAGAATGTCCTGGGATGAATCAGGGCAATAATCCTTTGTCCTGTGGTGTGGACAAGTCCTGCATGTGGAGATGAACCCGGGAGTCTCCAAGCCATGCCATCTTTCCCTTCCAGCTCACTGTCTGTGCAGAACTTCATCGCAGGAACTTGGAACTGGATAAGAAATCATTTGCTTTTGTAGCGCAAGAGGCCGTGGATCGTTCCATAGTTCTTAAAGACAGTAATCGTTGTCAGATGTGATAATGCATACCATGCAGAATTTAGGAATGCTTCAGTCTTTTTTAGCCTGTTATGCTCTTATCTTTTCTATTGGAAAAGAGTCTTCTCCCCTCGCATTTGAGCTCATTCTCCTAGTTACTGGAATTGGAAGTGACAGTTCTAATCTCGGCTGTCCAGTGTTTTCTATGGGGCCTCGTCTCTAACGATTTAGGAAGTGTTCTTATTGGACCAGGGTAGCTGCTCCAGCTGTGGCTTCTAATGGTCTTGGTTTCGTAACAATTCTGTCTTTTCCAAAATGTACTTGTTTCTTTAACCTACTTAGACTGTATCTTTGTGCTATTTTGGAAATTTATCCTTTCACTTAGTATTACAGATGTCACATCAAGGTTGCATATTTTCCTCAGGCAAACTTTTCAGAAACATTCGTCATCTTTGTATAGTGGTGGGAATTCTTCACATGTTTAGATCTGGATCATTCAGCAGCAGAGGCATCCCAGTCTGCCCTCTTTGGTCGTCCTGAGAGCACAGAACTCATCAAATTTCCCTGTGTATCTCCCGTGCCCACTTCACTGACCGGCTCTGAGGCCAGCTACAGAAAGTGCTTGTGGGGGCAGGAATGGGCAAGGCTATCTTCTGGGCAACAGTTTACTAAAGACTGATTTTTACTAAGTGCATAAAGCGTGTGTTCTGCTGCTGAGAGAGCGCTTTTCGTGAAGTCCTCCTTGTCTGATGGGCATTAACAGATAACTCAAACCAAAATAAAAATGGTAGAATCAGAGTCCCATCGTTCCTGAGACTTCAGAAGTAGAGGCAGGTCATGCTCAGCAGCCTTAGGAAGGACTGCAACCCCAGGGCCCCGGGCAGCCACCGCTGACCACACAGGACCGTCTTGGCATCTGGCCTGTCAGCCAGGATTGTCAAGTTTCTGTGGGCAGTGTTGCTTTGAGCAGTGAAGGGGAATTCTGTGCAGCTTTGTGATCTGGGAGTGACAAGCCATCATTTTAACCACATCAAGGCTCTGAATGATAAAAGGGTCGAATCATTGTCATTCATTAAATTCGTTTAACTGTTGGAATTTCTCTAAGGATCCAGATGGAGGCCCTTTCTCTTCTCACTCTGTGCTCTGTCTCCCCAGGCAACCTTATAATGGCTTAAATTACCATTTATTCCAAGAGCACTCTCAAACTGATATTTCTGGCTGAGATTTCCTCTTTGATCTTAAGGCCTGTATAGCCTACTTCTTCCTGGGGACACCTTAAAACGGGGCTTGGTACTTGCTCCCCTTCTGCTTCTTTACCTACAACCTGCTCCCTTCCAGTCCTTCCTGCCGCAAGGAATGGCAGAACCATAAGTCCATTCGCATTAACCTCAAACCTGGGCTTCCTTTCTTCTTCTGTCTTCGTTAACCTTTAGCTAATGTATGTCAATTTTACCCCTGGATGTCTCTGGAATCCGTTTTCCTCATTGCTCGAACTCTATAATATCGCTGGCCTGAATGACTTAAAAGCCTTCGGACATCTCTCCAGGTTTGCTTTCCTGTGCACTGTGTTTTACACAGAAATCTGGAGCATCCTTTAAAATGGAACTGTGAATGTATTACCTTCATGTTGACAGCATTTTAGTGGCTTTCCATTAGTCTGAGGATACTTTCCAGGATCCAGCAATGGCTTTTCTTTTCTTTTCTTTCTTTTTTTTTTTTTAAGATTTATTTATTTATTAGAGAGAGAGAGAGAGAGAATGAGAGGGGCAGAGACAGAGGAAGAGAGAGAATCCCAAGCAGCCTACCTGCCAAGTGCGGAGCCTGACTCAGGGCTCAATCCAACGCTCATGACCCTGACACCATGACCTGAGCTGAAATCAAGAGTTGGGTGCTCAACTAACTGTCGCCATGCAGGCGTCCCCAGCAAGGCTTTTCTTCGTGATCTCTCCCTGCCGACCTCCTGTGGCCCACCTCAAGTCCACAGTTGCCCTGCAAGCCTTAACACCTGCAGCTGATTCTCCTTGAAACTCATTCATCACTACCCCCATGTCCAGTTTTGCCTTTCCACTGTCACTGGTTAAACTCGAACTCCTGCATCAGGATTCAGCTTACATTACCACCTTTGTTCGGACTGTTAAGGATTACTTGTGAGGGGTATAAAAGAGAGAGAGAGAGAGAAAGGAGGTGCTGGAGTAGGCATGCAGGTGAAAGGAATGGTTACACCGTTGAGGGACTTGAGGCTACACCTTGCTGTTTGTTGTTGACTGTGCTTTTTAGTATTTAAAAGTCTGGCATGATCTGAGAAGGCTACCTACTGTATGATTCCATCTCTATGACATTCTGGAAAGGGCAATACTATGGAGACAGTTTAAATTATAGTATAGATCATGGTTCCTCGGGTGGCTCAGTCCGTTAAGTGTCCAGCTCTTGATTTTGGCTCAGGTCATGATCTCAGGGTGCTGAGGTCGATCCCCATGTCCGGCTCCATGCTGAGCGTGTAGCCTGCTTAAGATTCTTTGTTTCCCTCTGCCCCTCCCTGCTGTATGCTCTCTCTCTCTCTCTCTCTCTCAAATAAATAAATAAATAAATCTTTAAAAAAATTATAGTATCGATCAGGGGTCGCCAGGGGTTTGGCAGGTGGGGAAGGGATGAATGGCAAAGCACAGAGGATTTTTAGGGCAATGAAAATACGCTGTATGGGGCACCTGGGTGGCTCAGATGGTTAAGCGTCTGCCTTCGGCTCAGGTCATGATCCCAGGGTCCTGGGATCGAGTCCCGCATCATGCTCCCTGCTCCTTGGGAGCCTGCTTCTCCCTCTGCCTCTCTCTCTCTCTGTCTGTCTCTCTCTGTCTCTCATGAATAAATAAATAAAATCTTTAAAAAAAATACGCTGTATGATACTACAATGTTGGATACTTGTTATTATACATTTGTCCGAACCCATCGACTATACAACACCAAGTGTGAACCCTAAGGTAAACTATGGACTTTGGGGTGATATTGATGTATCAGTATAGGTTGGTTCATTGGTTGTAACAAATGCACCGCTCTGGTACAGAATGTTGAGAATGGGAGAGCCTATGCATGTGTGGGGACAAGCGATATATAGGAAATCTCTGTACCTTCCTCCCAATTTTGCTGTGAATCTAAAACTGCTCTAAAACTCAAACCTACAGAAGAACCCCTAATCAGTGCTTCTATAGGAATGTGAACCCTTCTGGATGCCAGGCAGCACGTTTGAAGGTTTACCTAAGGGCTCCCTAGTAAATTAATGTTGGTTGGATATTGCAGTGGCAATTAAGCAGTGTTAATAAATGTGATTGTTGTGGTTGTTCTGGGGGGGAGGGTAGATTCTTCTCACAGGCTGGGTGCCTTCCCTGCTGCTCTTCTAATTAACATAATTTCTAGCCCCAAGGCTCACTGCTGAACTTTCTCCTCCAATGTAGGACCGTGGAGATGTACCTTGTACTCTTTTAACTCATCATATTCAACTACACTGAGAGTGAGGGGAAAAGAAACAAAGACTCATGCATTTATTTTTTATTTTTTATTTTTAAAGATTTTATTTATTTATTTCAGAGAAAGAGAGAATAAGAGATAGAGAGCACGAGAGGGAAGAGGGTCAGAGGGAGAAGCAGACTCCCCGCTGAGCAGGGAGCCCGATGTGGGACTCGATCCCGGGACTCCAGGATCATGACCTGAGCCGAAGGCAGTCGCTTAACCAACTGAGCCACCCAGGCACCCAAGACTCATTCATTTAAATACTACATCTAGTTCCGCTGGTCTCCCAGATGCTGCAACCGCTTCATAGGGTGACTTACTGCATGGGATTCTGAAGTTCAAGATTAGTCTGTTTCCTACCCAAGGTCAAGTCGTAAGCCAACTACTGTATTGAGTGTCCTTGGACAAAGAGAGATGGGTTGAAATGCTGGGTAGAGGACAGGCTGAACGGCCTTCCAGTTGTCTCCCTAAGGATTTTGGAGGGTAATTTTGATGATATTCTGAAGTCACGTTTTGTGCTGACTTTAGCACCTAAATCCCATCCTTGCCTAACTTCCCACCCCCCACCAAATGTACTAGTCCACTGCCCAGATGTGAATGCATGCATAGTTCCCTGCTGAACTTCTCTTGTTTGAGGTTCATTGTATATAATCTGTAATGATGATGTGTGGGGAAAAGTATCAGTGGTCAATATGCACATTTTTGTTACAGTGTTGAGAGAGGCTGTGCAGCAAGGGTGTTGAATTATAGGATTCCTGACTCTTAGGGCTGGTAAAAGCTATAAATACCATATGTTCCCATCACCTTGATGGACTGTATATGATAAAATGATAGATAAAGGCAAGGTTGGTTTGCAGAGCTTTTCTTTTTAACGAAGTAAGCAATAGGGACCTTCAGAGATTCATGGGGGAGACATTTCTTATAACCCAGAAAAATGGCACACTTTGGGCAGGCGAGATTGCAGAGGGCAGACTAGACTCGAGAAGCAAGGGGGAGAATTTAAGATGATTTTTCAGATACTGACACTCATAAGATACTTCCCTTTATCCCTCAAGAGATCCCAAATGACATCCATTACTTTTTCTTGAGCTAGGTTATAGCAGTGATTCACTGGAAATATTTTGTGGTGAAATTACGAGAATTCTGCAGCATAAAGTAGAAAAATCAGGAGATGTGCAGGGGACAACATCTCAATGAGATGTGGAGCGGAAGGAAGACTTAACAAATCAGATGGGAGAGGAGATGCTTGAAGAGAAATCAATTCAGTTAAAAGGGATGCAGGCATCAGAGTTTGATTGAACAACACCAACATATCCTGGGAAACTTCCCTAATAATGGTCTAATCGAATCAGCTTGTGATACACTGTTAGAATCATAGTATTATTTCAATCTAATGACCATGCATACTGGCATCTCCCAGCAATTAATCTAACATTAACCCCCATCTTAGTTCTTGGATATAAGCTGTAGTTTCAGCTGAAAACATGATGGATAAAAATTAGTGACTGTTCTGGACCTGTGTATATATGTCAGATCATTGAATTTTATTGTTATTTTCCTACTTCAGTCATTTTCAGACCTTCCTCTATGAGACCCAATTCTTTATTAATTGTGACCCAATAGATATTAGGTGTTTTTAAACTGGGAAATGTTAATGACCATTTTTTTTTTATGAGAAGCAAATGTTGTATAAATTGAATTTTAATGCTTTTATTGTCCCAGAGGAAGATAAAAACCATTAGCTAATGACGATAGTAATGTTCAAATAGTTTTTAATTTTAAAATAATATTTATAACATGCAATGCTATGTTGTCTCATTTTGGACTTAGGAAAAATTTATGAACATCTACATAAATGTATGTGAATTAGACAGTAAGAATAAAATGGCTTAAAAGTACAACTATGGCTTAAGTCTATTTATATGTATGTTTGGAAACTGAGCGATGTAGGTATAAGTACAACTATGGCTTAAGTCTATTTATATGTATGTTTGGAAACTGAGAGATGTAGGTATCTGGCTAGAAATCTGCCTGCTAAGTTGTAACTGAATGTCACATTTCCCCTACAGTTACCCATTATTAAAAATATCCTTGTCTTAAATTTACTTTGGCAGGGGAATGTGCTTGGTGACTATCATATTGGGTTACTCTGGGGAGTTAGATTTATATTGTTTTAGTTCTGCTGAAATCGTAGCACTTACAGGCACAGACGCATCTATATGTATATACAAATGTACTTGAGAAGTTGTTTTTTAACAATAGATGATTTTAATAATGTCCGAAATTAAAAATGCTCTGTTTCATATCACTGTGGAATGTCATGGGGTTCTTACTTATTTCTTCACTCCCCAAATAGGTAACACAGCATAATATGTTATGCTAATTAAAAAACAGAATTTCAGTTTCTGCGATAGTTCATTATTTCTGGAGAAAGGAACAAGTACTCCTTTGTTTAACCTGAAGATGAAAGAGTGCATTAACTAATGAAATGTATTTATTAGAAATGGAATTTTCTTAGATAGTCTTTTATGTCTTTATTTCCAACAGACATGGGATTCCCACCCTCCAAACAGTGCCATGAGGAATTATTTTTAATTTTTGATCCATTAATTATTTACATTGTATATATCACCATAACATTCAGCACACACACGCGTGCGCGCGCGCGCGCACACACACACACATGTGCTTACCGCATACTCCACACATTTGTTCTACAGGGAAGGAGAGTAATAGAAGAAGGTATTATTACTGATACTGTTAGAGCTGTTGCAAAATCATCTCAGAGCCTTTTTATTGCAACTTTTGGTTAGACTTTCTGCATATCATTGCCACTCTGCCCTGCTCTTCATTGCAAAAATATTTAACGAGGATCGAGTAGGGGTCACAGTCTGGTTAGTTTAGAGAGATCCGGAAAGACTGATCACTTACCAATTCCTGTTTTAAAACTCATCTCAACATTCAAGTCTATGGATGTACCAGACACTTGAATGTAGGTAAACTGAAAGCCAATAACCAAAGGGCAAAAAGCATTGTTACTTGTATATTAAAGTGAGAAATATACTAAAACTTCCATATCTGTGTGTTGAGATTTTTACTGGTCAGTGGTGGTAGAGTTCAGTGGCCTGTCTTTCTTTTCAGAGCCATTGCAGGATGTAGTGGCTTTTTAAAAAAGATTTTATCTATCTATCTATTAATCTATCAATCGATCTATTTATTTGAGAGAGAAGGAGAGCGCGTGAGCATGGGGAGAAGCAGAGGGAGACAGAGCATCTGAAGCCGACTCCCCTCTGAGCTTGGAGCCCAACATGGGTCTCTATCCCACAACCCTGAGATCATGACCTGAGCCAAAAACCTGAGTGGGATGCTTACCCGACTGAGCCACCTGGGGGCCCCCCTATTGTGACATTTCTGATTGGACTGGTTATGTGACATCCAGGAGGGATTTTTAGTCATTGGTGATTTAACCATCTCTCTTTGTCTAGGAATAGTACCTCAGTATGCTTCTTACTCTGTTTAAACATTCATTAATGAAATTGCTCTCTGTCCATACCCATCTCTCTGATTTGCTTCTTTTATTCTGTTGACTGGCTTAAGGTATAGAGGAAGTTGGGTCGAGAACTTGTTAGCATTCCACATTAATATTAACTTCAACTCTTTCCCTTCTATCCCTAAATCACTACAAATAAAAGCTTGTACACTGATGCATGTGGTTTGTTTATAAATATCACCTGAAACAGAACAAATAAAGTCGTGTATGTTTAACTGGGAAGAGTTGAGAATTAATGCTAAATTAAAATATTGTCACACAGATTAGTGTAGTCATACTCACAAACAGTCTTTGATGCCATTCTTTTTACTGTGAACACTGAATAATAATTATTTTATGAAGGTAGTGCATTGTAAATATTTATAAACAGAAATGTAAAACAGTGAGACCACAGTGAATAAATTATTTTGAAATATTTTAAAATCCAGTTTTTATATGCTTTTTCGTAAAAATTATTCATGGTGATCAATATTTCTTTCTCACTTCCCATCTGCTCTGCTTCTTCGGCTGTGCCGTTCTAGGTGAATGATGAACTGTGCTGTATAATGCACTCCACAGATTTATTGACTTGGATGCAGCATTTTTACAGAGAGCATGCAAACATGTAATCACTAAACATAGGTCTTCTGGTATAGGTAATTGCCAATTCTTTCCCAACCCTGAGGACAGTTAGGTAGTCATTAGGTTTGCAACGGGATGCCTTCTCTCTTCATGTAGGTGTCATTCAGTGGCTCCTCTGTGGGGAGGTGGAAGAAGTTCATCCCACGGATTCCTGGAGTGACTGGGCAAAAGAATTTTATTTTGTCTTTTGTAAGCAATTGAGGATTTTCCCTTTGCATCCGTGTAAAGATCCCTGTTTTCATGCCATTCCATTTTAATTGACTTTTCAGCAGTAAGTTTTGCACTATTGAGGCAGCCCACCTGCAAGCCTCAGCTAGGGTCTTTGGGGTGAAACAATGGCACTTAGGTGGTTTGGCCACCCCTCTCTTAATCTGAAAGCAGATGTTTGCAGCCAGTTAATAATCTGTGACTCTAGTACTTTACTTTCCGCATCTGGCTTGGAGGATTTGCCTTAATGAAGTTTATGTGTTTTGTTGGTTTGTTGGATACACTTTCCATTACCCCAAGCAAACCATTGTAGACCCTCTTATTAATTAATTAATCAGCTAATTAATTAATTAATTTCTGCATGTTGTTGGGCTGGTTATAACTATTCAGGGAATTTTCTTGAATCAGTTGAAATAATAGCGATTTAGTGATATTGCTTGCATTTGAGGACGGATGAGGGTCAAGTGTTGTTAATGGTGCCTGTCCTGTGAAGCTGTCTTTGCTTCTCCTAGTTTGAATTGATCACCCTGTTTTGTATGCTTCCATAGTTACTAGTTTTTCCTTTGTTGTGTTCTTTTATGAGTCTTCCTTGCTTAACTTGCCTTTATGATTGCCTCCCTACTGGATGGCAAAGCCTTCCAAGACAGGAACGGAGTCTTATTCATCTTTGCTTCGCTTTTCAGAACACAGAATATGCACTTGATAATTACTTGTTAAACTGGAGATTGTCAGATTTTCTAGACTAAATACCCTCTGAACCCTCCTTGTATCTGTCAAGGATTATCGGGTGGCAAGAAGGGAAATCTGCATAAACTTGCTTTAGGCAAAGGCGGGAATTTGTTTGGAGACTGTAGATGTGTCTCTGGCAACCAAGAGGCGGGTGTCTTTTTCTCTTCCTGAACTACTGGGGCTCAGAACGATCTTGCCTTTCATGATGCTTTTAGAGAATTGTCCATTCCCTTCATTTTGCATGTGCTTGGGCTGAGCCATGCCCTGCTCCCCAACTTCTACACTGCAGGCTTCTTTCCTACTGTGCAGTGTGCCCAGACTGTCCTTCCCTGTTTTTCTGTATCCATCAGGGCTCAGCTAAAATGTCACCTGCTCCAGACGCCCTGTATTGCGGGGAACCCCCCTGAAAGTTTTACTTCACGTTCACTTATTTCATAGTCTTTTCCTTCAGTGCATTTGAATATGTTTGTGCTTTTTTGCTTCTTTACTGCCCTCCTCACCCCCTGGAATGCAAGCCCCCAGAGGAGCCTTAGGCCGCCTCTGCCTTGTCCACCTTGGATCCCAGGGCTTGGTATGCAGTAGGAGCCGCCCCATGAATGCCTCTTTAACATGCAGTTGTCGGGCTGCCATACAGATCCCCGAGATGTGTCAGAGCCTCCTCTTGAGCAGCTGGAGGTGAACCCCGCGTGAGGCCATCTGTATCAGGGTGATAAATTCCCTGTTTGTGCAGTTAGCTGCCCTGCCATGAACATAGCGCTCCATAATGTGCATAATATAATCATTTAGCTTTTGGGGTTGTTTTTCTGCATCATTTGATCAAGTCATAAACTTAAGTTATGAAGTCAACTCTTGAGACTGAGTCTAAGTAAGACAGATCAATGGGATCTGTCTCAGGAACCAGAAACTTAATATACCCTGCTTGACAGCCATTGTTTTTTGCTTCCCAGAGGCAGGACTAATTGTCCAGATATGACAGAGGTGTTTGCTTTTTGTTCTTGCTTCTTGATGAGCAAGCTAAGAGTTCTCTTCCCCTACCTTCTGGATTCGAGGATGAGATGGTTTCTGGCCTGTCGATCATGGTATTAAGAAATCACAGCTTTATAGTGAGACTTGGGAGGTATCGCCCATCCCTGTGTTCCAACTAGTGTTTTCTCTCCTTAGCCACCCAGCTTCTAAAATTCCTACAAGGAATTTAAAGAGCCGCCAGTCGTGTGGGTAAAAACTTGCACGCCTAGAGGACTAGGTTGACATTCTTGCCGTTCCACTGATCAGCAGTGTTATCTTGGACAAGTTATGTAATCCATTAGCCTCTGTTTTTCATTTGTAAAATAGGGATAATAGTATTATTGCTTGAGCAGGGATCCAAGAAGGATTCATTAAGGTGCTCTATGTTCTCGGGGCGCCTGGCTGCCTCAGTCAGTAGATCATGCACCACTTAATCTCAGCATTGTGAGTTCAAGCCCCACAGTGTGCGTAGAGCCTACTTAAAAAAAAAAAAAAAAAAAAAAAGATTCTATGTGTTCTTAACACAAAGGCAGACAGTGAGGTGTTTTATAAACTTTGTCATCACCCTCCTCATCTTCATGCCTCCGGGAGACCTTTAAAAGATGCTACAAATGTTACCTGGAACGAGGCCAGAAAGGGGGACAGGTGGTACTTCTAGGCACAAACAGTATTTTGAGCGAGATAAACATCCGTAAACATGAATTTCTTTATTATTTATTGCTTTGAATTGAGCTATCCTGATTGTTTCCAAATGACGTCTTTAGGGGTTGAGCTTGGGGATAGGCATGTGTGTGGTTTTCCCTCAGCAGTGGTGATACATTATGGCTTAGGTACAAACGGACATCTTAAAATTCTAAACTTTGCCTGACAAAGCACAGCAAAAATAAACCACTTTACTTCACTTCATTGCCCACTTCAGATTGTGTTCTGTTTTCTTGGGGGAAACCCGGCTTAACGCTTTGCTTTGGCCCCGAAAAATTAAAGTTTAGGCACATCGTTCTTCAAGGATTGAAATCTTGTTCTGTTTGATTGGCATGCTACTTTAAAAATAAAAATAGAATGGGAAAAATCCAGCCTTGTTCAAAAAATCGTAAGGTTTCTCTGGATCTGCATTTCTTTCTTTCAACTATGGTGTCCAGAGCTAAGCTGCTGTCCTTAAACCTGTTGTTTTCAAAGTGTGGTCCCTGGACCAGCAGCATCAGCATCGCCCGGGATCTTTAAGAAACACGCACTCTAGATCCCACTCCAAGTAAGGTTTCCAAGTAAGAAACTGTGAGGTGGGTGCAACGACCTCGATCAAGCCTGAAGTGTTGCTTATGTGGGGTGTTTGAGAAGCTCTGTGTTAGCTTGTGCCTTAAAGTTCTCCACAGTCCCCACCCTTCCTTGTAATCATGCACCATGCGCCCAGCTCGACTCGCTGAGCTAAACCACCTTCCTGGTACCTACAGGCATTTATGTCTGGGGAGTGGTATGGATTTTAGAGTTGGTTTGTCTGTGTGTTGATTTACGTTCTGCTTCAAACAGATCTGACACCTTAAGCTTTTAAGTCCCCTTTGTGTCTCTAAATCTAAGGGAGAAATACACAGTGAAAGGGATATATCTTGAAGAGTATGTTTACCATTGTGGAAGAACATTGACAGCTGTGTTGACTCGCAAGACAAGATCAAGGGTAATAGACTATCTAAAAGGAATGTATTAATTTTATTCTTTGGGACATAGGGAATCAACCCTTCCTATGTACACTAGAAAACTGGGGTTTAGAATCAGATTTACCTCATTGCAGAATCTCAGCTTTGCTCCCAGAACTGTGTGGTTTGAGTGAACATCTTCAACCTCTCTGAACACAGCTTTCCTCATCTGTGAAATGGGTATAATTCATCCCATCTCAAAGAGAAACGGTGAGGGTTAAGCTATATGTACACAGAAAACATCTCCTTAGCTTCCAGGTTCTTTTGCAATCAAGTGTATCTGGCTTTTCTGAAGAATGAACACACACATTGAGAAGTATAGTCAAAACTGGTGAACTTATTTATTGATTAATCAGTAAGCCATATATTTATTAATTCGTACATTAATCTGTTATGTGCATAGCGTAAATCCAATATGACTCACACTTTCAGTTAATGGTTTTGGGGGCTTAATATGTGTCAGGCACTCTTTTAGAGACTGGGAACAATGCAGAACTCTTCAGACTATTCATGCTTTTATGGCGCTCATCTTCTAATTTGGAGATGAAGAGAAAAGACAAGAAGCAAGCATATGAAGTAGATGGGTTTTGTGATTTCACTTATTCTTTCTAATGGCATCCTAGACAGTACTTTAATCACAGTACAGTGGCTCATTGAATGCATTCAGGGAATGTATAAATAGTTGGAAAGCAAACTTTATTAATATAAACGGAATTGCAAATATCATATGGAAGCTGCTTCAGGAGGTATAGACCACACGGTTAATGTGTTATCTTTTCAGGAATATAAAACAAAGTTGATGGGACAGAGAGAGTCATTTTATCTTATAATCGCTAAAGTGGTTTGGAGATTTTCCCAAAGATATTGGCAGGATGGCTTTATAACATAAACCATGACCTTGAGAGGATGAAATTAATCAATAATCTTCCCTGAGGATTAAATGGTGAATGAGGTGGGACGTGTCATGGGGAAGATCCCTTTTGTACATTTAGGGAGTTTCTTGAGCGGTTCCCCCCCAAGAGTGTCTACTCCTGGCCCGTATTATAACATGTCTTTATTTATTGTGGGGTTATGAGTTGATCACCCACCCCCACTATCTCTGTCATAGCAAAATGTTAGTTGGAAATCAAAACCCTGTATCCAAAGTTGTTGAGTTTCAAATTGCTAAACTGCCCTTCACTGCAAGGAAAGTGTTATGACCTGTTCTGTGTTTCTCCAGGCGCCTATAAAGCCAATAATTCTCCATTCATGTGAATCTCCTCTTGTTTTTATTGCCTCGGCCCCCTTTCCCCACTCTTTATTATAGTTCCTTTGTCTGTCCTTGTTGTGTCACGGCTTTACACGTGTGGCTCAGCCTGAGCTTGAAGCTTTGTTCTTGCTGCTTTTTTAAAGCCTTTTTGATGAGTCGCCAGGTAGTTCCAACCCACACTGTTGTCATTTGATCGCCTACCATCTCACTGACCTAGAATTTTAGAAGAAATTGTAGTCTACCTTAGGTGTGTTTGAATTATTCAGCCTTTTTTTTAAAACAAGAAATCCGGCCAAAATGAAATAATAGTGTCTTTAGTAAAGAATCCAGGATATATATAATGCTAAGTTAAAGCTTTTACGAGGGACCCATATTTATAAGTAGAAAATGTACAAGTTCTTTGTAATTGGGTTCCATTTAAAAAAATAGAGATTTTGGTATGCTCAGTCATCTCATGGGCCTACTGTGTGTTCAGTGTGATGTAATAATATGCTTACAGTACTAATAGGTGATACTTAATAGGTGGTATCCTCACACTTTGCAAGCACCATTTTAAGCACTCTGCTTCGTTCTAGTGCTATGAGGTACGTACTGTTATTATCCCCATTTTACAGACAAGAAAGATGAAGTGCAGAGAGTTTAGGAAACTTATCCAGGGTCACTTCCCCACCAAGTGGCAAAGGTGAGATTCAGTGGTCTGGCTCTAAAATTCATGGTCTTTATCACTAGGCTATGCACGTCTTCTTTCCTTACTGAACTTCTCATCTAGTGGAACCTGATCCATACAGTTGCATTTTCAGGGTTGGCAAAGCAAACCTTTCCCATAGCAAAAAGCAAGTCTTTATTCTAACTCTGTCTGCGTGACCACAGAATCCGAATTAATGGAGTTCGAAGGATTGAGATTTAACCATAGGTACCATGCCCCCGCACCTGACAGGTGACTTGTGTGTCAACAAGGTCTTCCATATTGACTGACACTTACATGTGATATTTGGTTATGGAGTTTAACTTGGGAAGCAGCTTGCATGCTTAACTACCTGCTGGTGAAATTTTCAATGCCGTGGAATGCGTCTGAGCCGGTGGGCATTGCAAGTTAATTGCTTGTGTACACCGCGACCAGTGCTGCACACAGGCAGCCCCCAGCTGTCGGAGGATGATCCATTACTTGAGACCCCTGACGTTGGGCTGTTAATGAGTCATTTTTATGAGTAGGGAATGGGGAGTGTCAAGAAGGCCACATATGGCCTTGTTCTGGTGGCATGTTTAGCCTGTGAACCAAACCGTTGTTTTAAGGCGGTGCACTGATGAGAGAGAGGTTGACTTCTGGTGGCATCGGGCGAGTTGGAGGACAGAGATTCAGCATTGATAAGGCCACATCAATTTCATATGAACACCATGTGTGAAGATGATTGGAGCCACTGGCTTCGTTCCCATTCATTTGTCACTTTGCCTTTCACTTACTCATTCAAGAAAGATTTCCTGGGTGCATAATATGTGCCAGATACTTCTGCTGTGCTCAGTGGGAACAACTGGGAGCAAAATGGACAGGTGGCTTTACAATTTCTATCGAAGATTCAGCCACTACAGTGTGGGTGGAAGTTGGAGCCAGCAGGATTTGTCTTGCAGCAACATGGGTATAGCAAGCACTTCACCTTTACTTAGCTTGTATGTTTGTTTACATGACGTTGGGGAGGTCCACAGCCAATGTTCTCTCCTAGCTATTTCTTGGAGATGCCATGAAACGTATTCTTGGTTCTGGTGGGAAGTAGGAATCGTCACAAACACTGGAGGCCCCAAATCTTCCAAGTGAATGAATGAAACTAGGAGCAGTGGTACTAAAGGAAAGCAACGTGGTTTCCTAAAGCTTCTGACAAAGTCAACTGACCTAGAATGGGGGACCGAGGAAATATTCCTTGAAAACATAATTCACACGTGATCCTGAGCCTAGGCCTGACCTGGGTCATTATTAGACCAGACACAAGGCCTACTGCAGGTATCACAGGGCTGACCTGTATCCCATATTCCTGGTAGGGAGATGAGCCTGTCTGTGGGGGCTGCTGATTGCCTCTCACATGGAACTCTAAAGCCTTTCTAACAAACGAGGCAGAATGGAGTGTTAAAAACCTCCATTAGAAAAATCTCAGCTTTTCCAATTCCATAATAATCTGCTCTACTTGTCAGAAGTAGTAAGAAATATTATCCCACCATAGGAATGGTCTCAAGCCTCATTTCAAATGTTAGTGATGCATCAAAACCCTCAGTGTTGTATTAGCTGCATTCTAGATGTCTAAATTCATTCCCTTACCAGGAAGGAAAGGTGTACAGTTAAAGGCAGAAAAGGGCTAATGACATAATATTTGATAATCATGGCCTTCTGATTGGAAGTGAGTGACATTCTTCCAGATTTCATGCACACGACTGTCACCCAACACTGATTATAAATTTAGCTAATTTAAACAAATGCTTTCCATGTTGGTTAAGACACCTTGTGAAGGGGCTCTTGGCCGGCTTGGTCGGTGGAACATGGGACTCTTGATCTTGGGGTCATGAGTTCAAGCTCCACGTTGGGCGTAAAGCCTACTTAAAAAAAAATATAGCTTCTGTATCCCTGACTATTGTTGTAGGAAAATATTCTTTGAAGTGGAATTTTTGGGTCAAAGTGAATGGGTGTTTTTAAAGATGTACGTAAACAGAAGGTTGTATGCATTTTGTGAATGCATATGTATTTGTGTATATACAAGTGGCTTTTAGATTTTCTCTAGTGGACATGTAAATGAAGTATTTTCAGTAATAATACAAATGGTGTATGACTAACTTTACATATAAGATCAGGTCTTCCATGGAAAGCTAGGAGTGGGAAATATGTGTGTTAAAATATATCAAGCCTGTTTTATTTTGGAAGTTGAGTCCAAACATGGAGAAATTCCCTTAACATCTTATTCTTCCGTGAAGTGATTTCTTTTGACATTGAGCTAAGCAGTTGATATCATTCTGATCACAAGCAAGTACTACATTTCGCTGTTAAATGATCTGAACCCTTAAAGGTAAAGAATTTTATTTTGTCAAACCTTTATGGTTGTAGATGCCGTTATAATCATAGTAGATATTTGACCTCTTATCCTGCTTTTCCTACTTGTCATAATCGTTTCCCTAGTCATAATCATTTCCTCTGTTTTGGATCTATGTTATATTCCACCAGGTGAGGATCCTCTCTCATTTTGGGACAGGCAGTTGGTTCTTCCTTTTTGTCCTTAAGAAAAAGGATATGAAGCCTATGTACGCATAGCTCTCTTTCTTTACTAAACTAGGTTTTCTTGAGTCCTTAGATTCCCACATATAGACTCCGTGGGTTTCAATTTGAAACTGTTAAGACATTATATATATTGTGAGAATTCTCCCCAAAATATCTGTGCTAAATTGTAGTGCCTCTGGCATTGTCTGACAGTGCTTCCGCCCTTGTGGTGATCGCGGAAATCACTGGTGGTTTCCCGTGTGGGAATATTTGTTTGATAGAAATTCTCAACATGGTAAAGTCAAGGTGCTGCTATTATTTCTGAGTTGTCTTTGGGCTATTTATTTAAGCTCCCTCAACTTTACTTTCACCTGTTAAAGAGGTGGCGAAGGAGGGTGTGGTAAAGGATGATGATTGTGGTGGCACTCCCCCTGGGATTGAGGATGCTCTTTCAGGGGAATTAGACAAAGAAAATAAATGGTAACACAGTTGGTCCACCTTAAAGAACATTTTTTTAGGGTCACTATTCTTATAGCTTGCTTTGATTTAAACTCACGTTCTTCTGAGACATGGTGTCTGTTCTCTGCACGTTTTACTGCAAAGTTGATGTCATGTATGATGATAAAGAGTACAGATGAGCCTCAGATTCATCAGAATTTGTATTCCCACTCCGTGTGACTTAACTCCTTCATGCATCAGTTTTCACATCTATATAATGGGAATGAATGCCATATTGTTGGCATTCAATTGTTGGGAAGGTTGAAGAGTGAAATGAAATATTACAGGCCCATCGCCTGGTTCAGTGAATGGTTCACTAATGGTAGGGAGCAACAACCACAGCAAGACTGGTGGTGGTTGTGTGCACAGGAAATGTGTTCTCCATTGTGGCTCAGAACCTAATCCCTCAACAGCGTTCCAGTATACCCAGGATGCAGAGCTTGGTAACAATGAGCCCTGGAGAAAACGTTGAATGAATATTTGCATCAGTGAAAGCAGAATAAAAGTAGTAAATAATTATCGATATGTGGTGGGTGAATTAATTCTTCTTCTTGGGGGAATTTTAATTAAATACATGACATAGAAAATAACAGTTAGGCACACAGTCATGCAGTACTGAATTGTGTGTGGTGCAAGTCCTCTTGCTCAGAAAAAGTACTGGAGAAGATGAGGAAGGAGAGGGGCAGGACCTGGGCAAAGGGGTGAGTGCAGTGTGATCAGAGAATAAAATGAAGAGGTGGGGTGGCTCTGGACTCTGCAAACCATGCTGTTTAGAATGATTTTTTTCCACAGATACACTGCAAACTCGGTGCCCTTCATTCCCTCCATCTTGCACGTGCTTCACATGCTTTGTGGCCCCTGGTGAGCACATCTGGCCATCCAGGACTAAAACCTGTGGCATCTTCCAGCTGCAGGTAGCCAACCAGGGGAGCAAATCACCTGGCCCAGTGTGTCTTCTGGCTGCCGTGGGGGAGGAAAGTTACAGAATGTTTTTCCTCTTGGAAAGCTGCAGTGGGGAGATGTACATACTCATGTGCCTCTTAGTTCTATCTGTAAGGTAGATTTATTTACATGGGTATGCAAATTAATATGACATCAATGAGGTAGTTTTTGGGGATTACATTTCAAAGTAAGTTTGCAATAATTTTGAGGTCAGCCTATCTCCAGCCATAGATTCCTATCATTTTCTTTTTAGCGTGGATAATTGTTCATTTGACTCCAGTCATAAACTTTTTAAAAAACATTTTACTTATTTATTAGAAAGAGAGAAAGAGAGAGCGCAGGAGCAGGGGGAGGGGCAGAGGCAGAGGGAGAAGCCGACTCCCCCTCAGCATGGAGCCCAATGCAGGGCTCAGTCCCAGGACCCCAGGATCTTGACGTGAGCTAAAGGCAGATGCTTAACCAACTGAGCCACCCAGGCGCCCCTCCAATTGTAAATATTCTTAAGCAAGTTAATGAAATGCCAGCTTTTTGAACCATATGAGGTGTATCTTCCCGTTGTTTGTGTTTATAATGTCAATTCAAGTTAATTTGATTCACCAGTATAGGGGATCTGTGTGACTTTTGGATGGTACTTCATCTCTCATGAGGGAAGGGAAGGAATGATTTTAGCTCCTTTGTCATCTGCCAGCGTTTTTTTTTTTTTTTAACTATTTTCTTTATTTATTTAATTGACAGAGAGAGACAGCGAGAGAGGGAACACAAGCAGGGGGAGTGGGAGAGGGAGAAGCAGGCTTCCTGCCAAGCAGGGAGTCGGATGCGGGGCTCGATCCCAGGACCCTGGGATCATGACCTGAGCTGAAGGTAGTCGCTTAACCAACTGAGCCACCCAGGCGCCCCTTTTTGTTTTAAGACCATACGTAAGGGGTTTTCTTTTCTTCCTTGTTTTTAAAAAATTGCCAACAAAGAAATGAAGAAAACAAATATCTAGTGAGGTCTGAAGAAAACACAGTCTCCTTATTTTCAGATTTGTTGTTAATGTTTGCTACTTGTAAAGCTAATTTAACATCTGCATCTGCAATTTATAAGTAATACTTGAAAGGACAGACACACTGTGTGTGTTTTGCTTTGAAATTCTAGTTGTTAATGTGTAACAAATTTTCCATAAATATGCAAGGGAAAAAACACCTTTGGGATTAGAAGGGGTTGCTTGATATAATCAATAGTAAGTGTAGATTACTAGTAGTATCTTAATTGTGGTTTTTAAGTTGGATGTTCAGAATTTATTTTGAGCTCTCTATGAAAATTTTAGGATTTGAATCTGAATCTTAAAGTGATACTTACATCTTGGCTTTGAATTTTGTAGGTCTGCAATGGCAGGTTAGGGGGAGAAACCCCAATAAATGAATTTGACCCAAGTTAGCTCATGTATGGGAAGTTATACCTGTCATTTTGGCTACAATTTCTAAAACCCTAAGGGTAACTACATGATGTTGATTAACTTTTTATTTATTCTCTCTCCTGTAGTTAGTTTATTAATGTCCCGGGGTGGTTCAAATATTAGCGAGTGGTAGTTTCAAGGAGCCCTTGGTTTCCAAAAGTGAAGGTTGCTAATTGTAGGTTCACCGTCATGGAAGGACACATCTGGTTGTATTTGAATGAGAACCCATTGAGGAGGAGCCGAGTCCCATTGGTACTATATCAAGAGGAGAAAATGTTTTCCACATTTGGTAGAGACAATGCCAGGAACTCCATATTTGTATATTGATTTCCTGTGTATGTTACCCAGTGTTTTCTGGTAAAAGAACACAATTCAGATTCTACTCCTCTGTTATTTCCATTGATCTCACGGTACTGGGTACTGTGTATAAACTAAAAAAATGCTTCCATCTGGTAACAAAAGGAAATCATAAAATGATGAGTAACAGCGGTCCATGACCAAGTTACTTTTATTAAAAATCGTATGCCTAGAAGTTTGATTGCCTTTTGTAGCACAAGGGAGGAAAGGTTATGTAGGTACTTTCCAGTTACAAATTTCTCTCCAAATCGTTTGATGTAATGGAAGTGTTCTGAAACTGGAATGTGTTGATGGTTGTATAACTCGATAAATTGACTAAAAATCTTTGAATTGTATGCTTGAAATGGTTGAATTTAAGCATATATCTTATACCTCGGTAAAGTTGTTTAAAACCCTCTCTATTTTAAACTGAAACAACATTGTTGTTTATTTACGTTTGGTAGACTGTTTCCTGACTTGTATATATACAGTGCATGTAACAGGCAGACCCCTGCCCTTAGAGAGAGTTTGCATTCCGGTGGGGGCGGTGAGTAGATAGCAGGCAATGTACAAAACAAGTATTTAAAATATTAGGAGGTTGAGGGCTTTGGAGGTAAAAATAAAAGGAAGAAAGCATGTTGAGCTGGGAACATAATTTGAGTGGTAGAGCAGGTCTCCATGAAAAAGTGACAGGTGAGGAATGGTCTCAAGGAGGGGGAGGTGAGGGGTTACTTGTTGCCTTGGGTAGGCAGAGAGGACAGCAGGAAAATGCTGGACACGTTCAGGGACAGCAAGGAGGCCTGTTTGGCTTCCATTGTGGGATCAAGGCGGACAGAAGTAGGAACTGTGATCAGGGAGGTAATTGGGGTCAGGAAGCAGATGCGTAGTGCCTTATACACAATTTTTCAGTCTTTGGCTTTTTCTCTAAATGAGCAGGATGCTCTTGGAGGTTTTTAAGTCAACGGCCTATGTTTTAACAAGGTCACTGGCTGCTGTTCTGAAAAAAGACTGAGGGAGGGGAGGGGTAGTCAGGGAGTCAGGGGCGGGGGAGTCAGGGACTCAGGGGCGGAGACAATGGCAGTGATCCCTAGGAGACCTGACAGCAGCTTGGTGGGAGCAGGTGGAAGACGTCAGCTTCTGGATCTCCTCTGAAGGTACATCCTAGGATTTGCTCCTGTATCTGAGGAATAACATATAAAGAAGGTGTGAGGGTTGACACCAAGATTTTTGTCCTGAATACGGGAAGGATGCCAGTAAGAGGGTGAAGGCCACACTACACTGTATGACGTTCAGGATGGAAGAACGATCTGGAACTTCAGGATTACACACGTGAAGTCTGAGATGCTCACTAAACACTAGTAAAGATGTGGAGTAGACAGATGGATTCAAGACTGGGATTTTGTGATCTGATGTCCCCATGGGATGTAGATTCTGCCAAAGCCTGTCCTGTGGGGTCAGAATCAACACTTGCACTCACCACAGCACCCTTCCAAGCTTGCAGAGAAGTGTGAGGCTGAAGGTACTGCTGATTCCTTTATCTACCTCTAGTCTCAGAAGGAGCCGCATGCCCTTGGGGGCTCAGGACTTTGTGGGCAAATGAGGACGTCAGGCCAAAAGCCGTATGGGTGTTAAGTTTTATTCACTATTGATTTTTTTTTGAATCCTTGCTTTATGTTTTATTTATTTTTAATTTTTTATTGTTATGTTAATCATACATTACATCATTAGTTTTGGATGTAGTGTTCCATGATTCATTGTTTGTGTATAACACCCAGTGCTCCATGCAGAATGTGCCCTCCTTAATACCCATCACCAGGCTAACCCATCCCCCCACCCCCTCCCCTCTAGAACCCTCAGTTTGTTTTTCAGAGTCCATGGTCTCTCGTGGTTCATCCCCCCCTCCGATTTCCCCCCTTCATTCTTCCCCTCCTACTATCTTCTTTTTTTTTCCTTAACATATATTGCATTATTTGTTTCAGAGGTACAGATCTGTGATTCAAGTCTTGCACAGTTCACAGCGCTCACCATAGCACATACCCTCCCCAATGTCTATCACCCAGCCACCCCATCCCTCCAACCCGCCCCCCCCCGACTCCAGCAACCCTCAGTTTGTTTCCTGAGATTAAGAATTTCTCATATCAGTGAGGTCATATGATACATGTCTTTCTCTGATTGACTTATTTCTCTCAGCATAACACCCTCCAGTTCCATCCACGTCGTTGCAAATGGCAAGATCTCATTCCTTTTGATGGCTGCATAATATTCCATTGTATATATGTATATATATATATATATATACCACATTTTCTTTATCCATTCATCTGTCGATGGACATCTTGGCTCTTTCCACAGTTTGGCTTTTGTGGACATTGCTGCTATAAACATCAGGATGCATGTACCCCTTCGGATCCCTACATTTGTATCTTTGGGGTAAATACCCAGTAGTGCAATTGCTGGATCGTATGGTAGCTCTATTATAACTGTTTGAGGAACTTCCATACTGTTTTCCAGAGTGGCTGCACCAGCTTGCATTCCCACCAACAGTGTAGGAGGGTTCTCCTTTCTCCGCATCCCCGCCAACATCTGTCGTTTCCTGACTTGTTAATTTTAGCCATTCTGACTGGTGTGAGGTGGTATCTCATTGAGGTTTTGATTTGGATTTCCCTGATGCCGAGCGATGTTGAGCATTTTTTCATGTGCCTGTTGGCCATTTGGATGTCTTCTTTGGAAAAATGTCTGTTCATGTCTTCTGCCCATTTCTTGATTGGATTATTTGTTCTTTGGGTGTTGAGTTTGGTAAGTTCCTTATAGATTTTGGATACTAGCCCTTTATCTGATATTTCATTTGCAAATATCTTCTCCCATTCAGTCAGTTGTCTTTGGGTTTTGTTGACTGTTTCTTTTGCTGTGCAAAAGCTTTTTATCTTGATGAAGTCCCAGTAGATCATTTTTGCCCTTGCTTCCCTTGCCTTTGGCAATATTTCTAGGAAGAAGTTGCTGCGGCTCAAGTAGAAGAGGTTGCTGCCTGTGTTCTCCTTTAGGATTTTAATGGACTCCTGTCTCACATTGAGGTCTTTCAACCGTTTGGAGTCTATTTTTGTGTGTGGTGTAAGGAAATGGTTCAGTTTCATTCTTCTGCATGTGGCTATCCAATTTTCCCAACACCATTTGTTGAAGGGACTGTCTTTTTTCCATTGGACATTCTCTCCAGCTTTGTTGAAGATTAGTTGACCCTAGAGTTGAGGGTCCATTTCTGGGCTCTCTATTCTGTTCCATTGATCTGGGTGTCTGTTTTTGTGCCATTACCATACTGTCCTGATGATGACAGCTTTGTAATAGAGCTTGAAGTCCAGAATTGTGATACCACAGGCTTTGCTTTTCTTTTTCAACATTCCTCTGGCTATTCGGGGTCTTTTCTGGTTTCATACAAATTTTAGGATTATTTGTTCCATTGTTTTGAAAAAAGCGGATGGTATTTTGATAGGGAATGCACTGAATGTGTACATTGCTCTAGGTAGCACTGATATCTTCACAATATTTGTTCTTCCAATCCATGACCATGGAACGTTTTTCCATTTCTTTGTGTCTTCCTCCATTTCTTTCATGAGTATTTTATAGTTTTCTGAGTACAGATCCTTTGCCTCTTTGGTTAGATTTCTTCCTAGGTATCTTATGGTTTGGGGTGCAATTGTAAATGGGATCGAATACTTAATTTCTCTCTCTTCTGTCTTGTTGTTGGTGTATAGGAATGCCACTGATTTCTGTGCCTTGATTTTATATCCTGCCACTTTACTGAATTCCTGTATGAGTTCTAGCAGTATTGGGGTGGAGTCTTTTGGGTTTTCCACATAAAGTATCATATCATCTGCAAAAAGTGAGAGTTTGACTTCTTCTTTGTCGATTTGGATGCCTTTTATTTCTTTTTGTTGTCTGATTGCTGTGGCTAGGACTTCTAATTCTGGGTTGAATAGCAATGGTGATAGTGGACATCCCTGCCGCGTTCCTGACCTTAGGGGGAAAGCACTCAGTTTTTCCCCCTTGAGAATGATATTTGCTGTAGGGTTTTCATACATGGCTTTTATGATATTGAGGTAGGTACCCTCTGTCCCTGTACTCTGCAGAGTTTTGATCAAGAAAGGATGCTGTACTTTGTCAAATGCTTTTTCTGCATCTATTGAGAGGATCGTATGCTTCTTGTTCTTTATTTTGTTAATGTATTGTATCACGTTGATTGATTTGCGGATGTTGAACCAACCCTGCAGCCCAGGGATAAATCCCACTTGGTCGTGGTGAATAATCCTTTTAATGTACTGTTGGATCCAATTGCCTAGTATTTTGGTGAGAATTTTTGCATCCATGTTCATCAAGGATATTGGTCTGTAATTCTCCTTTTCAATGGGGTCTTTGTTAATGGTGGTCTCATAAAACAAGTTTAGATGTTTTCCTTCAATTTCTATTTTTTGGAACAGTTTCAGGAGAATAGGTATTAATTCGTCTTTAAATGTTTGGTAGAATTCCCCTGGGAGGCCATCTGGCCCTGGGCTTTGGTTTGTTGGGAGATTTTTGATGACTGTTTCAGTTTCGTTTGTGGTTATAGGTCTGTTCAGGTTTTCTATTTCTTCCTGGTTCAGTTTTGGTAGTTGATACATCTGTAGGAATGCATCCATTTATTCCAGGTTATCTAATTTGCTGGGATATAGTTGCTCATAATATGTTCTTATATTTGTTTGTATTTCTTTGGTGTTGGTTGTGATCTCTCCTCTTTCATTCATGATTTTGTTGATTTGGGTCCTTTCTCTTTTCTTTTTGATAAGTCTGGCCAGGGGTTCATCAATCTTGTTAATTCTTTCAAAGAACCAGCTCCTAGTTTCGTTGATCTGTTCTACTGTTCTTTTGGTTTCTATTTCATTGATTTCTGCTCTCCTGCTGGGTTTAGGCTTTATTTGCTGTTTTTTTCTCTAGCTCCTTTAGGTGTAGGGTTAGGTTGTGTATTTGAGACCTTTCTTGTTTCTTGAGAAAGGTTTGTATTGCTGTATACTTTCTTCTTAGGACTGCCTTGGCTGCATCCCGAAGATTTTGAACTGTTGTGTTTTCATTTTCATTAGTTTCCATGAATTTTTTTAATTCTTCTTTAATTTCCTGGTTGACCCATTCATTCTTTAGTATGATGATCTTTAGCCTCCATGTATTTGAGTTCTTTCTAACTTTCCTCTTGTGATTTGAGTTCTAGTTTCAAAGCATTATGGTCTGAAAATATGCAGGGAATAATCCCAATCTTTTGGTAATGTTTGAGACATGATTTGTGAGCTACGATGTGATCTATTCTGGAGAATGTTCCATGGGCACTAGAGAAGAATGTGTATTCCGTTGCTTTGGGATGGAATGTTCTGAATATGTCTGTGAAGTCCATTTGGTCTAGTGTGTCATCTGAAGTCTTTATTTCCTTGTTGATCTTTTGCTTAGATGATCTGTGCATTTCAGTGAGGGGGATGTTAAAGTCCCCCACTAGTATTGTATTGTTGTCAATGTGTTTATTTGCTTTTGTTATTAACTGACTTACATAATTGGCTGCTCCCATGTTAGGGGCATAAATATTTACAATTGTTAGATCTTCTTGTTTGATAGACCCTTTAAGTAGGATATAGTGTCCTTCTTCATCTCTTATTACAGTCTTTGGTTTAAAATCTAATTTGTCTGATATAAGGATTGCCACCCCAGCTTTCTTTTGGTGTCCATTAGCATGGTAAATGGTTTTCCACCCCTTCACTTTCAATCTGGATGTTTCTTTGGGTCTATAATGAGTCCCTTGCATACAGCATATCGATGGGTCTTGTTTTTTAATCCAATCTGATAGCCTGTGTCTTTTGATTGGGGCATTTAGCCCATTTACATTCAGGGTAACTATTGAAAGGTATCAATTTAATGCCATTGTAGTGCCTGTAAGGTGACTGTTACTGTATATTGTCTGTGTTCCTTTCTGATCTATGTTGCTTTTAGGCTCTCTTTTTGCTTAGAGGACCCCTTTCAAGATTTCTTGTAGGGCTGGTTTCGTGTTTGCAAATTCCTTTAGTAGTTTTTCCTGGAAGCTTTTTATCGCTCCTATTTTCAGTGACAGCCTAGCTGGATATAGTATTCTTGGCTGCGTATTTTTCTTATTTAGTGCTCTGAATATATCATACCAGTCCTTGCTGGCCTGCCAGGTCTCTGTGGATATGTCTGTTGCCAATCTAATGTTTCTTTTTTTTTTTTTTTAAGATTTTATTTATTTATTTGACAGAGAGAGACACAGCGAGAGAGGGAATTCAAGCAGGGGGAGCGGGAGAGGGAGAAGCAGGCTCCCCGGTGAGCAGGGAGCCCAGTGCAGGGCTTGATACCGGGACCCTGGGATCATGATCTGAGGCGAAGGCAGACACTTAATGACTGAGCCACCCAGACGCCCCACCAATCCAATGTTTCTACCATTGTAGGTTACATATCTCTTCTCCCGAGCTGCTTTCAGGATTTTCTCTTTGTTTCTGAGACTCGTAAGTTTTACTATTAGATGTCGGGGTGTTGACCTATGTCTGTTGATTTTGAAAGGGGTTCTCTGTGCCTCCTGGATTTTGATGCCTGTTTCCTTCCCCAAATTAGGGAATTTCTCTGCTATAATCGGCTCCAATATACCTTCTGCCCCTCTCTCTCTTTCTTCTTTTTCTGGGATCCCATTTGTTCTAATGTTGTTTCGTCTTATGGTATCACTTATCTCTCTAATTCTGCCCCCGTGATACAGTAGTTGTTTCTCTCTCTTTTTCTCAGCTTCTTTATTTTCCATGATTTGGTCTTCTATATCACTGATTCTCTCTTCTGCCTCATTTATCCTAGCAGTTAGCACCCCATTTTTGATTGTACCTCATTAATAGCCTTTTTGCTTTTGACTTGGTTGGATTTTAGTTCTTTTATTTCTCCAGAAAGGGTTTCTCTAATAACTTCCATGCTTTTTTCAAGGCCAGCTAGTATCTTTAAAATCATGATTTTGAACGCTAGGTCTGACATCATACTAATGTCTTTATTGAATAGGTCCCTGGCAGTCCATACTATCTCTTGTTCTTTTTCTTGAGGTGTCTATTTTCTGTGTTGTCATTTTGTCCAGAGGAGAATGGATGAATGAGAGAACAAAATGCTAACAGGGTAAAAACGTCCCCAGAAAATATACTCTAAACAAATCAGAAAAGACCTGAAACCGGGGGAAAAGAAGGGGAAAGAAAGAAAAAAGGAAAAAAAAAAGAAAAAGATAAAGATAAAAACAAACAAAACAAAACAAAAAACAGAATATGATCACTTATGATCAGGTTGGTGCATAGATCAGTGCCACCCACTAGATTTTGGGTGTATTTTGGTATGTTAGAAGAAAAGTGCATCTCAAAATTTTAAAGAAAGAAAATCTTATATATGTACAAAAATAAGGGTTGATACGATCAAGGGATGGAATATGAGTGTAAAGATGAAAATTATAAAAAATTTTATAAAAGAAATTGATAAGAAGTTTTTGAAAAAAGAAAGAAGAGGATTTAAAAAAAAGGGAGAGAATGTGATCAGGCAGGAGAGTAGAACAAAGCCATACACTACAGATTTGCGGCATATTTTGATCTGTTAGAAAAAACTGTGTCTCAAAATTTTAAGGAGAGTACAACTTATATATACATGCCAAAAATAAGGGTAAGTACTATGAAGGGATAGAATATAACTCTAAAAATGAAAAATAGAAATGTTTTTTATTAAAGGATTGGTAAGATGTTGGTTGAAAAAGGGAAAAAGATTAAAAAAAGACTTAAAAAAATTAACTTTGAACAACTAAAGAATCATGGTAAAAAAGCCATGAATTCCATGTGCAGTATTCCCCTAGCGCTGGAGTTCTGCTGTTCTCATTGATGGGTAAACTTAGTCTTGTCTGATGGTTTTTGCTGATCTTCTGGGAGCAGGGCCTGTTGCCGTGGTTCCCAAATGTCTTTGCCAGAGGCGGAATTGCCCCGCCCTCGTCCTCTGGGCTAAGCAAGCTAATCGGGTTTGCTCTCGGGAACTTTTGTTCCCTGCAAGCTCTCGGTACAGCTTTGGAGGATGAGAGTGAAAATGGTGGCCTCCCAATCTCCGCTCGGAGGAGCTGAGAACTCGGGGCCCCGCTCCTCAGTGCGCCCCCAGAGAAAAGCAGTCACTCCCGTCTCCCCAGTCTCCGGCCGCACTGCGTGCTCACCCGGCCTGTGACTGTGACCGAGCGTTTCCATCTCTGTCACCCGACCCCGTGTGGAGTCTCCAAACCCAGCAGATCCCTGCGGTGCGCTCCCGCGCCGCTCCTCCTGGGGGAGGGAGGGGAGTCTCCCTGGCTCTGCCGCTTGTTGGGTCCCTGCTGGAGGAGCAGTGGCCCGACTGGGCCGCGGATCACAGTTTATGGCAACCCCGAGCTGAGAGCCCGCGCCTCGGCTCCGTCTCTGCAGCCGGCTTCCCTGCTCCATACCTGGGAGCTCTGCTGCACTCAGGCAGCCCCGGTCTTTCTGTGACCCTGAGGGTCCTGAGTCCACACTGTCCCACGAGGGTTCCACACCCCGCTTAGCCACTGGAGCAACGTCCCTCAGTGGAGCTGACTTCTAAAAGTTCCGATTTTGTGCTCCGCGGCTCTAGCACTTGCCAGCAGCGGCCGACGGAGGCCCCCTCCCCCACCGTCTATCCTCCCGAATATCACCTCGGATTCACTTCTCCGCACGTCCTACCTTCCAGAAAGTTGTCTCTTTTCTGTTCAGAGAGTTGTTGCTACTGTTTTCTTCGATCTCCTCTTGAATTCGTAGGTGTTCAGAATGGTTTGATCCCTATTCAGCTGAATTCCTGGGACCATTCGAAATCCAGGTCTTCTACTCCTCCGCCATCTTGCTCCACCCCCTACTATTGATTTTGATAGAGTTTGAACAGCCAGGGGAGTAGTTGGATTGATTTCTCTTAATGTCTACCAATTTGCTTCTCTTTAGAATCTTACCCAAAGAGAGGGGGGCAGCCCTAGTTTGACCTATTGTAAAGCAAATTCAGACTAAAATATTAAGTACATTACTTGAAGATTGCTCAGCATCACAGTGGTTTAGAGGTCTGTTCATATGACCCAGTAAGCATGGTTAAGAACCTACTGCTTAAAGAAATGTCTGTTTCTACTCAAATCCTTTCCCCCCCTATTTTTCTGCACTCGGTGTTTTTGGAGCACATTGGGAAGAATTTTTAATGCTAATAAATGAAAACAAACTCTCTTACCTCGATACCCAAAGGGTCCTGATTCCCCTGTAAAGAGTGGTCCTACGGTTGAGTAGTAAGGGTACAAAGAGCATGAAAGCTGATTAGAGTATGTTTCGTCCTCTTTGCCCAGCATCTTCTGAATATGATTATTTTATATTGAGGCTTTGTCCGTGTTAGCGGTTTTATCTGCAAGGAAAGGACTTGTAATTTGCTAATTAGAGATCTTCTTTTTCACAACCGGGATCCTGCTGTTTTGGAAATCACTAAGCATTTTCTCTGGGGTGTGAGCTCCTAAACTAAAAAAATTCCAGCAAAGTTCATCAGTATGGTTGACAGGTATCGACTTTTACTTGCTTAGGTGCGGCTATCGTTCTCGAACCCAGAGGGGAAATGTATGGTCTGTCTCCTGCTTAGTCACAAGGTATGGGTCCTTACTTCAGTTTCGTTTTAATCCTATTTCTGCATCTTGCCAAATAGGATTCTTCGTTGTATTATCTAAACAGTGTTTGGTTTCTTCTCTTTTCTTTGAAGAGTCCCAGATATAGGAATCCCAGCATATAACTGTAAAACTGTGCTTTGTTTTCTTAATTTCATAGGTAGTATACCTCATGGTATTGATACTTAATCAACTCATAGAAGAATTACAGAACCGATACCAACGGCCACACCTCAAGCAAAGTTTTTTCTTTTCATCGAAATATAGTTATTTACTGTGATGCCTCACCACTGTTTTCTTTAAAGTGGGTTAATATTGTTTTAAAACATTGTTAAACCTTTTATTCCTTAAATAAGGAAGATACTCTCAATAAAAAAGGATGTGTGATTTTAATTAGTTGTATATGTAATTTTTCCCATCAGTTTTTTCCTTCCATCTTAATTCTGCAATGTTTGTGGTATTTAGTATGGTAATTATGGGACCTTCAGTCCTGTGAATGGCTGGCTTTAGACAACTAATAGTCCTTGCTTACTCGCTTCATTTACCTGTAGCTGTCTACTTAGCTTTGTGCTCCAACTAGAAACACATGATGTTATTGAAAATGTTAATACATTTGATGTTGATAAATATTTTATTTGCTGATCTTGAGGTACCAAGGTCAAGGCTACCAGTAGGCTATTCTCCCCAATCTATGGCCTTAACTGAGATATTCAGTCCTTTTTTGGAGCAGCTTTTTGGCTCTAGCCATGCAACCCAAGCTGCAATTGACCTCCAGATTCGGTTTACATCAGAACTGCCCAGAAGTGTCTACCCATTAAAATATTACTACAGCAGGATATTTAAAGGGTGAGGGGAGTCTCTGGAGCCAAGTGAATGTGTTTGAATACTGGTTCCACTTTTTGCTCAATGGTGCGATCTAAATACCAAACAAAGTAACCTTTTTATAGGCATAATATCTTCATCCATAAAATGGGAATAGTATTGCCAGGAACGAATAAAATAATCTAGGGCCTTTGGTCCATTGTTAGTGACCTGCAAATATTAAGCTACATGTAAAGAATGGGTGTGAAGAGGGGAGGTTAAAAGCTGCTTTTACTAGGGATGTGGTCTTGGACCACTGTGACCCTCATGTGCATCATCTGTATGATAGGGATAATAGTGAAGTTTACAACTTCTGATGGATTTGAGGATTAGGTGATATTCTTGTAAAGAACTTTGCACAATGTTTGGAAACAGTACTCAGTGTCCTATCTTAGGACTGGTGGTGGCTGTTTTCATTGTTTTCAAAACACAGTTTCTTTGACCTCCACTCTTGAAGGTGCTGATTTGAAGGCTGAGGTATGGGGATTTTATTTTTCTTGAACTTCAGTGCATCAAGCCCAGCATTTGTCTTTGGTTCAGCATTTGGGAGCACTGTTCCTATCATTCCCACGGCCGTCAGTGGGCTGCCACATCTTGCCACTTAAATCCTGAGATGAAGTTGTAGTGCACTTACCATTTAAAATTGTTGGTATTTTTCTATAGGATACTGTTTTTTTTATGGTGACTGCAACTTTCTTGCTGTCAATATAGTTAGCTCGCATCTGTAACTCTCAGAATTACATTTGTTTATTCTTCATCAATAATCAATTTCATTCCTAAAATATAATAGTGATTCTTAAGATTTATGAAATTCCCCATCAGACATTTTCTTTTGATCACACATTTTTGACAGAATGAAAAACAAGAGAGCCTACCATTTCTGTGCTTTTCCTGATTGGCTCTTTTTAATATTCCCCTTATATGCCCTATTTATGTCCTGCAATCTTTATTGATCCTAAATGGCTGCACTGCCAGATGTGGGTAACAAGGGCGAGGAAATTCAACTGTGTCCTGCCCTCAGATGTTCTAATGTTCTGCAAGGGAGGTTCCTGTTTTAAGCTGTGTTGTGTGTTGAAAACATTACTAGATTTTCAGGAACAACCAATATGGGTATCTGGATCTCAGAGAGAACCTTGACAGAGTATCTCTTGATATTCTCAGAGTTGAGATGGAGAAATGAGGATTCATAATAGATTGAAGAACTCTTCCCAGGGAATTTTGGATAATGTACCACTGTAATGATGGAAAGTTTTATCTTTGGCTCTGGACTTTTGAGTATTTTTATTAACAACTTGGTGGAAGGATGGATTTATTAAATTTGCAAATGGCATGCTGGCGGGAGGCACAGCCCTGAGATTAGATGACAAAATCAGGATCTCCCCAGCTCCTGAGAGGCGGGAATGATGGATGGAAATTAAATACGATATAGAAGAGAAGCAACAGGTAGTGCGCCCGTATGGAAAAATTGTACAGACTGTTTTTCAAATCACAACTTCAAGACTCGCAATAGCCACTGCAAATAACGGTGAGGAACATAATGACTTGTCAATAATATTGGCTCTTTTTATAGTTTTCTCATTTTAAGGTTAAAATAGAATATCTGCTTTAATAAGGATCTGACTTAACAATCATAGTGAAAAGATTCAAGGATTCTTTTTGCCCACATAATTGCATAGTACTTTCTTTTCTCAACCTTGTTTTCTATTATTGTCTACTCCTCCAGGAAGCCTTTTTAGACATTTTTATCCCTATCATACCTAGTGCATGAAATTTTAGTAACATCAGTAAACATAGACTGTGTATGTGATTATGGATTCGATGTGTATCTATGCTTTAAAGCTAAATAGAGTAACATTTTGCCCCCAAGAACAAACTTTTTTTCACCCAATATCACCCCTGTTCAGAGTACATAATATATAAGACCTCAGGAGTTCCAGAGTCCATTGAGAATATTCGGAGGTCTAGATCTCAGAAGTGTATGTGTCCAAATTTTTTTAAATAAGTTTTTTTGTTTTTGTTGTCAATTACAGAAGTACTACATGTATTCTTTTTTTTGTTTTAAGATTTTATTTATTTGACACAGAGGGACACAGTGAGAGAGGGAACACAAGCAGGGGGAGTGGGAGAGGGAGAAGCAGGCTTCCCACCGAGCAGGGAGCCTGATGTGGGGCTCGATCCCAGGACCTTGGGAACATGACCTGAGTGGATGGCAGGCGCTTAAGGACTGAGCCATCCAATCGCCCCTACTACATGTATTCTAAAAATAAATATCTTCCTAGATCATAAAGAAGTAAGAAGTGAAAAGTGTCCCATCCCTTTTCCTCTTCATTTACTAGTGTTAGGGTTTCTTAAATATGGTTCTGAAGGCATTTTATGTACATACAATAAACATATATATATATATATGGTCTTTTCATTTTTAAAAGAAAATCAGTAACATGATTATAATGTATAGCAGTTTTTTCACCAAAAAAAAAAAAAAGTCATTTGGGGGATACCTGGCTGGCTTAGTTGGTAGATCTTGCAACTCCTGATCTCTGGGGTCCTGAGTTCTTTTGGTGTAGAGTTTACCTTAAAAAAAAAAAAAAAGTAACTTGCAGGGTTTACCATGTTAGCTTAAAGAGCTCTCTATCTCTTCTTTGTTTTCTCCCATTCCATACTATTCATTGCAGTTGATTTCCCCTAGTTTGGTTAACTAGCCCTTTGGTGATGGATGTTTATCGTGTTTCCAGTCTTGGATATTACGAACAATGCTGCCATGAGGAACCTTAACCCTGTACAAAGGCAAATATATCTGTAGAAATCACACTAGTGTCAAAGGAGTGCACATTGGCTATTTTAATTGTTACTGCCAAATTTTCTTTGAGAAAGATTGTATCAGTCATTCAATAGCCATAAATGAAAGTGCTTATTTGTATACATCCTTGCTTACAGTGTGTAATCAAACATCTTGATGTTTACTAATTTAGTAGGTGAAAGAATGCATATCTAAAATTTTAATTTGTATTTGTCATTATTAATGAGGCACAGCAACTTTTCCTACATTAAGGGTCCATTTGTATTTCCTTTTTTGGAACTATTGGTTCATAGCCTTTTCCCATTTTTATATGGGTTTTGTGGCTACTGATTTCTAGAATCTCAGTGCTCTAAAGAACATATATACTAAAGAATTTTCCCTTTTGTGGTATGAATTGCAGACGTTTTTGATGATTATTCATCTTTTGATGTTTCTTATGTGCTTTCTGGAATCAGAAAATTAAATATTTGTTTAACATATTTGATTTCATCAGTCTTTTCTGACTTTGGGATTATACATGATATGTAGAAATGTTTTTCCTATTACAGATTTCCCCACAACTGGTTCTTGTGCTTTTTCTACTTTATTTTAAGTGTTTAAACCTTGGATCCATTTGGAATTTATCCTAGAGTAAGATTATCTGCTTTTGAACCATGGAATAGTATTAAGTAATGGCTGTAGTTTCCTTAACAAGTCTCCATTGATTTTTTTTATGTTCCAGTAAAACTTTATTTAGAAAAATAACCGGTGGGCCAGATTTGGCCTGCATGTCATACTTTGCAAACGCTTGTAGTGTATAGGTTAGTCCCATAGATCTGGAATTGACTCTTTGATCTGCCACTTACTATGTGAGGGTAAGTTTCCTCTCCTGAGCCTTAATTTCTTTATCTGTGAAAGGGGGGAGACTAGCACCTATCTTGACACAAGTTGTTGAAAGGATTAAGGAAGATAAAAATGTCAAAACTTGTCATCACAATGCCTGGCATACATTTTAAACTTTAAGATATTACATTAAAATGTTATTTAACTTGACAGCTGAGGTTTTGGTGAATGCCTCAACCCAGTGGTAGCCCTTTTAAACAGATATTTATTATTGAGTATCTTCTGTGGACATTATGAACAAAATAGACAAGGATCTGACATCATGGAGCTTATTTTCTCATGGACTGCTTACAAGGAAGAGAAGTGAACAAGGTTAGGGAAATGGAATGTGGATGGGAGTGCTCTTTCAGATGGCTAGGTTCAAGAAGACTCCTCTGACTAGGGCAAGTGGAGTTGTTGATGTTCTTCTTGTCACCGTCACTTCTGCTAAATCCCTCCAATTTTCCGTCTAGATCCCCTTTATGGGAAGTTACTTACACTTCTACATTTCTTGAAATAGAGAAAAGTACAAGTTACAGTGAACTGTTCGCAGTGCAACAGAGACACAGGCGCCGTCATGTTGTTTTGGCTTTACCTCATAAATGTGTCGCTTTATGTCTAGACATTCCCCCAGATAGCGTTTAATAGTTAATACATTTAGAGCATACATTCCTCCTTTGATAGTTGCCACAGGAAGCGTGTTAATCATCCTGTCTGCACCCTCTGAAGTGCCTCCCAATCCCACACACACCCCTCCACACCAGGCCCCTCAGCTGTTGAGTGAGTGCCTCATAAAACTGTTTTTAATTTCTTGTTCTTTTCCTCTCAGCCCTTATGTTGGTGGATTGTTACATAGACTGTGAGCCCTCCCAAACACCAAACTTTGGGAATTTTCCCTCTTTCTCCTCGTGATTGGGATTTCTCCTGAGCATGTGGAGCGTGATGCTGGCATTAGAGAGTCATGGCGAGAAAAAGGACCCCCGAGCCTTGTCTGAGCCAGACCTCAACTGTCGCTTTTGTCTCCTTGGTGGGATGTGGCTGCGACCCCGGGGGGTCTTCCCTACCTACTGATTGTACTGTGGCTTGTGTCTGAGGCAGAAGCCTTGGTGAGAGGCAGCTGTTCCAGTGAAGGCTTTCAGGGATTCTTACCCCTGACCCCTCCTTTACCAAGAGTAAGAATTTACAGCAAGGGACTTCAGAGTTTGTCCCTTTTCCTGTTGTCTAAATGAGATCTTTAAACCCTCTCCTACAAGGAAAAGGGATAGCTAGAGACTCAGGAAGGAAGGGGGATCAGGAAATGTTATCCTTCTTTGTAGTCCATCCAGCATGCATTTCTGATTTTTATCTTTATAATTGGACATTTTCGTCTTAGGGATGAATGTAGAAAAAGCATTGAATAATTTAATTGTTGGTCTTTTTGAACAAATACTCTGATTATATCTTGTATTTTTCAGTGACAAATAGCAGAAAGCCTACTCAAGCTGTTGTAAACACAAAAGCATATAAAACTGAAAAGTCTAGAGGTGAAATTTAAGTTTCAGGAATGGTTTGATCAGTCTTGCTTCCTCCCTCCCTTCCTCTCTCCTCCCCTCCCTCTCTCTACTCCTCTCCCTTCCCTTCCCTTCCCCAACCCTCCCCCTCATCTCCCTCTCCCTCCCTTCCTTCCTTTTTTTCCTCTGGCCTTTATACTTGTCAGTTTTGGCCTCTGGTTGATTGCAGTTCAGCTCACTCGCTTCCTCTTGTTCATTCACATTCTAGGAGGAGGGTAGGTTTTCCCTCAGGCTCTGAGCAGAAGTCTGGAGTTTTGTTTTTGTTTATTTCCATTATGTATATTTAATATCTTTATTAAAAGTCAAAATGATACAAATTAGCCATATATAAGCAATTTCAGATTTATGAAATAAAAATGAAACATCATAGGATTTCCCTAATTTCTGAAAATTTATAACTAAGCAAATCATAATTCAAATATTTATTTTAATGTAACCCAAATATTACAACAATTCATAAAATAACATATAGATTTCATTAGTTTAATATTCTTCCTCTAAATACTAAGGTCAAACTATTTTTAACATTAAAATTTTTTTAAATTTTATTTTATTATGTTATGTTAATCACCATACATCATTAATTTTTGATATAGTGTTCCATGATTCATTGTTTTGCATATAACACCCAGTGCTCCAATCAGTATGTGCCGTCTTTAATACCCATCACCAGGCTAACCCATCCCCCCACCCCCCTCCCCTCTAGAACCCTCAGTTTGTTTCTCAAAATCCATAGTCTCTCATGGTTCGTCTCCCCCTCCGATTCCCGCCCGCCTTCAATTTCCCCTTCCTACTATCTTCTTCTTTTTTTTTTTAACATATAATGTATTATTTGTTTCAGAAGTACAGGTCTGTGATTCAACAGTCTTACACAATTCACAGCGCTCACCATAGCACATACCCTCCCCAATGTGTTATCACCCAGCCACCCCATCCCTCCCACCCCCCATCACTCCAGCAGCCCTCAGTTTGTTTCCTGAGATTAAGAATTCCTCATATCAGTGAGATCATTTGATACGTGTCTTTCTCTGATTGACTTATTTTGCTTAGCATAATACCCTCTAGTTCTGTCCACGTCATTGCAAATGGAAAGATTTTGTGTTTTTTGATGGCTGCGTAATATTCCATTGTGTATATATACAACATCTTCTTTACCCATTCATCTGTCAAGGGACATCTTGGCTCTTTTCCACAGTTTGGCTATTGTGGACATTGCTGCTATAAACATCAGGGTGCACGGACCCCTTCGGATCACTACATTTGTATCTTTGGGGTAAATACCCGGTAGTGCAATTACTGGGTTGTAGGGTAGCTCTATTTTCAACTTTTTGAGGAACCTCCATACTGTTTTCCAGAGTGGTTGCACCAGCTTGCATTTCCACCAACAGTGTAGGAGGGTTTCCCTTTCTCCGCATCCCCGCCAACATCTGTCATTTCCTGACTTGTTAATTTTAGCCATTCTGACTGGTGTGAGGTGCTATCTCATTGAGGTTTTGATTTGGATTTCCCTGATGTGCAGGATATAAAATCAATGCACAGAAGTCAGTGGCATTCCTATACACCAACACGACAGAAGAAAGAGAAATTAAGGAGTCGATCCCATTTACAATTGCACCCCAAACCATAAGATACCTAGGAAGAAATCTAACCAAAGAGGCAAAGGATCTGTACTCAGAAAACTATAAAATACTCATGAAAGAAATGGAGGAAGACACAAAGAAATGGAAAAACGTTCCATGCACATGGATTGGAAGAACAAATATTGTGAAGATGTCAATGCTACCTAGAGCAGTCTACACATTCAGTGTAATCCCTATCAAAATACCATCCGCTTTTTTCAAAGCAATGGAACAAATAATCCTAAAATTTGTATGGAACCAGAAAAGACCCCGAATAGCCAGAAGAATGTTGAAAAAGAAAAGCAAAGCCGGTGGTATCACAATTCTGGACTTCAAGCTCTATTACAAAGCTGTCATCATTAAGACAGTATGGTACTGTCACAAAAACAGACACATAGATCAATGGAACAGAATAGAGGGCCCAGAAATGGACCCTCAACTCTAGGGTCAACTAATCTTCGACAAAGCAGGAGAGAATGTCCAATGGAAAAAAGACAGTCCCTTCAACAAATGGTGTTGGGAAAATTGGACAGCCACACGCAGAAGAATGAAACTGGACCATTTCCTTACACCACACACAAAAATAGACTCCAAATGGTTGAAAGACCTCAACGTGAGACAGGAGTCCATCAGAATCCTCAAGGAGAACACAGGCAGCAACCTCTTCGACCTAAGCCACAGCAACTTCTTCCTGGAGTCTTGTTTTGAGTCATACCAACCTAAAACATTCCCTCTGATCAGGGAAATCCCATGTGCTAATTGGCTTAGTCCTGGATTAACACCCTTTCCCAAGCCAATTACTTTTTAAGGAGGATGAAATTAAACTGAGGATCAAATACCAATCAGACATTATTTCCAGAGCCAGAAACAGGGTCAGGCTTTCCAGAATTTAGGGTTTGAATGTAGTTTCCAGAAGAAAGTATACATAATCATATTTATTGAACAGATACTGTGTGCCAAGTACTGTGGGACATGCTTTATATGTAGTAACTTATTTAATACTCATCACATCTCTGTGGTATTTATTCAGTGAGGAATGTATTCAGTGAGAGTGAATGTTGGCTAGGCTATTAACAAATATTTTATATGCCTAGTTCTTTCTTCCAGGTGTTACAGAAAGCGTTCTTGTGAATTTAGAACTCTTATAAATTTTAGCGATAACCTGATACAATCTTCTATTTTGTGTGTGAGGAAATTGAATCATTGTAAGACTTGACCGCTGCCACATCCAAGTCTGCCTTCCAGAGTTGAGACTGGAATGAAAAGAGCAATTTTGTGGCAGGACTGTCACCACCTACCTCTCTGGTGCTCTTGACGGGCATTGCTAACTGATCTGGTCTTTACTGATAAGTCATCATACAGTCATTTGGAGTTAACATGTCAGTTAAAACTTATCGGCCATCTTTGATCTAGAACTCAGAAGGCTAGTTTCCTTACCCAGCGCTCTTTCCACTATGCCACCTGGCCATTTTCGTCCTTGGATGTTTATATTAAATTTTGTGGAAGGCAGTCAGAATTCTAAAAGAGTAGATCTTTGTCACATGAAGAGTGTTGATTGCTTGAAGACATAGTTGATCTGAAGGTTGAAAACTTCAGGTCTGGAGCAAACTTACATATAGCTTATAAACACTTGAGATGTTTGGTGATTTGTTGTTGTTGTAGTAGTTAATAGCTCAGATGCTTTTTTAACCAATTCCTTGTTGTATCTACAAGAAGCAAAAATGAAGTTGGCCCAACTTTAAACAATATTTGTTAGATTTTGAGTGAATAAATTCATCTCAGTTATTAGTAGGAATTTTGACTGCATGTTTGGATGAGGGTAGATTCCATATGAAAGATACAACTTTTTATATCCCAGGTACATCTAGACATGCATCAGTACAGACTTTGTCTTTGAAGGACCAGAATCCTCTAGTCTGTGAATTGCATGCCTGCATAGTGCCTGCTTTACTGCTGTCACATAATCATGCAGACATCACTAATCAATCACCCAATCCTTTTGAGCCTCTACTCAGCCTCAGATCTGTGGCTCAGAACTCCCAGGTAGTCATTACTGGCATCCTTACTCTATGCAATACCCTCATTTTTTTTAAGACTTTATTTATTTATTAGACAGGGAGAGGGAGAGAGAGAGAGTGGGAGTACACAAGCAGAGGGAGCAGCAGAAGGAGAAGGAAAAGTAGGCTCCCAGCTGAGCAAAGAGCCCAGTGACAGCTCAATCCCAGGACCCTTGGATTGTGACCTGAGCCGAAGGCAGAGGCTTAACTGACTGAGCCACCCAGATGCCCTGCCATACTCTCATTATTAAGGACAATATCATAGGCTCCGGGGAGATCTTCAGCATCAGGATTAGAATCAGGGACCTTCAATTTAGAGATTGTGCTGTTCTCTAGTTTTAACATCTAGTCCTAAGATAGAGATCCTGTGGAATTAAATGAATAATAGTTGGTATTAAAAAAAGTGTAAAGTAGTTCCCATGTCTGGTGTTACTGTCTGATAGTATTTCTGGTGTTATGGTTAGTTATTGATAATACCTTAAAAACACACCATTGATGTGAAATGGAGGAATGAAGTTTTTATACCTAAAATTTAAAAATAAAAAATTTGCCCAACTCTTTTATTACCGGGAAGGAAAATTTACATTTTCTTAACTGGTTTAAAAATTAGAATATTCCTATGAATAACGTTGAAACACTTCATAATTATGCATGTGTAAAAAATGAAAACACTGGAGATCAGCAATGTGAATGCTTTCTAGCACTTTTTCCTTTTTTTAATATATACGGCAGTAAATGCATAAAAGGTAATTAAGTTCCTGGTAGTGGAGAATGCAAAAGAATCGCAAGCTAAATCCCATAAAGCTTTTTAATTAAAACATGGAACAGTTTTAAGATGTGTTTTAGATTTGGGAGAAAAAGCATTAGTTATAATATTAGGTAAAAAAATGAATACTAATATTTTTGAATTGTTGCTGTTGGTTAAAAGTAGACAACAAGATGCAGGGTAATAAGCCTGGATTCAGGTAATACTTTTAATATAAGTTCCTCGAGGGAGGCATTAATAAGCATATTTGACTAGAAACAGCACATAACATGTATTATCAGTTTTGTTTTTAATTAGATTTAGACAGAATTCATTATTTTTAATGGCTTTTCATTAGTGAACAGAAACCGTTATTTGGATGTATTATGGTAAAATAAATTCAAGTTGTATGCTTATTTTCTGCAAAGAATCTCTTAGGTATTTAAAGAAATCATTGTTTGGAACATAAATCCTAGATAGATATTTGAAATTCCTCACTTTTAGATAAATGTATGATTTATATGCTCTAAAAGTAGCAATTTTATCTCTTTCTCAAGTCAGGTGTTAATAATGAACTATAACTAAATAAGATTGTTTACTTCAGTTGTTTAAAAGTCTTATTGATATATTTGTATCTCTTCATATTGGGCTTTTCAAATAATATTGCTGGAAGTTGGGGTCAAAATTAGATTTTCCTCTCAGATTTTTATTTGAATTTTCTTCGAACACGATAACATACTTTTGGTCCAAAATTTATGTATGTCCACCAAATTCTTTGGATTAAATCTGCCTTAAAGAGACACCGAATTTAAAGTGGGATCTCAGACGTGAGCCCAGATTTATAGTATTTGCTGTTATTTTCATGTGGGGAATTCTGTCTGCCTTAAATAGGCCAGTTGGACTTAAACTCCAGTTGTGTGATTTTTTCACTTTACTGTAGAAACATGTCTTCCTGATGCTAGTCTACTGAATTGTAGCATCTCAAAATGAGAAAAATACAGTGACTTGTTAATGGTACACCAGGGAGGTAGAAGTAGGGTTCTTTCAATGCACAAGTGAGCTGTAAATTAAGCTAATGATGTTCTTCTTTAACTATAGTTTTTAAAGGTGAATTTCTCCAACTTTATAATGTTTTTATATAATGTTAAATAATGAAATATCACCCACAGGCTTGCTGTGTTTTCTTCAAGTCAGTCTCTCTCTTCCTTTGGTTTTACTCAGTGGAAATTCATGCAAAGAGCTTAGGACAGCAATCCCAGCATTATATATAAACCAATGCCCATCACCTTTATCTGTTAGGCCATAGATCTGCCCCCAAATATATAACAGTACATCCAATAAAATCTGGATATTTATATGACTTCTGAGCAGTTTCATACATATTTCTTCATCTTGTCGGAGTAATCACTGGAAAATGACCCCATAGACAAAGAACAACCAGGAAATAAACATGGGTGTATTACTATTAACTGACTCAACTTCATTCAGAGCTCATGAGTTTTCCCACTCATTTCCATGTTTGGTTCTGCTACTTAATCTAGAATACCACCATGCAGTTTTGTTTTGTTTGTTTGTTTTTGACCACTCCTTAGTCTTCTTTGTTCTGTGACAAATTTTCAGTCTTTCCTGGTTGTTCATGACCTTGACATTTTTGAGGATTATCAGCCAGGTGTTTCATAGAATGTTCTTCAGTTTGGGTTTGTTTGATGTTTTCCTCATGATTAGACAGAGGCTATGAATTTTTAGAAAGAACCCCACAGAGGTGATGTACCCTTTTTACCACATCTATTAAGATGTGCATGATGGTCTGTGGCATCACAGGTGATGGTAACCTTCACCACCTGGTTAAGGTGGGATTACCAGGCTTCTCCACTGGGACATTGCTCTTTTTCCCTTGGCCTTTTCTGTTCTTTGAAAGCTATTGGAACTAAATCCAGCTGGTGCTGGGATTACGCTCCTCTTCCCGGAGGATCAACCGTACTTTTGACTCTCGTCCTCCAAAATGGGAAGCACCAGAGCCCCATACACCTCTTAGCATTTCAAGGAGTGACTCCCCTGAAATGTCACCTTCAAAGTCCTGCCCCTGGGGAGGTGAGGCCCCCCCCATTTGTGTATCACAAAATACTTGCATCCACCTGCCTTAGCCCTTAGCCCCTGATTGGACTGCATATTGGTTTCCTCCATTAGATAGTCAAGTTCTTGAGGGCCTATGACCTGTTTTTATGACACAATAGCAGTGGCAGTAGGAGCACCCACCATTTACCAAGTTTTCGTTGTCGGGCCCTTCTTTTTTCAAGATTTTATTTATTTATTTATTTGAGAGAGAAAGAGAGAACAGAGGGAGAGGGAGCAGACTCCCTGCTGAGCAGAGAACCTGACGTCGGGCTCCATCCCAGGACCCCAAGATCATGACCTGAGCTGAAGGCAGATGCTTAACCAACTGAACCACCCAGGGGCCCCATTGTTGGGCACTTCTTAAAGTACTTTCCATTGCTTATCTCATGTAATCCTCAAAACTACCCTTTGATGTGACACCACTAATTTTTCCCATTGTACAGATGAGCAGACTGAGGCTCCAGCAGCTTCAGTTGTCCAGGGAACCCCAGGGGAACTGTGGCAGCTCCACCTGCTGGCACCCATTTCATAGCCCTGTGCCTGGTACTGAGCAGGTGTCAATTCCATACTTAAATGTCTACAGTGATAAACGGATTAACAAGACTGCTTTTGCTCTTTAACTGACCTTCTTTCAATAGAGAACTCTGTTAAAGCATCGAAAAAATAAGAGAGCCTTAAAAATAATCATGCTTCACTAGAGGCGTTAAAAGCGAAGTTCTGTCACATTCCTTTCTTTAAAAAACTGTAATTGGTGGGCTTGTTAAATTTGCACACAGATTCCTTCATGCACATCATACACCTGGAGCTATTTTACCTTCTCCATATTCAGACTAATTTAACATATTAGTGATGAAAGGAAGGAGGTTGACATCCTGACTCTTGAGACCAAGGGAGTCAGGAAGACTAGTAAGAAGTCAGCAGATAAAAGTATAAAATTAAATCCAAAATAGCACTGTAGTGTCATTAGAAGACACAACTATGCAACTCTTTAATCTCGTCTTGTAATTTATGTATTTGTGCCTAAAAATAAGTACTAGCAGCGCCCTGTAGGTAGGGCCCTGCTCTAGGTATAAGAATAATGCTGAACAACACAGAGAAGGAAGCTATTCTCAGAGCGTCATGAACTAATGAGGAAGACAGACATTAAATTAAGGAATAGACGCCAAATTACATTAGTGATAGGACGTCCCAAGAAACACAGGCGCCCATTGCCGGGATGGTACACGACCCTTGTGTATGCCTCATGGAAACCCTCCATGACAAGGGTGTGTTTACGATGACATCAAACCTTTAGCCAAGAATTTTAAATGCATTCGTGGAATTCATTAAAAAGAAAGTATTGTTTCATCACAGGTTGAGTGAGATTCCACTGCCACTGTTAGATTCTCTTGCAGCAAATATGTTGGCAGTGTGTCTCCATTAAGATCTCGTTGCCACAAGACTCTCAACAGGTGAATGGCAGATTACTTTTGGCAGCCCAACTGCCCTGTGGTTTCTGCCCTCCCGCTCCGCCCTGCCCTCTTTGAGAAGGTAGCCTTGTATAGTAGGTCGCCATGTCAGAGTTGGGGAGCTGTTGAAAATGGGTCCGGCTGCCAACTGCACATATCCTGCTCATTCTAAGAAAGAGTCAGTAAGGGGAAACTGAAGTGCAAATGACTTTTCCTTCTTATTTAGATGGGTTATGTCATACCTGAGGGTAGAAGGCTTCTTGCTGATTGGTTTTCTTCCCAAAACTAGGTTTAAGTTAACCATGGCCTTTATTTAGTGTCATATTTTTTACTTAAAAGCGTTTATTCAAACTTCTGAAAAACAAAGCATTCAATACTGTGAGATTGTACAGCTGCAAATGATTAATGATATAATTCTCAGCGCTTTATAAGTGTCCTAACACTGAAGAGATTTATACAGCGTGAAATGACGATGGTGCTTCGATGTGAGAATAGGTAATCAATACCTCGAAGCTTGGAAAAGTGTTCTATTTCCTCCACTAATGACATAGGGGTTTTTGCAAGGCAAGGGTGTTTGGAGCATGAAGCACTCCAAAGAAAAATTAATTTAAAATCTGAAGTGGAAGATCAGTTTCAATTAAAATTGCACTTGAATGTACATTGGGTAGAACTGTGAAAGCAAGCATGTAGTCGGCTTAAGTCTTCAGATTGTTACCAGTGAATAAATTAATCCCACTGGTATGAACCCTGGTTATCTTGTTACAGAGTGCTAAATTGTATTTCACCCATATCTAGAGGGTTTTGAGAAATAATATGAATGGAAAGTGCTTTTCAGAGGTTGTAGAGTACTTTTCTTTATTAGTAGGATAATTATAAGGAGTCTGTGTTTTTACAAATGACAGCTTGCATTCTTATTTCTTTGGAGTCATACATATTTGGATTTATTTTACTGTGCATTTTTTTTCCCATCGAGTATAATTTTATCGTACTAGGGACTTTCTAAAAGTCATTACACACACACACACACACACACACACACGCACGCACGCACGATATTAAAACACTAGTTACCAGGGGCGCCTTGGTGGCTCAGTTGGTTAAGCATCTGCCTTCAGCTCAGGGCATGATCCCAGGGTCCTGGGATCGAGCCCAGCCCTGGGGCTCTCTACTCAACAGGGAGCCTGTGTCTCCCTTTCCCTTTGCCTGTGGCTCCCCCTGCTTGTGTGCTCTCTCTCTCTCTGTGTCAAATGAATAAATAAAATATTGGGATGCCTGGGTGGCTCAGTCGGTTAATCATCTGCCTTCAGGTCAAGTCATAATCCCGGGGTCCTGGGATCAAGTCCTGCATTGGGCTTCTAGCTCAGCGGGGAGCCTGCTTCTCCCTCTGCTTCTGCCGCTCCCCCAGTTCATGCACTCATTCTCTCTCTCTCTGACAAATAAATAAATAAATCTTTAAAAATAAATAATAAATAAATAAATAAATAAATAAATAAATCTTTTAAAAAATAAGGTAAAACATTAGTTTCCATAATTTGAACTTAGAAGCTCATGAGATACATCAACAATCACTTTATCTGGAAGAAAATTTAAAAAATGGACAGGAAAATTGGAGCCGTTCCTTATGTCCCCTTTCGCCTCCTTTTTTCCTTCAAATGTAATGATGCAAGATGAAAATAAAGTTTGGCTAGAGTATATGCAAATGCACACTCTGTTCCTTTATGACTCATCAGAGTCTTAGGGAATTTGACCAAGAGGTGAAGAAACATGAGTGAAAAGCCCTTGATGTTTCTTCTTTTAGCAAGAAGTCTTAAATGGTGATGTTAACTTTTTCTAGAAAGCCTTATGACACTTGTAAATGATTTTGAAAAGTGCCCTGAGGTTGCTAAACCTTTGCCAAGCGGTGAGCATGTTCTTTCTGATAGTCTCTTTTATCCTACTGTTTGGGATGAGAATTAGGGAAGATGACCCAGGCCAAGTTATTTGCCAGATAGCAAGAATATGCACCATTTTCAGGGGGTCGCATTAATTGCTCTTGTAGCCTTGAAGCTTCCGTTATTGAGACTGAAAAGATGTTCTGTGATTGTCTCTTTTTTCATGGGACCATTGTTTACACCACCTGTGAATTGTAGAGGCTTAGGGGGTTGGGGACATTCATGGCCTGTGTGAACATGGCAGTGGGTTGGGCACAGGTGTGTGGGCTTTTATTCAGCAGTAGGGAGACTCTGTGTCTCTGCTCCTCCATCACACAAGGCTAGGTATAGAGTGAGGTACGAAAATACTGATTGTTGGTGGTTTGGTCTCTTCAGATCACTTTGGCCATTCATCCTCTTCTGTCTGATATGTGAAGAAGTTTAAAGCTATAAATCTTAGGAATCCATGTATATGTACGTATACATATGTATACACATTACTGAACCTAAAACCTAAAAATTGTAACGTTTAGACTTATTTCATACCTAATTCTTAGAAAGAGATTTATGTTAATCTTTCTGGCGAAGGATGTTTCCTTTCAATGGGCCCTTCTGCTTTTTGTCATGTCAAGAAGGTTCAAGGCTGGGTGCAGAAAAATCTCAGAGCTTGTTATCAACTTAATAGACGTCCCCCCAGATTATTTCATTTCCAAGTAGTGCAGACAGGCGGTGCAGTATGTTCTCTCTGCCTGTGCCTGCTTGGTACCCAGGAGGATTCTGCACTGTTGCATTCTCTCTTAATCTTGCAGCATATATGCCCCCAAAGCCTGTATTTATATGAGAGCTGCGTTCAATCTGCAGTTACCTTTATACCTCCATCTCCTTTGCCTGGGAGGGATTGAGAAGGAGAGGTGAGTGCCTGAACACGCAAATTTACAAATTCTGGCCCAACTGAAAAATCTTCCACAATTAACCAAAGGAAAACCCTGCGTCATTGACCCATTATTTGTAATGACTCTCATCCTGTATTATGGTGCCTTTAATTTTTTTCTTTTTCCAGTTCACAGACTCCTAGGAGCTAATAAGAAAGTTAGGTTTGGGGCACCCAGGTGGCTCAGTTGGTTAAGCAACTGCCTTCGGCTCAGGTCATGATCCTGGAGTCCTGGGATCGAGTCCCACATCGGGCTCCCTGCTCAGCAGGGAGTCTGCTTCTCCCTCTGACCCTCTTCCCTCTCGTGCTCTCTCTCAAATAAATAAATAAAACCTTTAAAAAAAAAAAAAAGAAAGTTAGGTTTGGTATACCATTGGTAATAGCAAAACATGCCGAACAGAGGAAGGTGTTTTCTTGTGAATAAATGCTTTGCTTATTTTGGAAGACTTACTTAGGATTTTTTTAAATGTTTTATTTATTTATTCATGAGAGTCAGAGAGAGAGAGGCAGAGGCAGAGGGAGAAGCAGGCTCCCCACTGAGCAGGGAGCCCGATGCGGGACTCAATCCCAGGACTCTGGGATCATGACCTGAGCCGAAGGCAGACGCTTAACCATCTGAGCCACTCAGGCGCCCATTACTTAGGATTTTTTAAAAATAAGAACAACTCTGACAGCCCTTCTGCTCAGCTTCCTTAATCTGATTACAGATAAAGTAGCAAATGTTTGATTACAAATCAAGAAACAAAACTATCTTAAGGAACATGTCTTTTCTCCAGTCTTATTACCCTATCAAGCAAATGGTTTGGATTCATAGTTTTCAACGGACTGACATCTTTGGAGTCGAACGTGGGGGGAAATGTACCTTTAGAGATACAGCGGTTGGCTTCCTACGTCCTGTTCATTCCATCACCAACCCTTGGGGCATGAAGATTGAAGTATTGTTTTCTTTTAACAGGTGCCTATGGTCCTGAGCACTGGGTCACGTCTAGTGTCAGCTGCAGGGGCCGTCACCAGTCTCCCATAGACATTTTAGACCAGCATGCACAGGTCGGCGAAGAGTACCAGGAGCTGCAGCTGGATGGCTTCGACAGTGAGTCTTCTAACAAAACCTGGATGAAAAACACAGGGAAAACAGGTAGACTGTGATTTTTTTACTAGTCAACAAATAATCAATGTGGAATATTTTTGGCTATCTCTAGTATTTGCCTTACCCATGATTTGTCCCTTAAGTAGTGCATGTTGTTCTGATGAACATACAGCTGAGTGAGAACTTTGGAATCAGCTAAATTGCTTCAAGAACCAGCCACTTGCTCCCCTAGCTGTGTGATTTGGGGCAAATTACTTAACCACTCTGTGCCTCAGGTTTTAGAAATGCAATAAAGATGCATAATAAAATAATATCAGCCTTATAGGGTTGTAAGGATTTAGTGAATCCATATATGTAAAATGTATATAGAATGGACTTTCAGAAATCTGCCCTACCCATTATGGTGGCCACTAGCCCCATGGCTATTTAAATTTAACTATTAAGTCAGTAAGTAAGTAAGATTAAAGTTCACTCCCTCAGTTGTAATAGCCACATATCTTTTTTTGCTTTCCCCCCCGACTTTGTTAGGTTGTCTACGTGCAGTGTTTGAAAGCAGAGGATACACATTCAGATCTTTGTGGAGTTTTTTGGGGGGGAAGTTCACTTGACTTTTATTTAACATTAAATAAGTTTAATATATACAATGTGATGATTTCATATATGTTTATATTGCCAAGTGGTTATCATAATTAGGTTAGTTAACACTCCCATCACTTCACATCCTCAGTTCCCTCCCTCCCTCCCTCCTTCCCCTCCTTCCTTCCTTTGTTTCTTTTGATGAGAATATTTAAGACATACTTCCTTAGCAGTTTTGAAGAATAAGGGATTGTTGACTACAGTCCCCATGATCTACATCCCCAGAACTTACTTCTCTTAAAATGGCCCTTTATATCCTTTGATCACATCTTCCCATTTACTGCATCTTCAGCCCCTGGCAACCACCATTCTACTCTTTGTTTCTATAATTCCAGCTTTTTTAGATCCCATATATGAGAACATAGAGTGTTTGTCTTTGTCTGACTTACTTGAGTATAATGCCCTTAGGTCCATCCATGTTGGCACAAATGGCACAGGATGTCTTTCTTTTTTATGGCTGAATAATATTCCAATATATATTTTCTTTGTCTGGTTATCAGTTGATGGGCACTCAGGTTGTTTCTGTGTCTCAGCTATTATGAATAATGCTACAGTGAACATGGGGGTGCAGATATCTCTTCAAGGTAGTAATTTCATTTCCTTTGCATACATACCCAGAAGTAGAATTGTGGGATCATATGGTAGTTGTATTTTTGGTATTTTGAGGAGCTGCCATACTCTTTCCTATAGGAGCTGTACCAATTTCCTTTCCCAGCAACAGTGTACAAGGGTACCCTTTTCTCCACGGCCTCACCAATACTTTTTATTTCTTGTCTTCTTGATAATAGCCATGCTCACAGGTGTGAGGTGGTATCTCATTGTGGTTTTGATTTGCATTTTCCTGATGCTTAGTGACGTTGAGCACTTTCCATGTACCTATTGGCCATTTGTGTGTCTTTGGAAAAATGCCTATGGTCTTTTGCCAACTTCTAAGCAGGGTTATTTAGGGTTTTTTTCTTGTTGTTGTTGTTGTTTGGGGTTTTTTTTTGGATTTTATAATGGGTTTTTGTTGTTTTATGCTACTACGTTACATGAGTTCTTTACATATTTTGGTTATTAAAATCTTTATCACATGTATAGTTTGCAATTTTTTTTTCCTATTCAGTAGATTGCTTTTTCATTTTTTAAATTGTTTCTTTTGCTGTGGGGAAAGAAGCTTTTTAGTTCAATGTGGTCTCACTTGTTTGATTTTGCTTGTGTTGCTTGTGCTTTTGGTGTTCTGTCCAAAAAATCATCGCTAAGACCCTTGTCTAGGAGATTTTACCCCATGTTTTCTTCTAGGAGTTTTGTGGTTTCAGGTCATACATTTAAGTCTTTAATTCATTTCAAATTAATTTTTGTGAGTGATGTAAGGTAGGAATCCAACTTCGTTCCTTTGCACATGAATATTTAATTTTCCCAGCAGCATTTATTAAAGAGACAGACGATTCTTTCCCATTGAGTGTTCTTGGCTCTCATGTCAAATATTAGTTGATTGTATATTGTATATGTGTGGGTTTATTTCTGGGCTCTAGATTCTGTTCACTGGTCTGTGTCTGTTGTTATGCCAGTATTACACTGTTTTGGTTACTATAGCTTCGTAGCATAGTTTGAAATGCCTCCAGCTTCATTTTTCTTTCTCAGGATTCTTTTGGCTATTCAGGGTCTTTTGTGGTTCTATAGGAATTTTAGGATTGTTTTTACTGTTTCTGTGAAAAACGCCATTAGAATTTTGATAGGAATTACATTAAATTTGTAGATCATGGGTAGTATTGTACTAGCCGCATTTCAAATGCTCCGTAGCCACAAAGGGCCAGCAGTTACCATAGTGAGGTAGCCAGACAGAGTACGTTCTATCATTGCAAAAAGTTCTGTTGGACAGTTCTGCGCCAAATGCATGAGTGGAAGTAAAATTCTTACCTCCTTGAGTTTTTTCTTTAATATTTCCTATTATATTAGGGCACAGAGGAACATGTTCTCGTCCTTTTATCTATCAGGCCAGCAACTTGAATCTCCTGCTTTTTTTTTTTTTTTTTTTTTTTTTACCCCCATCACCCTCACTTGTCTTTTGAAATTTTTTAACACAGAACATCGTATTTTCACCATGGCTAATACAAAGAGCTGCCTCCCTCTTAATCACTATTGTACAATTACCAGTTTCAGATTGTCCATGGAATTAGAGAATGCCTTGCTGTCCTCCGCTGTCTGATCTGAAAATAAACACAGGGCTGTTGTATCTTTGCCTAGTGTTACCTGGGTTTTTATTGGTACTAAATATATTTTTCATATCTTATTTTTTAACTCTTATAACTCTAACCCATTAAAACAAGCTCACTCTCTTTCTCTCTCTCTTTTTTGAAATGATCCCTTTGTAACCAAGGATGTCACTACAAACCACTCTTAGTAATCCCTTTCAAGAGCCTGGGCTGGCCACAGCCCCCACACTGGGCTAAAATGACTTCACTGTCAGCCCTTTGGTTTCATTCTTATTATGGGTCAACAGAGTTGCCTTTTCTTTTTCTCTTTTCTTTCTTTCTTTTTTTTTTTTTGGTTTAAAAACTTTTATTTTAGAAAGGGATAGAGAGCCCCCACAGCTCGGGAGTGTGTGTGTGGGGGGTGGCACAGAGGGAGAAGGAGACAGAAACCCAAGCAGACTCCACTTTGAATGTGGAGCTGGACCTGCGGCTCGATCTCACAACCTTAAGATTAGACCTGAGCTGACACCAAGAGTCAGTGCCCAACCAGCTGTGCCACCCAGGCGCCCCAGAGTTGCCTTTTCTTTTAATCTAAGTGGCCGCATGTGCAACTTTGGGAGGATCCATTTTCTTTCTCCAAATAAGCAATTATCTGAGATTATTCATGGCTGATGCTTTGGGTTGGTCTGGTTTCTTCATAGAATTGCTTCTCACTAAGTCAGCACCGTGATTCCTGACTCCGGGCTCTTCTCCGTAATATTTTCATAATCAGTTCTCCTTGCCTCATCACAGGCTACCCTCTCCTGTAACTTGAGTCATCCATCTGGGTAGCTGCTTAGGAAAAATGTGTGACTGGTAAGATTATCCGTACACACTTTTTCACCCCTACCTCTAGTCTCCAATGTAGATTGTACATTTATTGTTACAATTCAGAATTTCTTTACCAGTGGTCCTGCTTTATATTTCCAATGTGAGCATCCTTTGGAGAACCGTGATGGGAATATTGACTCCCCCCGACAATCTGAATGTGGTGGGCGGGAGTGTTGCCATACTGGGTGTAATCAGATCTCAGAGCTGAGTGCCACATTCCGGAAGCCTGCCAAAGGCAATTCGTTGGGCTCTCTGATGCGGATTTCTGCTTGACTTGCAATGCTTGACAGCCTTCTGCAAAGATAACATGTTTCAGTGACAGCTTTCAGCTTGGTATCTCCAATGACAGGTTTTAGATGAGTGTGGGGTTCACCCAATGCAAGTTGATTCATGACTTTAGTCTTCCAGGAGCTGATTATCAATCTCTGTCACTGTGCTGACTTCCTGGAGTAATCCACAACTTGTTGCATATCTGTGAGTGTGTGCGCCTGGTTTTGGAGTACAGCCATCCAAATGTGAGCTCATCTCTCTCAGAAATTTCAGAAGAAGCACACCTTTCTGAGAAGCAAGAATAAGTCCTCATTACTTCTCAAATTGTACTTACTGTAAATTGGTGACATCACCCTAGATAGACTATATCTCAGATAATCTAAGATGATTCCCTAGGACTCTTTTCTAAAAAGTGACAACCACGTATATGCAACTTCAAACAAGGACATGGAATTGTTTTCTGTTCTCTTAAGTTTCAATGTGTGATGGCGTAGAAACTTGGGTGCAGAAATCACCCTTTTTCTTCGTTTTCTTTGTCTTCTTTTTTTTTTTTAAATAAGCACAGACCTAGAAGCTTCTTTCATCCTGTACTTCTTAAAATGCTAAAGGAGTTCATGAATTTTCCAGTATTTTGGAGAAATGAAGATTCAGTGGCTTTGTTATTACGCATGGATCATATAAATTAAACTGAACAACAGTATACATATAGTGCAGGTGCTGTGTCTACATTAAGGGTGAGGATTGATAATATCCCCAGTGAATACTGTTGATAGGTAACTTAGAAAAACACGCATATCATCAGCCCTAATTGAAGATGAAATGGACCTATAGGACCCCAACCGGGGAAGGAAGAGACCTCAGAGTGTGAGGAGAAAGTGGCCAGCAAAGGAAAAGCACCAAGTGCTGGAAAAGTCCGAAGATTAAATCCCTTTGCTGCTACTCGTGGCATGAAAGTCTCCACAATTCGGTCCTGATCCCAATATAGCTGTGGGAAGACAAAGGCCTTCCTAGGTTTGGCGACCTCAAATGCTGCAGAGCCCAAGACCCACGGTAGAGGCCCAGGGAAGAAGCCGAGAATCAAAGAAGAGGAAGAGAAAGAATGAAGTTCTTCATTGGGGAAAGAGGACCCATGACAGACTCCCAAATAGCAGAGGCCAAGTTTTTCACTACTCCTAGTAAATCTGCAAGAAAAGCTCCCCACACTCCAGAAGCCTGGCCCAGAAAACCCAAAGTTCCCCAGTCGACCTAAAGTCAGAGAGTCAACCAGAAGGAAACATCCAAACTCCCTGAAGAGTTTTTAAAAATACCCAGGTCCTGACGCCTGTTGCAGCCTTCTCCAAAAGTGAGCCCCGGACTTAAGTGCTTTTTTAAAAGCCTTGACAAGTTTTACGGGTGTATGTTTGTGGGTATGAGAACCCGTACTTTGAAGTAAATCCATTTCTTTAAAATTGTTCTTCTGTGTATTTTCTAATATAATTGGGGAAAAACACAATGCTTCTCATGGTTTTTTTATTATTAAAGTATAACATTTGCTTCTGAGTAAACTGTTGGCATTCCAGAAAAATTTTTAAAAATACAAAACACGCATATCATTTAACTATGGTTTTGCCAGATGTTACTTTTTTGAGGAACTGGACAAAGGGGACACAGGACCATTGTGTTATCTCTTACAACTGCACGTGAATCTATAATTACCAGAAAAATTAAAAGGTTAATTAAAGAAAAGCCACATAAGCCACATGGTCTTTCTTTGTTGCAGTTCTTCATTTTATATTTATCTTGGATACCTAGATGAAGAAAAAAACTTCCCTTTCCTTCTCCATTAATTTTTAAGCAACACATGGTTTTTCTCCAAAAGTCCTTTTTTGAAATTTGTTCTTTCAGAAAATAAATTCAGTAGAAAGTATTTATTTTTTGTGATGGAAATTTACAGGTCACTTATCTGTAAAATAGACTGTCTTTTGGATATTAAAATATGAATATAGAACATTAATATTTAAAGCAGCCTATTACATACAGACAGTAACTTTCCCATAAAACAGTTCTAATGTTCATATCTGTCTTAACCCCCTGAGAGTGCTATATATCCAATCCAGCATAATCAATAGAGCAAGTTAGTTGTACGTAGCCCACTTCTCGAAAGTTGTCTAAAATATCTTTATAAGACAGATAGCATCTCTCTTTTTCTTCCTGAGGAACCATAACTGTCTGCGTGCCACTTCTCATTTGATTTCATCTAAAGTTATTTCCCTTTCTTTCATTTTTGTAGAATGAAAAGATAATGCATTCATCAAGAACATTTCAAGATAATCTTGCTGTTCCTAGCATTAGCTTCTAGCTAAATGATCAGAATTTAAGACTTAGATAGTGCATTTGATGTATGTTAATAAGCCATGGGCTTCTGTGAATTTTAACTATTTGGAGGGCTTTTTGGTGTTTCACTACTTGTTCTTTCCTTCCACACCAAGGACAAATAGTAAAGGCATTTGTCATCATGCATTCATTTACTTCCATTTTCCCACTTTGTATTTTATTTGTTCACTATGTGCTTTTGTCTTTGCCTACATTCTTTTCTGTTTGTCTGCATATGCCACCATGCCTGGCATCGATGGATTCAGGAAATCGTTGTTAAATTAATAAAAGAAGATAGATTGCAATAGGCAAAGTATGGAAGCAGCCCAAGTGTCCATCCATAGATGAACAGATAAAGAAGAGGTGGTATATATATACAATGGAATATTATTCAGCCATAAAAAAGAATGAAATCTTACCATTAACAACACAGGTGGAGCTAGAGAGTATAATGCTAAATAAAATAAGTCAGAGAAAGACAGATACCATATGATCTCCCTCATTTTTGGAATTTAAGAAGCAAAACAAATGAACAAAGAAAGAGACAAATCAAGAAACAGACTCTTAACCTCCCCGGCTGGGCGGGGGGGTGGCGTGGAGGTGGCGAGTTAAATAGGTGATGGGGATTAAGAGCACACTTATGATGAGCAGTGAGTCATGTATAGAATTGTTGAATCACCTGAAACTAATATAATTCTGTATGTTAACTAGCTGGAATTAAGATAAAAACTTAAAAAATAAAATTTTTCCTATTTCAGAGGTCCAAATTTTTGGGTTCTTTCATCCTGTTATTACTCAGTCTTGCCTGAACTCTGGAATTCAAGTCAGAGCTATTTCACTGGGTCTGTCTTTAGCTAGATATACTACAAACTCTTTTTCATGTCTGCTCAGCTCCATTTCTTTTCTCTGAATCCCACAGCCCCAGCCCCTATGGTAAAACTAGTTTTGGAGGAGACAGAAGCCAATTATGGTCCAGTTACATAACCAATGATAATGGGAAAACCAGTGCTATTTTACGTGGGGAGACTTAAGTAAATTTTGAAGTTTGAGGGTCATTTTTGAAGGCTGTCTTTCTTTTTTAGGGCACAGGACTCTGCTAGATTGACATACGTCATATCTTGTATGATTAAAGGGTCAACTTACCCACTTTGTTCATCCTGCTCAGGTTAGCAGTGAGTTAACTGAGACCCTGGATAATCCCATGACTTGACAGCTCATCAATATCTGAGGCTGTTCCAACTTAACGTGTCCAGTCTGTCTTTAGCAGATGATGGCAGTAACCTCCCAACTTTTGTTCCCCCAACTAGTGTTTTCTTTCCGGGCCTTCTTTACTTAGTAGCCGGAATAATTTTATTTCCTAAATCTGATCATGTCTGTCTTTCTGTCTCACCCTCTTTCTTTCTTGTTCTCACTTTCAGCCATATCAAGGACTTTCCATTTCTCCTGGGGGTAAAGACACATTGATCACTGTCCCTGCCTCATTCCACAGCTTCTGTGTCACACACCCTGCTGTCTGGGCGCCAGCCACCCTGGCTTCCTCTTGCTTACTCCCACTACCACAGAGCCTTTGCGTGAGCTTCTTTTTCCTGCTCCCCTCTCGTCAGCACTTCCCAAGGTTGCTCCTTTAACTCTCAGCTCATGTAATTTCATCAGTCCTTGCGGATACCCACTCCTCTTCTCCTGTCTGGGCTTGGTTTCTCACCTGTTACCACTTGTCCCACTTGCCGGGCTGTTTTTGCTGTTTAGTTGCCAGGGCCTGTCTTTCCCACCAACTGTGCCCTCCATGAAAGCTATGCCAGATTTACTAACCTTTTCTTCCCACTCATAAGTTGGTCAATATTTGAAGAAATAAATGCCAGTGTTAAGCTCATGTTTCTTGACTTCAGACCAGAACATTTCCCTTTTACCAAGGGCCCAAAGCATCCCCAAATGGACACCTATATTGTGGGTGGTCGGGGTGGGGAGTGGGGGCCGATCCCACCATTAAGATCCAATCATAGTGGTCTTTTCTCATTTTATACTGTTAAAAATTGGTTGGGGATAGTGGAAGGAAGATAGCAAGCAGCTAGTTTCCCTCCCATCCATTTTTATTTAACTTTTGGCACCTACTGCTGTTTACTCAGATTTTGGTGTGAACATTTGCTTTAGCCCAGAATCATATAGACATGTTGAGTTTAATTTATAAACAGTGGGTGGATGTCCTGCAAACAGTGCCATGGATGCCAGGTCCTCAGTTATCCCTTCGAGCTCCAGGGAAAACTAATGTGACTCCCACCTGTCCGTTCCCCCTCTGCATAGCCTGGGGTATTGTTATATTCTGGGGAGACTCAGATACAGGGGCTCCTCTCCCGGATGATAACCTTTATAAACAACACTTACACAATTATGCAGTGTCATCTTTATGCTATAATGTCATACAGCAATTACTGTTGTAAGCATTCTTCATTTGTCATTCCTGTCATCTCCTAGCAAAGCCGTGAAGCTACTGTGGTATTATTCCAGTTGTACCGAACAGGAACTGGGGCACCAAGAAATATAATGCCTTTCCCACAACTGGAGTGTGACAGATGGTAGTAGTCAAATTCAGACTCCACTGGCTCCAGAGTCTGGCCCCAGATCTGCACCCATGCTCTGCATTTTACTTCCTGTCTCAGGAGGGTATAGACCCTGAAGCTCCTGCCGTGGACTATGAACTCTAGGTTAAGAAACTCTGAATTTGGAGACTTAGCTCCTTTCACTCCCTTCATTGTTCTTCTGTGATTCCATCCCAGTCCACAGTAACAGTTCAACAACCAGAGGGCCTTATTCTAGAAAGTCCACTCCGAGGTACCTTTCCTGCTTACCCCTCCTTTCCTATCAGTCTCCGTTTGTTAGCTCTTGCTTGCTACCTTCCTAATTGTCTCCTAATCCAGATTCAACTTACTTCTATTCTTTTAAAATTGAAATTGAAATTCATTACTACCAGCGTGGAGCCCAACGCAGGGCTTGAACTCACAACCCTGAGGTTAAAACCTGAGCTGAAATCAGGAGTTGGACGCTCAACTGATTGAGCCACGCAGGTGCCCCTTTATTATTATTGTAGTATTATCTACTTACTGTTTTTTCTTTCAACTGGCTCTCTTTATTTTAATTAGAGGAATTGATTATAAAGGAAAACTTTTTACCAACACCTTAATGGAAAGACCCGTGCTATTTGACATGAATAGACTAATATAAGCATGTATGTCTGTGATCTGTGAAAATAAATCAAATTATACCAAAGTTATTAAATTCAGCATAATACTCTTGGGTACAAGGGGGAAATGAATGAATATCAGGGAAGTGTGGAGAGCATGTTAGCACCAAATTGAGACTTGTTTTTCCCCTCGATGTGACCAAAGCATAGAAATAATCAAGAAGAGGAAATACCTTTTTACTCTGTGTTGTAATGAATTCAAAGCATCTACTCAGCACTTATGATCTCAAGTATTGCTGTGGTGTCTGTCCTAGGACACTTCATTTTGTGGGGAAGTCAGTATTGCTTTAAAATGGAACTTGATGGACTCCTGGCTGGCTCAGTCAGTTAGGCATCTGCCTTTAGCTCAGGTCATGATCCCAGGGTCCTGGGATGGAGCCCCAAGTCTGTCACGGTTCTTGCTCAGTGGGGAGTCTGCTTCTTCCTCTGCCCCTTCTCCAACCCCTCCCCCTGCTTGTGCTCTCTCTCTCTCTCTCTCATAAATAAGTAAAATCTTTAAAAAAAAATGCAACTCTATCTGAAAAAGGAGAGGTCCAAGGGCCTTGCCACTTAGATCCTATTAGTGCCATGTGAACAGGGGTGGACACTGAGGCACAAAGAAGTCAGGTATCTTACCCAAGGTCATACTGCTCTGAAGTAAGCGGAACTGGATTCCAATCCAGGTCTGTCCATCTTCTGAGCTCTTGGCTCTTAATATATTCTGTGTTCTGTGGGAAGTACCTTTGTTTTGTTTTCAATCAGCTCTGTGTCATCAGTGGTCATCAGAAAATGGTTACATGATAGCTGGGAAAGTTTTCACTTCCCAATTTTGTAGGTAAACAAAAATAGAAGCCACGTTCAGAAGAGGGAGTATGAACACGGAGCGTGCTGTGTGCTCTAGTGAGGAATACAGTAAAATGAAAAATGAGATTAATGTTTCAGATTGTACAGTTCCCTAATTATGCTTTTAATTATTCATATAAAACAAGTAAAATGACCCCTGACGGAGACATAAATGATTTAGGTAAAATCAAATATTTATAAGATGCTGCTGAGTCCCTGGGTATATATTGTAACAGATGCACTCAAAATGTTTTGCCTTCATCCTTTGGATGCAGAGTGTTATGTATAGAATTTATAACAGGATGAGAGTAATCAACAGTATTTAAGACACTACTGAGCTAATTCATAGGTATTTTGGCTTTAGAACTAAAGACATATGATTGGTTTAATATATTTTATCTTAGAAAATATCATACTGTGTTTTAAGGATCGCCAAATTACAACCCCTGCTTGTTTCTGCATTCTTAATGGTTGAAAAAAAAAATCGAAGCTAGATTAAGATTCCATGACACATGAAAATTATATCCATATTTTAATTTAGGTAAAGTTTTGTTGGAATGTTCATTTTCATTTTGTGTTTGGTGGCCTCAGTGCTACAGAGACTAGGTTGGGTTGTAGCAACTGGGATCCTATGGCCCACAGAGCCTTAAATAGTTACTATCTTGCCCCTCACAGAGAACATTGCCAACCCCTGCTAAAACATGCCTAGCACACAGCAAAGATGAAACAGCGCCGTAGCATGTTTAATTGGCGCAAGAAACACTTGGCTTTGACTTCGTTTCATCTCTTAATTTGCTGTCCCACTAATTAAACATTCACTGTATTTTTTTTCAGAAATTGGAGAAAAACTGTCTTTTGAATGCAATAAAAAGGGATTTATATGAGCAGGGTTCCTTTACTTGCTTTTAATGCTTCCTTTATATAGAGGAGAACTGAAACTAATTGCACTGTTTTAGAGATGGGTCATTAGCCTAGTCCCTATCTTTTATGGAGACCTAATTTTCATGCAGGATTTCTCTCTAAAGCTTGAACTGGTATCTCTTTAGGAAGAAGAGACAGTGATGATACAAGAGCTTTTCTGTGGTTTACACAAAGTTGACTGTTGATCACAAACCATGAAGTGTATTGATTGACATCTTACCCGTATTTAGCAGCCAATAAGAGTTGAACGAATGCATGAATTCACTTTAGAAAACAAACAAACAAAAAAAGGGAATGTATCACTTGTAAGATAAAATCTGTTTGTTAGGCATTTGGATACTACATTCCTTTTGGGAAGATAATTGTTATGCTAGTATAAATCCAAGTTATTTGTTCTCAATGTCTCTCTCCTGTGTTTCAGGAGGGGAATGTTTTTGAAAGTTAGGGTTTAAATTGACGAAGTTTCCCTATGTCTTGGAATTCTCAGGTGTTCTTTTGGATGGGCTAAGTAAAATTTTCCTATACATGGAATAAAACAGAGTATTAAATGAAATCTGGTTATCTGCAATTATTTGAATGACTTAATGAATAAAATTTTGCCAGCATTTTCCTGGGCACCATTTTCAAACACCATGAATGCAGCCCCCACCTTGGCCGTATGCCCACTGATATTGCCTTAAAATTGGAAGAACCTGCAAATTTTACTTCCTGATATCTTTGCGTAAGCTTTCTAATCAAAGAAACGTGCCTCTCACATCTGGCTTATCATATGTTTTTCCCATCTCATTTCAGACCTTGAACCCTGGGGTAGCCCCAGGAGTCAGGGTTTACAAAAAGAAAAATCTCCCTCTCCAGGTTGTTTTGGTCGTCGAGCAGACTTAGGAGACCCTGATCCAGAGCGTCTTACTCTGTGACTGTCTCCATTCTTTTTCTTTTTTCCTTTTTTTCCATCTGTGAAATGGATAAGAAATTCTGAGATCATTCCCTGGGAATTTTCAAGATTTAGAGTGAGCTGGAGCTTGAGAACATTCTGCAGCTAGATTGTGCTAATTTATTCAAACTAGTGTTTTTGAGTTGTTTTTTAAACAGGAACGTGAGGAAATAATTCACATCATGTAAGCCTGAACTTTATTTGAAGCAACGGAGGAAGTCATTCAGTTTTCCCATGGAAAGATTCACTTTGTTCCCTTCCCTTCCATTTTATACAGTTGCCATCCTCCTAAAGGACGACTATTTTGTCAGTGGTGCCGGCCTGCCTGGCAGATTCAAAGCCGAGAAGGTGGAATTTCACTGGGGACACAGCAATGGCTCGGCGGGCTCTGAACACAGCATCAACGGCAGGCGCTTTCCTGTGGAGGTGAGAACACATCGCGATGTCAAGTGTAGCCCTTCTTTGGGTCCTCACATTAATGAGATGCTTCCTCTTGACCCCAGTGACTTCGCAAATCAAACTTGTACCGTCCATGCCTTTGTCTCTGGAAATCCTTGATATACAGCTTGACGGGTGTTATTTTCCTCCTCAAGCTTCTCACCTTTGTTTAACTGGAGAAGCATGGGGAAGTCAGGGGCATCATGTTCTGAGTAGACTCACCCCTGGCCAAGGATTTTCAACCATTTGTTTCATTTGACACAATTCCTTTACTCTGTTTCTGAAGTCCCACTTTTTAAAGCTGAAATTCTGTATGAAACTCAGGTGACTGTTTTCAACCTTTTCTAGAAAAGAGAAAAGTTACTTGGTACATGAAGAGCCATCTCAGAACCTTCTCTCAGTGGGGAGGCTGTTGTAAGATTTGTTTGCTCCTGCCAGTTTTCGAGAAAGAGGCTGTGGCCATTGGTGGTGTGACTCTCGGTTAACATTGCTGGGATCAATGGTGACATTTTGCCTTTCCTGTGTCAGTTTTCTCAAAGAGCCACGCTGCTAGACACAAGAAAGGTGTGGGTACGGGAGATGGTTTGTATCTTTTTGGTAAGGAACGGAGGGAGAGAGCAAGACTCTAAATTCCTTCATTAATGTTGGGTGGGGGCAGCACACCCTTTCCATTGCTAACCTTATTTTTACCTTTCATCATCATCAGGATGTGGATATTCTTTTGTTGGGGCACACAAGTTTGTTAGGTTGTTTGGTTCTCTTCTGTGGTAAGCTTTACAAATTTGAGGAAGAACTGAATGGGTGTGACTTCTAGCCTATGACTGGACTCAAACATGGAACAGCAACTCTTAGTGTTTTATAACTTCTAGTAAGTCATGACCTACTCTGATTATCTGAGGAATACTTGAGATCCCCTCCATATAGGGAAAATACATGGATATACACACAGATTTGCACATAGTTTATAGGATTTCATCATTCACCCTACCTCCTCAAGCCCATTTATGGACCATTTAGGCATCCTTGAAGCATAAGTGAAGAATCCTTTCAAGATGAGAAAATCAGTAGTATTTCTTTGTTTGGAGATGCCTATATTCACATATAAATTTGTTTCTTATCTGTGATTGCTGAAGAAACCAGAGATAACTATTCTGAGAAAATGCTTCACGCTTTTTCTTGTTCAGCTGACAAATTCCCGGTACTAAGATTCTTCTGTCTGTGGGACTTCTTGTACTAGTTACACTAGTTAAAGGTCTCCTGAGTAGGGCTTTTGCTAATGGGCTCTCCTCCTTTTGTACTGAATGAATCACTTCTTAGAGTTCTTAGCTTTATTGCTGCTTGGAAAACTTGATTCCTAGAAGCAAAATGATATCCTCTTTTTACAGGTTTAGGGTTTTCCTTCTGTTCTTGCTGACCAGTTCTCATTGGCAGTGTGAGTTGAAGGGATAATTTGTGTCCAGCTAGTTTTTCTTGAAAGCCTCTTTATCTCAGAATTGGGCTGCCGTTTGTTCATCTGGTGTTGTTTGAACAAAAGACCTGTGCTTTGAAAGATTGGGAACTGATTTTGGCAATTGCCTTGGTAAAGAAGAGCTCTAGAGATGGGAACTGGGAACTTTTGCCTCATTCTTAATTACATCCCTTAATGTGGTGACGGGCCTGTCTCCTCCTCTTATTCCATTCATATTTGGAGAAATGCATAGACTAGATGCATATTCTTTCTAAAAGTTACTACTTTAAATGAGTATTTCACTTTTCTTTTACTCAGAATGCCCTGAAATTCAGAAGCTAATTAGAAATGGTAGCTACAATGCACAGACTTATTGTTCAACCAAGTTGTTTGAATTTATTTCTTTTAAGTAATGTCAGATGGTAAGGCTGCCTGTATTAATTTGGTTCCTCATCGATGTCCATCTGGTTTGTAGCTTGTTTTTTTATTTTTTTAATGTGATAAACATGTTAGATTACTTAATGGATGTATTTGGAGGAAATTGGAATTTCAGAGATCAAAGGTAATGGGATCAAATTTAACTTTAAAAAAATGCAAGGAAAAGTTGCTCACTTTTTCCCAAAACATGTCTGTAATATTTTATGTTAAATTGCTTTATTTGAGCTCTTTATCAACAGGAACTCTCCCTGATGTTCTTACAGTTTGAACATCTCAGACTTGGTTTATTTCACTCCATATAACTATGTTGTTTTCTAAGAAATTAAAAATGAAAGTAAGAAGGGGCACCTGAGTGACTCGGTTGGTTGAGCCTCTGACTCTTGATTTTGGCTCAGGTTATGATCTCAGGGTCATGGGATTGAGCCCCAAGTGGGTTCCGTGTTGAGCACAGAGTCTGCTTGAGATTCTTTCTCTTCCTTCTCCCTGTACCCCTCCCCCAGCACATGTTCGCTTTCTCTCTCTCTCCCTCTAAAAAACAAATAAATAAATCTTTTTAAAAAATGAAAGTAAAACTGTAATGTATCATGGGGTCATTTATCAGCATTGGGGACATTATTTATCTGTCTTGTAAACAGAGTCAGAGAAGAGTCGTGGTTGAAGATTGCACTGAGATTGATAGAACACAGCGCTGTTTCTCAACTAGAGATGGCCTTCCCCGCCCAGGGGGACATTACACATTGTCGGGGGACATTTTTGGTTGTCACCACTAGGGGCAGTGGTATGCTCCTAGAATCCAGTGAGTAGAGACCAGGGATGCTGTTAAACATCCAATTCATAGGACAGCCCCCCAGATAAAGTATTATCCTGCCCAAAATGTCACTGTTGTGAGACTCTGAAGCAGAGAATGCAGTATGTTTCTTTGAAATCGAACCTTCCTTTACCTGTGTGTGGCATTGCTTTAAGTATGTTTGAATCCTGAGGACTCCCTGCTTGAGGGGTTGTTCCATCTTCTTGTGGATTTCAGAGAGGAAATGTACCTCGCCTGATGGGTAAGAGCATTGCTGGTTCTGGTTCCTTGAGGTTCCACTTGAGGTTAAGTCGTCACCTTGGCTATTGATTTCAGCAGCTGCCTCAGTGCTCCAGCTCTGCAGGCTGAGTTGTAAGCATATGCCCTGCAAGAATCTGGACCTGCTCCCTGAGGGTCAGTTGCAACAAGCCCAACTTTGTAGGTTTTGCTGCTTCCCGGGAATTCCTTGAGGTCACCTGTAACAACTTCGTACACATCCAGAGATTAGACCTCCCCACATTTTCCTGGCTGTGATCCTGGACTTGTTCTTGGAGTTCCTACACTTCAAAACATCCCATCTCATAGAAAAATAAATGGCCTTGTAAAAACAAAATAAGAGCCTTTCAATATCCAGTTTTCTTTACAGCTTAGTTTAAGTTAGGAAACAAAGTCGGAATCAGATTACAATGCCATGCCTAGGAGTTTAGACCCAATTTGGATCCCCAGATGCCCTCACTTCCTATTATGCAGTTTTATTCCTTGCCGAGCAGCAAATTTTTCTGGAGTACCTACTGTCATGTGGGCGCTGGGTTATAAAAGTGAACCAGAAAGACAGTGACCCTAACTCTGAGGTATTTGCACTCTGGTAATGACACAGAAATTGAGCAAGCAGTCACATAAATATAGCTGTGTTATATCGGTCATGATACTGTCTCTGAAGAAGAGGGATATTTTGCCATGAGATATGGAAGACCTCTAGGCAGATACTTACTAAGCTATATTTATGAAGTGATATTTGTTAAGGTGGAAGAGATAAGTTGGAACCTGCCTGTAGAACAGGAACATGCAAAGGCCCTGAGACAGGAGATAACTTGGTAAGTTGAAGGAATAAAGAGAGATCATTGGGGGTTTTGATAGGCAGGATAGTGCCCCCCCAAAATGTCCACTCACTCATCCCTGAATCCTGTGAATATATATATTACTTTACATGGCAAAAAGGATTTTTTAGATTTGATTAAGTAACCTTAAAGTGAAACCACAGAACATTCAGTGATTAAAACAGTGGTGTGTCCCGCTCCAGTTCTTCCATGGCTCTTCAACTTTATATTACCTCTGCGACCACGGTTGTCTATGACAGCTTCTACTGTATCCTAAGTTTTCTCTCTGCCCCTGCTCATTCCCTGTTCTGTGATTGGTAACTTGAACAAAGGTTCATGTAACACTTGATAGGATTGAATCATGTGGATTTCCATAGATAACTGAAGTTGGAGTTAATGCAAAGAGAAATCTCCAGATAAAACCTCTGATAGCTCCATTAAAGTGGAGGTTCATTGCATACTTGTTGTCTAAGGTCATTAAAATCTTGTTTATTACAATAAGAGATCGCAGGAGTTGTTGGTTCAAACTTATTGGTACTTTATGAGTTGAAATCTTCAATAGGCTTAAATGATCCAAATTGATTGTGTGCGCCCTTTCCAGTGAAACTCACAGCTGGTTCATTTCAGCTCTGCTTTGAGCATCCTAGCAAGTGAATAGCAGCAAAGGCATTTTTCCTAATATACACCATGTACACATTACCATATGGTACAGGCCTGCGATCCCTTAGCTGAAACTCATGAGGCCAGAAGTTTCAGAATTCAGGATTTTTTCTGGAAAGGTATTATGGTGCATATGCTATACATATTACCGAGGACACATAGTGGGGTCTGGCCCTCTAGAACTCCTTGAATGTACCAATAACCCTGCAACATGCAGATGAATATTCACACTAAGTGGGAAATCTCAGTATTCTAAATGGCTTCACATCTCTTTACATCAGGTTTTACCACCAAATTAGTTTTCTCCCACAAATCATAAATAACAATAATAACAAAACACGTTTGGTCTTGAAAGCCTTTGAGATTTCATCATCACTGATGAAGAATTTATGAATCTGTGTTTTAAAAAGTGGATCCGTAGCATGGCTCCACTGGCTTAGGTTCCTAAGAACATGGGTTCATTGCAACCATGGCACAAACACATTGGATTATTTGTCTCCCTGGTGGGCCGTGTGTGCGGGAACGATTTGGTGGTGGTGTACGGCATTCTTAAGAGTAAAGTTTTGTTCAGGGGGCAAGAACTTACTTGTTTTAGGCTGACCTTGCTCTGTGATTCTTTTCCCTTTTAACAGTCTGCTTAGGCCTGCAGTTGTCTTCAGTATCCGTGTCTTTCGGCATGTTACTTTGCCCTGCTCCTGTCTTCCCTCCTGTCCGCCAAGCTCCCATCTTCCTGCCTAGAGACAAGCTAATATTAACACTTTTCATTTTGGGAAATGGATCTTGGTTCTTCGAATGCTTCTGTTACATTCTGCTTAGACGCTTATCTTTCTATTGGACCCCTCAGTTATGTTGCCAGTGACTTGCATCTGCCTTCCTCCTCCCAGGTGAGCTCATGCACTTGTGACACACACAGAGGCCTCCCCCAGCGTCACTCTGCACACTCGTGCAAGCATGGCAGGCTGCGACACAACTCAGACGTGGGCCGGTCCACCAGAGGCTGAGCTCCTGTATCGACCCCTGGCTTCCGTAGTCTGATATTCTGGAGCACGGACTAAATGGTCAGGTTGGCTAGCACTCCTTTATGGATTCCTTCTTTTCTGCTGGAAGTAGATTTAGACACAAAATGCCTTCCTGCAGATGTATTTTATATTGGCCAATTTTAAAGGCTTCTTCTCCACCAAAGAAATCTGTTTACGTTTATTTAACTCAGTTTTTGTCCAGACTGGTATAACCCCAATGTCCCACTCTCCTCTCGGTTTAAGTTGGCAATATCACTCTTTTGGAAATGAGATTTATAACTTTCTCCTGTCCTCTATTCCATATTCCTTGTAAGAAACGGAGGGGATGTCTGGGTGGTGCAGTTAAGCGTCTGACTCTTGGTTTTGGCTCTGGTCATGATCCTCGGGGTTGTGAGATCAAGCCCTGCATGGGGGCTCCATGCTTGGCGAGGAGTCTGCTTGGAATTCTCTCTCTCTCTCCCTCTGCCCCCTGCTCATTCTCTTTCTCTCTCTCTCTAAAATAAATAAATCTTAAAAAAAAAAAGAAAGAAATGGAATCCCGTTCAAATAAATGTTTCCAGAAGACACCAATAATGATTTTGATTTCACTTATCTTGAAAATTGTGAGACCCAACTTGGCTTGTTCACAAAACAGTTGTCGTTAATAAACTCGATAGTGTCTTGCTTTCTCTCTCATTAAAATGGGAGATTGAGGGGCACCTGGCTGGCTCTGTCAGTAGAACATCTGACTCTTGATCTCAGGGTCGTGAGTTTGAGCCCCATGTTGGTTGTATAGATCACTTAAATAAATAAAACTTAAAAAAAAAAGAAGGAAGATTGAGACATTTTCTATTAAAAATAAGTTTTGCCACATCATGTTTTTCACCCTGCCTTGTACTTGACTGGAATTCCTGGAATTATTGCAGTTTCTCTGAAAACTTGCTTTGTTCCCGGAGAGTCCTTTGTGGGTGTGCTCAAGGCACTGTCTGTTTTTCTTGTCCTGCCTCCTAATGAACACTGGCAGTATCAAGGACACTGTCCCTGGTTATCTGGTGTTTGCTGCTCTGTGATGGGGCCAATCGTGTCTCTCTCTGTAGTGACTTCCATTAAATGGTGAGGGAACTGGCTGAAGTATATTCAATGACTTTACTGAAATAAAGATTCCATTTTAGAGCAGAATGTTTCATCCTTTGGTAGTGAAATACTTGATTTCCATCTGGCTGATCTTTTATGTGTATGTCCTGGGTTAATATGAAGGAGAACATATGAAGGGGCCCTAGTACTTAGCTTATGCTCAGTGGAGGGGTAATGCCTGGTTGTACGAAGCTGGAGACCTGGTTTGGCGAGGCAGAAGCCGCCTTGGCCTCTGGCCTCCATACTGTCCCACAGGCCCCATCACACAGAGTCTTCCTTAGATGTGAACTTGGCTCAGGGCTGTTTGATGGTGTGTCGCTGACATGTGTGGTGTGCTCCTACCGGGTTGGATTGTACTGAGAATCACAGAAATGCAGATGAGAGTGTGAAAAGAAAACCCAGTTAAATTGGAGATCATTTCAATCTAGAAACGTGATGACCCCAGGGGAGCCCTTGGACAACCAAAAAGAAGGCGGAGAGGTGGTGGTGATGGTGTTGGAGGTGGTGCTGGTGGTTGAGATTGTAATGATGATACTGTAGACACCATTTAATAAGCGTTGCCGGTGTCAGGAACATTCTAGATGGTACCTCATTTAATTTTCTCACCTCCCTTATGAGAGGGGTACCCTAAGGACGGGACAACTGAGCTTCTGGGAAGGTACGTGGCTTGGCTGAGATTTATTGTTAGGACTTCAGAACCTAGACTTCAGTGTCTACAAAATCCTAACCAGCATTCTTTTTATTTGATAAGTCGTTTCCTTATTTTTCTTGTTATTGCTTTAGGTTGTTTTTAGAATCACTGATGCAGTAGAAATAACTTTGCTGGACTCTTAACTGCTATTTATTGGATAACAGGGAGAAAAAAAAAATCAAAGAGCTTCATATGTTCGTAGTGGCTGAACCAGTAGTAAAACATACAGCGAGGAGAGGTGAGGGGAACTGGAAATGCTCTCAGCTCTTTGTCTAGAGGTATCTGTAAGAAACACTATACATTTTGTCTGGATCGGCCACTTCTGTTTATTTTTAATCACGTAGAACAACACTGATAGAAAATATAATGTGAGCCACTCATTGTACTTTTTAATTTTTGACAGCCACATTAAAAGGTAATAAGAGGGCACCTGGGTGGCTCAGTCAGTTGGGCGTCCGCCTTCGGCCCAGGTCATGATCTCAGAGTCCTGGGATCAAGTCCCGGTTGGGCTCCCTGCTCAGTGAGGTGTTGGCTTCTCCCTCTGCCCCTGCCCCCGCTCGTGCCCGTGGGCATGCACACGCTTTCTCTCTCTCTCTCTCTCTCTCTGTCTCTCGCAAAAATAAATAAATAAAATCTTTAAAAAATAAATAAATAAAAGAGGTAAAAAGAAACAAGTTATTTTACTTAATTTGAATAATTTATTTTATTTTATACAATTTGTGGGGTCTATTTCCCCTTTAAATCCCCAGCATAGAATTGCTTAGATTCCCCCCCTCCCGCCACCTGTACCCCCTTTAATAGAAGGGAGAGGAAACTCCCGAAGCTTCCCTCCCTGGTTGCAAGGCCTCGTGCTGTGTGGAGCGCAGATATTGCATTGGGTACATTTACTGCAAGATAGGGAGACCAGCTGGGCAAATTCACCAAAACCTTATTTTACTTAAAGATATAAATTTCATCTCTTGAATGTTTGAGTATGTCTTAGAAGACAGGGCTTTAAAACTCAGGTTAATACACGAAAGGTATTTGGGTTAGTAGTAAAATGACTCCTAAATCCCAGCTCTTAGTAGATAGATAGAGCTTTGATTTCTGAATCTCCCTATTGCAACCTTTCCTGCATTGGTTTATAAAGTTCACTATTTCAGGGAATCTTCTTACGGTGTGCCCCAGTGTCCCCCATTCCCTGATCAAGGAAGGCTGGGGGTGAAAGAAAACTCATCCCACTACCCCCTGCCATTTCTCAGCCGGTAAATTTGCTCTAGTCTCTGTCTCTGATCACTGTATTTATTGGCAGGGGAAATGTGGGCTAAAACATGATAACCATATGTAGCAGCCCCTGGTACATTTTCTGGATTTTGTTAGTTGGTCTAAATGCTCTGCACAAAAAGTATCTGGTCAGATACATTTAGGAAAATGCTGCCTTCTATTACCTTTCTCTTGTACCTTGATCATGGGCTCACATAGTAAAATTATTAACAAATACTCCAGCAGAAAAACTTGTTCAATTTTCATGTAACCAGGAATCTCCCAAACTCAGTTGACCATGAAGTTCTTTTTCTTTCTTTCTTGCTTTTCTTTCTTTTTTTTTTTTTTTTTTTGTAATATCCTGAGAGGCTAATGATAAGGAGAATTTCCTGCATGGGGGAAATGCTCCCCAACATGTGGGGGAGCTCTTTTTTATGCCCTGATGCTATATAAAATGTTTAAATTATGTTCTTACACTCTTCTTTCATTTCTAAATTATCAACAGTGTTCATTCAGTTTTTAATAGAGCCTTCTCTGTGTAGGACAAAGAATGCCCTGGCCTCAAGCGGCTTTTATTTCAGTAGGCCCTGAGGCAGAAGCCTGTCCTGCACGTTTGAGCAAGCAGAGGGCAGAGTGATAGGAGTGCAGTCAGCAAAATAGTTGGGGTCCTGATGATATGGGTCCTGGGGGAGCATGGGCAGCTCTGTGGCTCTTACTCCAGGCGAGATGGAAAGCCCTTGGACTGTCCTTAGCAGATAGTGGACATTATCTGCCTTACATTTTAGAAGGATCCTTCTGGCTGCGCTTGACCATAGGAAACACCTGTGGACACTGAAGTCAGAAGGTGATTATGATATTTCAAGAGAGGTGATGGTTGCCTGTGATAGAGATGCATATACTTCGGATTATTTTGAGGGAAGGAGGTATGCTAATCGAGAGATAAGATAGGGATGCTTATCCCTTTTGATAAAGTTTGTATTTCCTGTTTTAAAAAAAGGCAATTTTAGGATAAAAAATCATGGATCAATGATCAGTCTGTACTGTTTTATAGCATTTTGTTTCATTTTTTAAAAAGTCTTTTAAATTGTTGATTATGTAATATTCAAATTTTATTTGTGTTATATGGATTATAGACCGGTTTGGATTACATGCTATCTCTTGTACACTAAACAAGAATGTTGGGGCAATGTCGGGGCAGCTGGGTGGCTCAGTTGGTTGAGAGTCTGACTCCTGGTTTTGGCTCAGGTCATGGTATCATGGGTCCTGGGATCGAGCATTGGGCTCCGTGCTCAGCGGGTAGTTGCTTGAGGATTCCCTCTGCCTCTCCCTTCCCCAATAAATAAAGAAACCTTAAAAAAAAAAAAAAGGAGAATGTCCCATAGTGAATTGATGAAACACAACAGGGCCAAAACAAAGCCCCTTTCCGAAGGCTTCCTTTGAGTTAATAGATGTAAGTGCTTCCAGCAGGACCCGGCACAGGCGGCATAGGCTAAGAGCTTGCTCGGTGTTAGCTGCTGGTATTGTGTCCGGATCCTCTGCTCACATTAGGCAGCACATCCTGAATTCATCTGTTTCTTTTCTTTGCTACTGTTTCTCCCCAGGTTCAGGCCATCACTGCTATAGATTCCTGAGAGTTCTCTCTTGCCCCTGGACCATCCAATGCCTGTCTAGTAACCAGAGTGTTCTTCAAAACACTTGGCATCACATTATGTTTTCCCTTTGTTTAAAAAATCTGCCAGTGGTTTTTCCGGTCACATGATGAATAAATCCAAAGATCCTACTTTACCCTACAAGGCCTTACCAGATGTTGGCCCTACTCCTCCCACCCCTCAACCTCCCCATCTCAGTTTTCACTGGGTCTAGAATGTTCTCTCCCCCATTATCCCTTCTTGTGGCTCATTCCTTTCTAAATCCTACCCATCATGACATTCCACGCTCTCTCCTCTCAACTCAGCCCTTTTGTTCCTATTACCCAGCTTCATTTTCTTCATAGCACCCATCATTTTTTGAAATTACTTATTGATTTGTTTACTTGTTTATTAACTCACCTCCCTCAGCCCCAACCCCATACGCTGCATGTCAACTTCTGGAGGGGAGGGGGGCCTGTCTTGTTCACTGCTGAGTCTCTGCTACTGACGGATATAGTCCCATAAAAGAGTAAGCAGTGATACGTATTAAGAAACCAACATTCTTGGATTGTATCTTCATCTTCTTGTCTCAGGGGTTTTAAAGGGTAAGGAGCTCTAAATCCTGAGAAGAAAAGGTTCCATAGTGTAATGGTTAGCACTCTGGACTCTGAGAAGAAAAACATGTAATTCATTCATAAAAAGGACGTTTAAGGAAGCAAATCCTCCCCTAAAACTACCTCTCGTATTAAGGATGTGAAAGACCCAAATAAATTAGTTACTCCCAAATAAACACGTCATCCTGTTGCCTCACGCTCTGAGGCTGAGGATTAGTCATGCAGCTCACAAAAATGATCTTTTTAAGGTCTGTTCTTCCAGAGTGTAGCTCTTATATTAACAACCATTACATCTACGTATCAAGACAGATTGTTCCAATTAGTCAATGAGGTCCAGGTTTTTGAGAGTTGTTAATATGTCCATGAGCAATTACTGGAGCAGAGTTAAAAGGCGTGCCTTTGGGAATTTTAGATTGAGATTATCAGTTTCATTCATGAGCTAAGGCAGGAACCCTGAGAGTTATGTGCTGCACTTCTCTGCAGATTCATTCACTAGAAGGTTCCCCAGTGCCTATACATAAAAGTTTATGAAGTTGCCAGATTCCTCTCCTCTGCCCCAGCCTCACCCCATCCCAGACCAGTGCCTGCCTCTGTAATCATTTAGAACCAGGCATTGTGAGAAGCACTTGGGAATTTCATAGTGAAGAAAACAAATAAGTCCCTTGCCTTCATGACACCTAAGAGACCAGCAGGGTGGATCTTAACCAGAAGTTACTTCAAAATCATGCAGGCATTTAAAAAATTTTTCTAAAATCAAATTTATGTAATTTTCACTCATTTCTTATTACTGGTGAATGGAAACAAAACAGAACAAAACAACAAAAACACTCATAATCAGTCTGCTTTTCCATATTCAAATAAAATGCTATGTATTCTTCACATGAACACCGTGCCTCTCCCCTGTGCTCAGAGTTGCAGCGTTTACTAGAATCCCATGATTTATGCTGGAACTAGATTTGGAGTCAGATAATAGATGATTTGTAGACTCTGGGAAGTGGCCCCCTCTTTCCTGTAGACCAGTCTCTTTAAATGATTGAGACTAGGTCAGTGTCAAATGTGCCTGAAGTTCCCCCATTTGAGTTAAGGTATTATTGCCTCTTCAAATGCTAACACAAGGGAAAGAACAAAGTATAAGAGTTTTATCTCTGTTGAACACATTAATAAAACTCACCAGATCCACTCCTCATTTGGAGTAAGATGGGTCGGAAGTAGACTCTAAGGATACACAGTGGGTTGGATGAGATACCAACCAGGGAAGGAGGCCCCAGATACTCTGTGAACAAGGGTGCCGACTAGGGAGAGGAAGTGTCAGATCTGGAAGACACACTGGATTGATCAGTGCTGGTACTTGAGCTTCTGTCATCTGGAGAGCAGATGATTGGCATGAACCGTGGTGTGCAGATAAGAGTGTGTTAGTGGGTCTTGATATTTTCAAAGGGATTCTCGTGGAAGAAGGAATCCCCTTAGTCTTTGGGGGTGCAAAGTGGAACCAGAACCTATAGAAGCAGACTCTACTGAAGAAACTGGTTACAGCTGGGGCATAGCACCCTGGCCACATAATTCAGAAGAGATTTTCAAAATCATATTCCCTCAGTCCCTCTGGGAACCTCCTGCTTTAGGTGGGGAGAAGCAAAAGATATTCCCCCATTTTGATAGTTCTTCTATCAAAACGACTCCTGTGATAATAAGGATAGGTAGCTCTTCAAAAGGTACCCACTGTGTGTACTTAGAGACCTCTATAAACATTGCATCATTTAATCATCACGTATTAGAAACATCTTTCCATAAAAACAGCGGTTAGGAACCAATATCTCTTCTTCTCAGTCAAGAAAATTGAGGTAAGAGAGCCATTGTGAGCGAAATCTCAGAGACTACACTGAATTTTAAGGAGTTTAGTGGTCTGAGATTAGATGCCGTGTTTAAGTGATCACAGAATGATCCCTGTTACCATTTTGAACAATTTCCTTCCAATATGTGGTGGAGGATGGGGGGGGAGATAAAACTATGGTCCGTATTGAAGTGAATCATAGCCTATTCATCACTTCACATTTTGTGAATATTTTCCGTATTTTGAAAGATTCTTCACTCCTTTAAAAATGAAATCTAATTTTCTTACTTGAACTTTGCTGCCTTCTACAAATTTTTCAGAATTAGCAGATTTTACTTTAAGATCAGGGAAGAAAATAACAAGAGAATGAGTAATTTAATGTCATTTCGGAGACCTTATTTTTTCTAAGCAGAAGCAGGTACAAAGGCAGCATATGAAAACATAAAAAATAATTTTTTCTCAAATTGCAAATAGTTTCATAGTCTTTTGATTATCAAAGTTATATGTGTTCATTATAAAATAATTCAAACAATATATGAGCTAAGAAGAAAGGACATGTTTCTCTTGCAAATACATAATCCTCTTTAGAAATGTCAGTATGCACATCGTTTTATAGGCTCATCATCACTTACTAGATGATAGAAGTCTTCCATTGTCAGTAAGTAGCTGTCTGCATCATGATATTTAAATGCTGCATCACTGAGGCTCTGAGCCAGATTACTAGAATTCAAATCTCATCATTGCCATTTATGAGCTGTGTGACTTTGGGCTTCTATTAAACCTGTTCCTTTATCTGTAAACTGACATCTAATACTAATGTCGACCTCATGAGAGTTTTTGGAGGACCTAAAAATGTAATATTTATAAAGTACCTAGTTGAGTAACACATAGTAGGTTGATAAACATTTGCCTCTCTCTATGGTGTGGGTGTGACATAATTTATTCTAGCAAAGCCTTATTGGTGGACATTTTGGCTGTTCCCATTTTTTCCTGTTACACCGTCACAGCTCTGTAGAGCATGCATTTGGGATAAACTGAGGTTGTCTGGGGACCAGCTAAATGACATGAGGTGAAAGGTAGGAATTATCTAAAATGGTTTTTGGATTGTTGACATTTGGGAATATAAGCCAACATTAGTCAGAACTTCCAGCTTTTTCAAAAGAAGCTGGAAATCTCTGTTTGAAAAAGCAAAAATCTCTGTATTCATCCATGAACTACATCCTTTATGTAAAATACACTATCTTGGCTTTCGCAATTTACTGGTTGGCTAGCACTGGTGATCAGTTAGGGTTTCATATCCAGGGTGTTTAATCTCAGAGCTAAAGTTTTTTGTGTTACAGTTCACCTTGTCTGCCTTTACCTTCATGAATTAGGAATGTTCAGGATGCGGAGCGCCTGGGTGGCTCATAGTTAAGCATCCGACTCTTGATTTCAGCTCAGGTCATGATCTGAGGGTCTTGAGATTGAGCCCCATATCGGGCTCTGCGCGGGGCAGGGAGTCAGCTTAAGATTCTCTCTCTCCCTCTGCATCTCTATCCATCTCTTAAAAAAAAAAAATGTTCAGCATGCTATACAAAGTCAGTTTGGTATTGTATGATAATATAATTTGGTAGCTTTGTATACAAATTCTGAAACTGTCTGTAATAATAACTACTTTACCCACCAGGATGTAAGTTCCTCCTATGGGGCTAATAAACTTCCTGAAATTTAGTTGTCTTTTCTTTTTCCTTTCCTTTCCTTTCCTTTCCTTTCCTTTCCTTTCCTTTCCTTTCCTTTCCTTTCCTTTCCTTTCCTTTTTCCTTTCCTTTCCTTTCCTTTCCTTTCCTTTCCTTTCCTTTCCTTTCTTTCCTTCCTTTCCTTCCTTTCCTTCCTTTCCTTCCTTTCCTTCCTTTCCTTTTCCTTCTTTTCATTTCGTTTTTCTTTTTTCTTGAATCTAGGGCTTCATTTAGACTCTGGGATTGTTTTCTGTGCTCCTCTGTATTCCCCTCCAAAATAGTAAAGAATCTGGAGGGAAAGGAACAGATTTTTATTTTGTACAGGACTAATTTGTCTTCTACTTTCTAATGTACAGAATATATGAAGTTTACATAAAATTTTATTCATAACCTCTTTACTAATGTCGTGAATTTTCTAGGATCCTGAGGGCTCACAATGAAGGGTGATGTGTCTATTCTACCAGCATCAATGAGCATGAACCATCACTCTCTTGTTAATTTCCGTAACGTCACTGCCAAGCACAGAACCTACTTTGCAGGTGACCTGTTTAAATTTCTTGTGAAATAAAGGAATGTATCCGCTATTCTCTATCTTAGTTAATTTAGACATATAAGGAGCCTTGGAGCTCAAGCTGTTCACAAGAACTAGCTCATAAAATGTCTCTATCAGTGAAATCTGGTCCCAGGGCCAGCCCCTGGCACACCAGAATCAGTATTGATGGGCATTTTGTTTTGACATACTGACTGGCAGGCACAATGCTTGTCACCTTCCTTTGGCTCTGGAGAGGGTGGAAAGTTCAGCAGGTCTTACCCAACAGGCTTTGTTCAATTTAAGTAGCTTATAGTGTGAACGATGGAGGTGGAGATGAAAACTGGCAGGGAGCTGAGATTTGAATAGGACCTTCAATTTATTTGACATGTCTAATATCTTATGAATGGGGAAGGAACCCTGGTTTTTGGTGATAGGTAGAAAGATTGGCTTCAGGATTGATAGAGTCTTGGGTGGATTAGTAAATCGATTTGCTAAGAGCTAGAATGATACACTTTGGGGTCTGAAATTCACCCCAGCAACTGCTTAAGATAACAAACCTAGTGGTGCTAGCTTTTCAAAGTTATTTTACACATAAGCTGTAAGTGGCTTTTCTGTAGAACTATTATTTCTGTAGAATTAAAAGCTATTATTTTTATTCATAAAATAGGTAATTGATTGCTTGGTGATATATTGTTTATCTGAAGCCTCTTATTTTTCTTGGCTTTTTTTTTTTAAAAAAGATTGTTCTTTGGCCTTCTTATTGTATGTTTATTAAAATAATATGGTAAGTAAATTCAGAACAAAACGATCTCATTACTTAGGAGATACTCTACCAATTAATTAAATTTGACCTCAAAAGGCTGCAGCTTAACTTTACTGCTACATGTTTATGGTTAAATTACCTTTTCCAAATAGTTTAATAAAACAGAAAAAGCCAGTACCAATGCCTGTTTTCTATTTAGTAAATTATACCTCTGTGTTATATTTACACACAACCCTGAATCAATCTCAGATATGAATATATTAGCAAGCAGATGTTAAGGTTTTTACCTTCATAGTCCGTCAGGAAATCAGAACTTTTCCTCTGCTAAAGATGGAATTGATCAAAGTCATTTATGATGACATTCATATCAGCTGTTCATTAGTGCTACTGATACAAATGTACATTTTCCCAGTGTGCAGCCATTTGGAAATTTTAGCCAAAGACCCCCTCCTCCCCCCACCCCTGGTCTCTTCCAGTTCTCTTTATATCTTCTTGCTGAGATTTCTGCAGCCATTTTTCTTTTTCTTCTTTTTTTTTTCCTTTTCAAACTTCATTTTCATTTTTTAGTAATCTCTACCTCCAATGTGGGGCTGAAACTCACGACTCCAAGATCAAAAGTCGCATGCTTTTCCCACTAGGCCAGCCAGGCGCCCTGTATTCAGCCGTTTTCCTTTAGTTATTAGTAAGGGCTCCATCTGGTTTGGAATGTTTCTGATGGTTAATGCATTTCTCCGAGTATTGTTTTTGAATATGATTGCTCTCCATTCTCTCCATGATCCTTGGATAAATACATTAAAAACACACAATCAATAAGCAAAAAACAAACATTCATTTCTAGGCACGGTTACCAAAAATAACTAGGATTTCTGAATTTTAGATAGTGTGAAAATCTGCCTTTTTTAACTGATGTGGAAACCCAGAGAGACTGAACGTTCTGAGATCCCAGGGCCAACTTTGGCAATGCTAACTCTTGTGTATGAAGAAGTTAAAATCTACTTTCCTGGTCTTTGGTAAACATTAAGGAAGGCACTGGTTATTATTGTGTTTTAAAACACACTAGAACCTGGATAAATGTAAGGTTTATCGAAAAATACAAGATTACAAGTTATTGGGGGCGCCTGGGTGGTGCAGTCAGTTAAGCATCTAACTCAGGTCATGATCTCAGTGTTGTGAGATTGAGCCCCATGTTGGGCTCCTCGCTCAGATTGGAGTCTACTTGAGATTTTTTTCTCCCTCTGCCCCCCCCACCACAAGCACGCGAGCTCTCTCTCTCAAATAAATAAATAAATCTTTAAAAAAAATTACAAACTACTGTGCAATAATCCTTCAATGACAGTGTTATTAACCTCATTCCTCTTGGGGAATACTTGAATTCTCAATGAAAAACTTATCTTAAGACATATCATAATTGTCTTTTCAGACATGAAGAGGTTCAAAGAAGTCTAAGTGTGGTCATTATCAAAAAGACAAATGAAATAAGGTTGTTATGAAAGAGTCTGTTTAGTGGTACCTACCAACACTTTCTAGACATTTACTTTCACCATTTTCCAAATGCTTTGTGCCTTAATTCAGTACTTTGGTTTAACTGAACCTGGTGGTAGTAGTGAATGAATTTCTTTTTCTATCAAGACACTGTTACTGGGACACCTGGGTGGCACAGTTGGTTAAGCATCTGCCTTCAGCTCAGGTCATGAGCCCAGGATCCTGGGATCGAGTCCTGCATCGGGCTCCTTGCTCAGCAGGGAGCCTGCTTCTCCCTCTGCCTGCCACTCCCTCTGCGTGTACTCTCTCTCTAGCAAACAAATAAAATCTTTAAAAAAAAAATTTAAGACACTGTTACTGATCCCCCATGTCTCCATCTTTCCATGATGTAATTTATTTTGGCAATAGCTATAATGAAAGTCCACTACGTTATCTTTGTGGTGTGTTTGCTAGAAGAAAGTTATAGAATGTACACCTTTTTTGAATGCCAGGCAACTTCAAAAGCGCATTTGGCTCTGTTACTGTTATGGACTGCTTTTGATTTCCCATGCCATCAGACCGAGATAGCCTGTACCATCTGCATTTCAGCAGATAGAATGGAAGGTGGACTCAAATCAGAGTTGAACTGAGTTTCATTAGCTGTGTGTGGATTTCCCACTTTACTCACTTCTCTGGAATCTTTTCGGCATTTCACTGCTTGCTACCTTTATATCAAGCGGGTATTTGAAGAAAGTAAATGCTTTTGGAGGCAAATCTTCTTCTTGAACCCCTACTGCGTTATCTTAGAAAAGTTGATCAATTAATGAATGAATTTAAACTCAGTAGGTCTGATAAATGCTTTAGACCTGAATTCTTATAACTGGGCTTAGGATCGTGAATTAGGTTTTGCTTTGTGTGCGTGTGTTTTGTTTTTGTTTTTGTTAGATTTTCCTATTTGCCACCATCAGTTATTTGCCACATTTTCAGTCATTATCGGTCTTGAAGAGCGGGTTGCTACCTTTGTCATTAAGACCTACACTTAGAGTGCTTCCTTGTTGTTTATTAGTATGAGAGTGATCTTCCTGGAGCGTGAAAGTCATGCTTGTGACCCCAATTAGGAGGGAGATGTTTATGTAATAGCCTGGGAGTTCGACCAGAAGGTTTTTGTATGTGGGCAGTGAAGCCCGAGTTAGACGCTGTAACTGGGAGTGGGAGGCAGCACTAAAAAATTTTAATATGTGGTGTCTTAGCTGTCACTACCCACCTCTGCACTTCAGAGAAGAGCGTATTGTAAAAAAAATTATAGGTCTGAATGCATATATATAGTAACACACATATTCTTGATGTAGATGCACTAATGTTATCAGGGGGAACTTTGCTTTACGTTTTGCTTTGGCCTTCGAGAATTTGGTTGTGTGACCTTGCCAGAAGCACTGGGAAGTGCTCTGACAGTGTGTGGTGTGTGTGTGTGTGTGCTTCTACCTACAATTATTTTTTAGGAATTCTCAATTCAGTATGATGGAAAACCATTTTTTCCTAGTTCTTTTGATGGCCGTTTTTCCTCTATTACAGTAACCAAATTTTCGTCTATTATTTTTGAATTGAGATGACCTGGTTTTAAGCTCCTAGGACTTCAAAAGGGAGCCAAGATTTTTGTTTTCTTGACAAATGTAAAATATAACCATTCTGGAGTAATTTCTTTCCCCCTTTGAATTCTTTTCATATGACCCCAATTATTCTTATGTTTTTTTCCCTTTAGTATCTACCCATCCTTAAAAATCAAGTTTCAGAACAACCCTCTTTTGAACAATGTAAGAATTATCAATGTTTTAGCATAAATGCACAATAAAACCAATCTGATTGGGAAAAAAAGTAGCTGGGGTAAGCTATGTAGAACCGTCAGCAATAACCTAATTAATTTTTTTCCGAGTTTTAAGAGAAAACCTCAAGTATTATCTTCCTTAAATTTTGGCTTTTAAAACGCAAAACCATTTTTATATCCTTTCTCATATTTTACTGATATATTTATAATCACGGTTTTTCAAAAAGCTTAATAGAAATTGCAGTGCTGTATTGTCGTGATGCTTAAATGATTTCTTTTTCAATAGGGCATGTTATTAAAGAAAAAAATGATTTTGCAACCCATGCATTAAAGAATGTAATGCTATCTGTCTTAAGGCTTGGTAATCAATGGTGTAAGTGAGGCCAGTTTATTTCTCATGGATTTACTAGCGTCACTGCATAAATAGCCATAATGGAATTGATCTGTTAGGCTGAAGCAGCTTTTATCACATACAAGGGTTTGATGATGACTGTGTTAAACATTGGCCTTTGATCAGCCGTAGTCTTTCTTGGATACACAGGTTTCGGAAACCTCATACTTAAAAGATTGAAAACGTGTCATTTTTGACATTAAATTTTTTTTCACATTAAATACTTGCCCATGTGTTTTACTTCCTAGACAAGTCCTATCTTGCAGGTATCTTTTCTGTCACTCAGTAGAGTTACAGTTTCCGCCGGCACCCCTCTGTGCTCACCTCAGAGACACAAAGAACAATGTGGTGAATAAGCTTCAAAGATTTGAACTCGGACGTGGACCTGGGTTTGAATGGCAGTCCCTTCGCTCCTGCCCGTGTGACCTGGACACATAACTTGACTTCTGCAAGTCTCAGTTTTCTCATCTAAAAAATGGGAATGAAAGTGCATAGAAGATTACTGTATAAAACAGAACAAGTATGTGTTGATGGTACTTGGCAGCCTGCCCAACATACAGACAAATACATGATCATGATTGTTGCTATTATCGGCTCTTCTTATTACTACCACTGAGTCCAAACAAGACTCATGCACAGCAGTCATTGAGAGTCAGCATGGGTATTGTATTCTCTTGAGGAAAATTTAAATTTTGGGGTGTTTTTTTTTTCTTTTATCATAGTGTTCCCCCTCAAGAGCTATTTAATGGAGTAAATTGGGGATGGCACTTACTATATTAATCCAAAATGGGTTTTCTGCAAAGGATTTTTAAAAATCACTAATTAATAAGGCAGAGAAGACCTAACTTCTGGGCAGATCCAGCTCTGAGGAACATTGTAAGGGTGAGGACATCTGTCTGTACACCATCCAGTGCCCTGACTATCCCCAGAACGGTCCTTTAAGCTGAATTTCACTGCCTGTACTATATTCTGATTCTGGTCACAGAAGGTGGCTGACAGCCTCACCTCAGAGCCACAGCTCTCCTGCTGCCAGCCCCACCCTGCTCCCGGGAGATGCAGTGTTTACCCAATGGGCTTGCGTCGGAGTAAATCAGCTCCTCGACACCCATTCAACAGACAGAGTCTTAGATGTTCAGGATCCTCGGTGAAAGCAAATGCCTGCTTAAAAATAATTTGTCCCTTACCTGAAAAAGCCTCTCTACCATGCTAAATCTAATGTCTCCAAATATTTTCAAGTGCCAATTCATATTTTAAGCCAAGCAACTGACAAAAATTTACCTGTAGGCTAGCTTAATCTGATTTTAACAGTTAGAGGCCTAGCCAAAGAAATAAACTTTCTTCGTGAGTACAGATTTCCAAATCTGTCAAAAAAAAAAAAAAAAAATGTGCCCCACAGCCAATGTGATTTTTTTTTTTTTTAAAGGATTTGCTAAATGAGAGCCCGGGGAGTGTGTGTGTGTGTGTGTGTGTGTGTGTGTGTGTGTGTGTGTGTGTGTCTATAGGACAAGGCCAGGGGTTAGAAGAGAGGCACATTTTTGTGTTTCAGTAGGTAATTTTCCTTGTTATAATAAAAAATCACATCCCTTGTTGGAAATCTGGTTGGTGCCCAAATGCTCCGGGCAAGTATTTGCAACTCGTGATTATTTATTCCCCAGATCTTTTTAGATGTGCTATGTGTGAATCAGCTCAGCCTGCATTTAAGGCTTGAAAAATGTTCTTTAGGATTCCTTAGTATCAAAGCATCCATTAATTACTGAAAGGATAAGTCATTGGCTTACTGGAAGTCAGAATCTGCCTGGTTCTTTGTTCTGAGAAAAGGAGTCCTCCATAGAAAGGAGAACCACTTTTAACGATACCCTTTTAATATCCTGTTGAAAGGGCATTTTTTTAAATATAAGAGTTCTTTCAAAATGATCTTTTTCTGATGACATCCACATTATACTGGAAAATATTCTTGTGTTTCTGGCAGTGATACACTAATTAATGCCTATACATTTTTAATAGTTTAATCTGTCATATTCTGGGAGAGAACTGATTCTGATTCCAAACAAAACTCAAATGCATGACCAACCACATTATGAAATATGTGGTTTCATTAAATCCTATTGATAATTCAGTCAGAAGAAAATTATTTAGTTCAAACAGAGGAACAGGAGTTCTGAGGTATTATGATTGCATTTCCAAATATGCACAGACCTTACTATTTGTAGTCAAACCTGCCGCCATGTTATGTTATGTTGCCTGGTAGCCATCAAAAAAGGAAGTCATGTCACAATTTGAAATCAGAAAATTGTGATATGCTGTGGCTTTGTTTGCATTCATGGGCTGCGCAGAACAGAAACCCATTCTGGTCAGCTTAAACACAGAAGAATAGTTTTTCATAAATATATAGGATTGCCTCATGGAATGCAAGAGCACCACTGTGGCAAGAAAGGGACTAGAAAATGGACAGAATTAATTAATTAATTTATTTATTTATTTATTTATTTTACATATTTCGTTTTTGTTTGTCTTCCTGGTTTCTTCCTTTGTATCTTCTGATGTAAATAGGTTCTCTCAGTTATTGTGTTACTTACTGGTTCCTGAGCCTTCTTGAGTTCATAGATTATGGGTTGATTCTGACAGTCCCTTGGGCCTAAGACCAGAGACCCAGGAAAGATAAACTGGTCCAGTTGGCTCAGGCAGTTCACGCCTGGTCCAGTTGGCTATGCCCATGGAATAAGAACAATATGGCAGGCCTGGGCCTATCCTGTGGTCCTCTGTGTGGATGTTTCCAGAGAAAAGGGGGCCCGCAGAGTCCCTAAAATGTCCCTTTTCTTGCACACTAAGAACTTTTTCATTTTTACCTGTGAAAGACTATGTGCATCCGGGCCAGCATCAGATCTCGAGTGATGGTCTGGCAAGAACTCTCTATGTATCATCTAGACACGGCTTGGCAAGCACGACTGGCAGAGGTCTGAGTTAGAATTTATCTAGAGACCCTACTTACTACTTCAGTCTTCCATTTTCACATGCTTCAAATTTGCCTCCTAGAACAGAAGAGAAAGGTGTCTATTGTTTAAAGGCGGGCTCATTATCAAAAGGTGACCAGGGGTGTCCTAGCTACCATTCACGTTCCTAGCACGCCCTTAAAAACTGCTAAAACACTAGGTATTATTTATGAACAAGTCAAAATAGCAGCATGTCCTCTGAAGGGATGCCTAGGTTATTTATTTATTAATTTATCCATCTCCGTTGGAAAACTTACCATCTGGATGCTGTCCACATTTAAAAAACACATAAATTAAAATCCAAGGCAAGTTGACTGTAATGTGGATGACCTTCAAACCCTCTCTTATAGCAGACAGCATTTCCTATTCTGATGCTACAGAAAGGTGGGGGAGGAAAAAGGGAAAATGCATGCACACAGATATATCTGTTCTTGTTTATTCGGTGAGATCAGGTCTTCCTTCATAAGACCTTGCATTTACTTTAAACTTTGTATTATAGGCAATGAGAAAATGTGAGTTATGAATACCGTGCAAGAGTCACGTTCTTAAAATAACACAATGCATTTCCTCTTGCCTGGCCACCTTCCACCTGTCATAGGGCATTGTCCAATCTGATTTTCCAACTTGCATTTTCTGGCTGTGCTTGAATGACTTCATAAATTGCTTTCATGATTATCCTTACGTTCTCTTAGAGGATATGGGTTATATACGTAAATATATTTTTTACAGTTTGCCTCTATCATTTGTATATTTTGAGTTATTCAAGTTTTAACTTACTTGAGGCTTTTCGGGAAATCATGTGTGTCTGAACACCGGTTTAATTTTGATGCAGATACGCATCTTGTGGATACACACAGTTCTAAAACAACGGAAACATTTTCTCTTCTTTAAAACTTAAGCCATTTTCTGCATTTCTTTTATCTAAGTCCATTTTGGCACATTACCAAAAAAAAGTTTAGTTTATTAAAATGTTTTTGTTGTTATTGACATTTATATAGCAACCTAATGTCAAACTGTCAAAATCCTCATAGATGAGTTGCTTGTAAAAACAGTCTTACAGAAAATAGTGCTTTAGGGAATTCGAGGCAGGTAGGAAGACGAAATATACATAAGACTAATTAGTATTTTTTAATAGATGGCACAACATTTCTGTATATTAAAACTTTCAGCCTAGGGATTTATTGTACCATTGTCGCTAAATGGGTATTAGTCAGCTTCGGCATGTTTCATAATTACGGGTAAAGAGAATCAGGCTTTTACTGGAAATGCCATCACTGATCCATCAGTGGACTTTCAAGTGAGTACTGAGGCATAGATCTGGGAGTGGGGGGGGCGGTTTCATAAATCATAAAGTCCAGTTTGGTATGCAAGATGTGCTCATGAACAGTTATGGAACAGCAAACAGTGTGAAATGAAGACTGTTGAGTTGCAGACAAATCCAAGGATATGACATGAGTGTCTCTAATGGGATCAGTGGTGCAACAATCTGAACAAGACAGGAAATTGTCATTGACTTCATTCAGGATGAAGGCTGACTCACCTCTGGAACAGGGTAGGAGTTTAGACTGACCCCCACCACCGCTGTAATAATCAACAAAGGGGTATAGAGCATGGACTGTATGCCGATCTCTGTGCTAGGTGAAGTGAACCTGGTGCCCTAATTTCAGTCAAAGGACAACAGGTGACCTATAGGCTATGGGGAGAAAAGCAAGATGAGTGATTTATCTAGCCTGGAAGCTCAGGAATGACTTCCTGAGAGGAGCTACAGACTCTCTGAAACCTTAAGAATATGGAGGAGTTGGATGGGGGAGCCTGGGGAACTGTGTGTTTCATGCAAAGGGGACAACACGTCAGGATCCAGAGATTAGGGAGAGAATGGCACATTTGAGGAAAAAAGTCCAGCACAGCTAATGGACAGAGTGAAAGCATAAGAGAGGAGACTGGAGATGTGCGCAGTAATGAGTTTGTGTTCTATCCTGAGGGAAATGAGAATCCCTTAAAGTGTCCTGAAGAAGGAGAGCAAGGTGATCAGAGTTCTCCATTAGGTAGTGACTGTGACTGTGGTGAGGATGGTGGAATGGACTGAGGAGGCCTGCAGTCTGAGATCACCTTGGGAAACTCCCACAGTAACACAGGTAAGTGATGATGGTTACTTACCTAGATCTGCCTGGACACAAGGGCCAGGGAAAGAAGTGGACTGCTTTGAAGGATATTTAGGAAGTGAGATTGACAAGGCTTGATGTGGGTTGTGGAGAGCTAACAGAGAGATGATGTCAAGGGTTTTGGCTTGCACAACTGGATCCAAGGTGCTGCTCCCCTAAGGCAGTGTGCCCTGTGGAAGGCCCTAGATCCATTCTGTTGTAGACAAACAAGGGCATGTCCAGGGGGAGAGGTCTCAGAAACCGGTTCGTCAGTTGGATCTGCCACTCAGGAGACAAGTCAGAACTGGAAGTAAAGATTCGAGAAGTGTTCACACGCCTGCACAAGTGAATGTCTTAGCGCTGATGCAAGTGAGCAGGGGCAGTGCGGTTGAGAGAAAAATGGGGGGTCGTGAGCCGTGAGTGACACCAGCCTTTAGGAGACACCTGGGGGAGGATGGCTCTGCTGCGAAGACCGAGGTGGAATCGTCCTCAAAGGCAAAGGGAAACCTGTGCTCCCAAGGGCAGGGGACACCCTTGTTTTGAGAAGGAGGAGCCAAGAGTGTCACGTGTTCCCTTCAAAGCCACATGGGCATAAGGACTGCGATGGAATTCAGCCACAAGAAAACTGGTGACCGTTCCCCAAGCAGTTGCTTAGATTTAATCAAGACAGATTTAAATAGAAATATTCAACACCCCATTTGCTGAACAAACCTGAAGAGCAAACACACTATTAGAGGAGATTCCGAAGTTTCCAGTGGCTAACCGGCAGTGCCCATAGACCCTCTGTGGCCAGGAAGGAACAGAACAACTGAATTTTATTGAAAAGCATTCCACTTTTTAGAGAAGTATTGAAGGAAGGAGGGAAGCAACAAATCTGATTTAGTGAAGACATTTTCCTTGACAGCAAGATTTACTCCTGGGTTATAAATTTGCCATGATCGAGACTAAAATGCAGTGAAAGTTAAATTTCACCTATATCTCATTCAACGCCTAACGTGATTTAAATGACAAGATTTCAGAAGTGACATGTAGCCTTGGATCTAAATATATTTTTTATGGCTGGAAATTTTAATTTCAGATCAGTGAAAAATCATGACGCCTCTTCATGTATAAGAGACTTAGAGTGGAGTGTGAGGCCGGTGCAGATGGTTTTGTCAGGCAGAACTATTAATGCTAAAGGGAATCAGATGGCAGAATTTGCACAGGCTTATCTATAAATTCGCTTCTGCAAGATAATATTGAAATGGTTGAATGACCGACCTAGTTCTAAGATAGAGACACGATGAGTTCATCTTGTTTGAATCTCACATTGGATGTTCAATTTGCCTGTGACGATGCTGGCATAGACATCCTATAAAAGTATTATGTGTGCATGACCCCCACTCCTGCCTCCCACCCCTGGCCGCCACTGGGAATACCCTTTCCCTTTGTTTCTCCACTCGTTTCAGTGACCCTTTTCCTTTAAATGGCCTTGCCCTTCCTGCCCCAGGACCTTTGGACCTACTCTCCTGGCTTGTCCTACTTCTGAACAGACTTATCCTCTTTGTATATAGTCTCAGTGCACATGTCACTGTGGGAGGAAGTCTCCCTTGCTGAGATCTAGGGTCCCTGTCTTCTATTCTTATTGTCCCCTATACTTTTTTGAGTGAGTGCAAGTTAGGGAGGGTGGGAAGAAAAGAGAGAGTTCGGTAAAACCACCCCTTTAACCACCCTTGAGGTTTCCAGTGACCATTCTTGTTAACTGAGGATTCTCATAGAGAAAATGATAACGCAAACTAATTTTTGAGTGCTCGTTATGTGCCGAGCATATCGATCATTTGAATTCTCACAGGAAACTTCTGGTGTCTTCATGCACATCACAAGAGGAAACTGAGATACAAAGAGGTTAAGTCACCAGCCCAGGTCACCCAGCTAGTAAGTGCAGTGGATGGTGGTGATGCAATTCAGACCCTGGAGCGGCGTCCTTCGTGAGCTCTGATGGTGGTGTGGAGTCTCTTGAAAGGCAGCTGCTGAAAGCGGAGTGCTGAGTCTCTTGCTAGGATGTCTTTCAAACCTCTCTTGGCCGAACTTCCTAGTTTGTCAGTTACACATACTTCGCGATAGGCATCCATTAAGATTCTTCACAGCTAGCGTAGGTTTCTCTCTTCTGATAGTGACCAGACTAGTCACGTTATCGAGGGAACGGAATTTTGGCAGCACTAAGTCAGCACTCCCTCCCCCCAAAGAAAGTTTAAAAGTACCCGTCCCGGCAGAAGAAAACTGTGAATGATTTAAAAATAAGTAAAATCAACGCTGTGTCTTTGCTGGGTTTTCCGGATGATCGTCTGCAGTGGGCTTGGCCTCCACAGCAGCCTTTCGCGGGGGATGTTGGTTCGATAAATGTAATGGAAGCAATCTGACTCTATTACTTTTAAATTAACTTAGTCTGTGTGGCTGTCCTCATTCCTGGCTCCTTTTTGGGGAGCAGGACTGCTTCGTATTGATTCGGGTGATGGATGAGAATATTAAGCGTTTCAAGGCAGGACCGGAACCCTACATTGTGGGCTCCTCCAAGGCAGGCCCCCGGCCTCTGACTAAGTTAGTGCTGCTGAATCAGAACAGCAAAACCCTGGGGCAAAATTAAAGTTGAAAATCTGAACATCAAAGCTCTGCTTGGAGCTTGAAAACGACACTGTATTCAGACTCTGCATTTTGAAGACTGTTTTTTCTACCTACAAGTCAAAGCTAGAAGAGAGTGACATGAATCCCTGGTCATCAGTCAAGGCTGGTACTTCCAAAAAAAAAAAAAAACTTTGCAGTACCTGGAAACAGGGAGGTAGTTCCTTGAAACATAAAAGCCAATCAAAAGGGTTGCAGTTCAGCTTTCATGCCCTGACAAATAGACAGGGTGGGGTGAGAAGGTGTAGATTCTTCCAGGACATTTCAGAGTAATTATAACAATAATGCATTAAAATGTCAGTAGGGGAAATGATTAATTGAGTTTGCCCTCATTTTTCTCATTTATTTGCTTTTGGTCCTGTCTTCACTATCCTCCGTTTAAAAAAAAAAAAAATACAGGTAGTTCTATTCTGCCTAGTCCCCAGCACTCTCTCTGAAGTCCTTTATTATTGTAAGTGACATATATACGTGAAACCTTGCCACTGACATTCATAGACTTATAATCCTACCGCTTCCATTGCTTTATTAATGCTTTGGCTTTCAGCATAAAAGCCAGCATATTGAAAACCACAGAAAATTTCTGATTATGACAATGACATTTATCATTCTCTAATGGAGGAGCTATAAGCTTCTAGGCGGAAAGTTGGCGGGTGCATCCGTTGCAAAATTCCTCATTTTAAACGCGATGCTTGCCGGGAGTAGCTGTTCTCTCTGGCACGGGAGACTATGTTCATCTTACACAGTCGTAGGTGCCTGTCCGACAGTTGGTGGGAACGCTGTTAATTTTTAACTCTAGGTTTTAGGGGTGAAGAATCGATGTTCTATTAATTCAATGCTGCATCCCACGTATTTTGAAATGCTTTCTATGTGCTCCAGACGCTGTCCACGCACTTGGGATATATCGGTGAGTGAACAAGAATTCTTACCATCAAGGAACTTACATTCTAACAAGGGGTAGAGAGACCAAAAAAACATGATAAAATATCATATGTTAGAAGGTGAAAGTGCCCTGGAAGAAGAGTGTACATTAAGGGAAGTCAGTTGGGCCAGGGATTTGTTGGGGATCAGGGTAACAGCTTCATAGACCTCATGAAGAAAGTGACATTTAAGTAAAGCCTTGAAGGAGGGGAGTCTGACCTGGGATATCTCAGAGTTCTCACAAGGATTTCCGGATTAGGCGGGGGAAAAAAAAATCCGTATTAGAGAATATTAAATCCTGGGTTGCTGGAAACTAAAAATCCTTTCCTTTCTTTCCAATTTCTAAGTCCTCTTTCCTTCTTTCCAAGCCCCCAGCAATATTGGAGGACAGTGGCCAGCCCTCCTGCCACTCCTCACTTCAAGGGGAATTGGATGAAACCGGGAGACTTCAGAATGTGACATTTGTGTGTGATGCTTCCAGTGTGTCCTGAGATCCATTCAAGAGTTAAACAAATGGAGGGTGTTGGCTTCAGGCATGCTTTTGCCTAACTTTTATTAGCGTTCACTGTGATTCATGGATCTGATTCAGTTCTAATGGTTCACTTATATATGCAACTTCATAGGAAGGGAAAAGATAAAAATGTCCCCAGAGCAATTTTACTGAGATTTTGGTCCAAAAAGGAACAGTGTAAATAAACAGCAAGAAAAGCAGTAGCTAAGGCAGTGTGCTGCAGAACAAGCCAGAAGACAAATGCTGGGTAATTTGTACTATCCTCTGATTAAATGGCCACGAGCAAATCATCAGGGCCTCCGGGGCACCCTCCATTCCTCTTTGTTGTGGCTGTGGGACGGCGCCCACACGTGCATAGCTCTGCCCTCGGATAACTCACGCTTAATTGCCGCCACCCCTCCCCACCACCCTCAGTACCACACACGTAGTGTTCCCTTGTGTACAGACGCCAGTAATGGTAATTATTTAATGATAATAATCTTTCTGGGCATTATCTAATCTCACAATAACCTTATTAGAGAAGTGCTTTTTTTAGGTCCTCAGTCTACAGATATGGAAACAGAGACCACGTGTCGCTAAATTAGCGATGCCTGTCATACACAGCTGGTTAAGTGAAGGGGTCGGGGTGGCCACCCAGTCAGTCTGGCCCCAGGGGTCGTGCAAGAACACATCCAGTTATATCCAGATACGTCCTTTACATTGAGTTGGTGCTGGATTATAGGGCTGATGGAGTTTGTCTCTTGATGTTGTAAGTGAACATCTCCAAGATTCACATCTTGACTTTAATCTGCCCCTCCATGTCCACGTGTCCCTTATACTTGGATATCTGCTTTCTCACCTGGAGACTTTATGCCTGTTGATAAAGTCGGTCACCGCGACCTGCCACTTTTCTGGTGCTTCTGGGAAGTTCAGGAATATGAACACACCTGCAAAAGAACCAGTGCCTGGTTTTTCTTGTAGCCACTGGCCTGCCTGGCAGGGAAGGTACTCTCTAAGTATTTGTTGCATTCATCCACATGCTTATGCAACAGTGTTTATGGAGGGCATAATATATGCCAGGCAGTACTCTGGAACAGGGGTTCTCGAACTCAACACTACTCAGATTTTGGGCCAGATAATTCTATGTCGTGGGGGCTATCCTGTGATTTGTAGGATGTTTAGTTAGCATCTCTGGCCTCTCCTCGTTAGATGCCAAGAACACCTCCTCCCGCCCTTGGACAGATACTGCTAAATGTTCTTTGCAGGGGGAGATGGCCTCTGTTTGAGAACCTCTGGTCTAGGTGCACAATTTACACGGATTTGTTCTCATGTGTTCAAATCAGACTCTTTACCTCTAGTCAAATTTCCAGTCCATCTAGGAGCTTTCAGCTGTGGCTGCATGTATTAGTCAGCCTGGGCTGCGTAACAAAATACCAGTGACTGAGTGGGTTCAACAATTAGAAATTTATTTCTCACAGTTCCGGAGGCTGGAAGGCCAAGATTAAGGGGCCGGGAAGGTAGGTTCCATTTTGAGGCCTCTTCTCTTGGCTTAGTAGGCAGCATTCAGCTTGCTGTGTGCTCCTATGACCCCTTCTTTCTGCCCCGGGAGAGAGAGAGCAAGCTCTCTGCTGTTCTTTTGTAAGGGTGCTAATCCCATCATGAGGGCCCCATACTCTTAATTACTTCCCAAAGGCTCCATCTCCAAAAACTATCACAGTGGTAGTTATGGCTTCAACATAAGAATTTTGAAGGGACACATCCATTCAGTCTATAGCCCTGAGCCTTGATGTGTTGGAACAATAGAGAGGATGAAGTCAAAAGACAAGAGTTCGCTCTCCTTCCAGCTTAACCTTTCTTAGCCTCTTTCTTGACTTGCTATATAGAGATAAAACTCTGTGGGTTTTGGTTTGGAGATTAAAAGAAACAATCTGTCCTCAGATGTGTAATTTTTAATAGGAAAGAGATTTTTGTTCTTTCTTTTTCTCCAGAAGTCTGTCTCACCATACATACCCTAGGTGGTGATACAGGACTACCTTCAAAGTTGGAAAAATACACTGAAATTGAAGTTTTTAATATGGTGTTGTAGTTTTTGTAGAGCAGTTGATTACGTGTGTTATAATTTAGCCAATGAATAATTATGCTTTAATATTTCGTCACCAGAATTGTCACAGCTGAAATGAGGCAAAGGTATATGTATGGGGATACATCTATCTATCTATAGATCTAGATCGAGATCGAGAGATGTATTTTTTTAAAAAAGAGTATAGGTGTGGGGGCACCTGGGTGGCTCAGTCGTTAAGCGTCTGCCTTCGGCTCGGGTCATGATCCCAGGGTCTTGGGATCGAGCCCCTCATCGGGCTCCCCGCTCTGCGGGGTCCCACTCCCCCTGCTTGTGTTCCCTCTCTCGCTGGGTCTCTCTCTGTCACATAAATAAATAAATTCTTTAAAAAAAAAAAGAGTAGTAGTGTTTATGTGTACAGCTTTCGTAAAACAAAATTTTTTAAACTAGTAAGAAACTTCTGGAAAGTTCTTTACCATACAGAATCAGTGTTTTTATGCAATGGGGCTGGGGCGGGGGGAGAATCTCATTTCCTTTAATGAAATCGTGGAAACAAGATGAATAATAGTCATGTGGAAGCACAGGTTTTCCAAATACTTTGGTGTTTGACCCACATTTTCCTTCCCTCAAGGCGAATCATAATCATGTACACAAATGTGAACTTCAGATCGATTTTGGGGTAGAGCTGAAGAGAGTCTATGTACAGAACTATTATTTGCCATTCCAAGAAATTAATTTCGGGGATGCTAGAAACCAATGTGGCTGTGTGTTAAATTGATTTCAGAATATGTTTGGGGTGATGGTCTTTGTAGGGGCTTCTCCAGCTGGTGATCCTTAAAAATGCTTGATACGGAGTCCCGTCTGCTACCAGCACAGCTGTAAACACTTGGCGCCTTTGCTTTGTAATAGTTACAGCACGTGCCGTTTTTCCCCCAGCATTAGCGCAATGCTAATCATTAAGTATGTTAAGTAAAAAATACCTTCTCAGACTCCGAGTGACTCTATCTGTTAAATATTTTAAAAAGTTATTCCACTCAGTGAGACACTCTTGACATTAAATAGATTTAATAAGAAATTGTTGGTTTCTGATGGTTTTCAGTGTTAAGTATTTTTTATAGGTAGTTACTTTTCCAGCCGACAACCAGCTCCACGTGTTTAATATTTAAAAAGTTGCTTTTATAGCTGCTTGGTGCATCTGTGTATAAAACATAACATGAGGATGGACTCTAAATTTTGAAAGACTCCTCCTAATGAACATAAGAAGAAAGCGTTTTCATTTTCTGAGCATATTTATATTTCATACACCAAAGTAGATTCTAAGCTTCACAAATTGGAGACAATTTTCCCCCAAATATCAGTTTAAATGTCTTATAAGACACCAGACACAAAGGCACAATAGAAGAAATATATTTATTTAGCATTGAGCACCTATGGGGAATGTGTTGTGGGTAATGATTAAGACATATAATTTTGTTTCCCATGGAAGCTCTCTGAGACGTTACAGATAAGCCAATTTGTCTTCACTGAGTTTATCTGAGGTTGTACATGGTTCCCACGAGTGGAGTTTTAAAGTGGAACATAGGGCAGCGAAGTTCAGGAATTCGGAGCTTGGTCAGCGACTTCGGGTGGGAATGAGTCCACACCTTGATTTGTGTTGTGAGAGAGCTCCATCCTAGGCCTCTGCAGTTTATCACTCTTAAAGCTACCGTGTGCCCTCGGCATGTACAGTAGCTTCGATAGTCTTGCTTACTCTGATCAGGTGGCTCACTCAGGCTAAGCGTTGGGGCTGACATGCTGCAGGGAGCAGATGGAGAGATTAGGCAGAGGTGATGATGTGCAGCAGACTGAGCTTTGGGGCCTGGCCCCGCCCACTTGGCTTAGTCAGTCTGGGTCAAGATACTTAACCTTTCATTAGATCATTTTCTTCCTCTATAAAATATAGATAGTAATATCTGATTCTTATGACTGTCATGAGAATTAAATGAGAATTAAATGAGCTAATGTATATGGAAGTCTTCTCGGCATCCACACTGTATTAAGTATTCATGAAGTATTTACTGCTGTTGTGTTTTTGTGGATGTGTGCAATGGAACAGCAGAGTTCCTTCTTTGCAGCATTGTTTCAGAGAAGGATTGACTTGGAGACTTAGAAGCCTACCGGGATGCCAAATTTGATAAGTCCAGGACACAAAAGGTTGTTTCTTCTCTTACAGCATTTGACGAACACACTGGCATATCTTCCCAAGCGTGAGCTGTTGTGGTCAGAAGGTTGAGGTGATACCATACATGAATTCTAGGAATATATAGGACTCTCTGTCTGAAATTGACAAAGGATTGAGGTTGTGCTTGGATTCCTTCCCCTTTGCAATGCAAGGGGATTCTCCAAAATCTCTCCCTTTAGATAAAACCTATGACCCCTTATTTGGAATATCCAGATTTCTCCCACTGTGCTTAGAAATCATCTGTTGGCCATCTCCTACCCCCCAACATCTGGCATTCTGGGAGAGTCTCCTGGATTAAAGTGGTGAGCTAAAAGGAATTTCTCATTTCTGCCTGCAAAATCTTCCACTAGACCTTTTTGCCCAGATATGGTGATGGTGGTGATGGTGGTAATGGTGATGCTGGTGATTTTGGTGATGGAGATATTGGTGGTTGATGGTGATGGTGGTGGTGGGAGTGATGATGATGGAGGTGGTCATAAGGATTTTGACAATAATGACTTTGGTGATGATGGTAGTTCCCTTGTCTTTGCTATTACCATGTGATAGGCACAGTGCTAAGTACTTTCCCTGCCTTATTTCATGTAACCCTCTTCTTAATTCATCATCATCATCCCTCTTAAATGGGCAGATTTTAGTTGACCCAGGACTTTAACCCAGGAAATGGTGCGCTGAGGTCAGAATCCAGACCTGCCTCAGCTCCTGACTGCTTTGTGTACTAACCCTCAGAAGGTCCCTGACAATCTGACCTGGCTGCCATGCCAGTTATTTCTAGGCTAAGCGCAGAGTCAGAGATGGGCACATTTGAGTTGGAGCTTTCCCTTCACTTACAGAGATGTAAACAGTGTTTCTAAAGCCCTGCCCAGGGATTGGTGTGGAATAAGCCTGGGCTTTGAAGGTGGGAATCCAAGTGACCACATGCCTTCAGCACAAGTCCCACGGTGGTTCACTGTCCATGTTTTAAAGACCTGTGATTTCGACACTACGTCCTTTTTAGGCTGAAACTCTTGCTGTATTTAAACGTTCTGATCATCTGACAGTTATTCCAGATCTCATGCTCTCTTTCTAGATTCCTGGCCCTTAAGGCTGATTGATGTTTCTTTCCCTGAAACTTTCTTCCCAACTGCTCTCCCACCCCATGTGGCCAATCTTTGCTGTTAATTTTCCTCTGCCATCTCAGCTTAGTTGCTTTATTCTAGAAACCTTTAGACCTCTAACTGCCTTCTCAGGTGCCTCTCCTCAGTGTCCTAGGGTCACCTTCTGCTTTCAGAGGCTGTGTCACAATGTGCTTGTTTCCTCCTTGTCTTTCTCTTGAGACCATCAGCTTCCTGGAGATGCTAACTCTTGTGACCCCTTTCATCCCTGTGTGCTCAGCATTTAGCGTTTGCCTTGGTACAGGGAAGGTGCTAGGTAAATATTAGTTGCCTCCTTGAATGAATTCATGCCATGTTTGCATCTCTGAACCGTAGAGTTAAGGTTGTGACCTTTTATCTTAGGCCCACATTGTAAAAGGGTCAAACCCTTTACTCAGGTACAGTTAACCAAGATGTAGTAAAAATAAATTTCCAGTTGGAAGATACTCTTCAGGGTATACTTTTTTTTTTCTTTTTGTCATTGAGAAACATGTGTCAAGGAGGTTATTAGGGTAATGGGGCTAATAAGTTCATCAGTTTGAAATTTTCACTTTTAGCGGACAGAAGGCATAAGGAAATACAAAACTCATTTTTCTACTCTGTTTAATTTGATCATATACGATTATCTCGACAAATACGAGGAAGCCCAGTATGTTTTTTCATTAGGCTTCTATATTTATTTTGTAGAATCAACGCTACAGGTCCACGTCCAGCATTTTGACTTCCAAAATGCAATATTGTTTATTTTCAGATCCTATTTTCTCTCTCCAGCAGCACACATCAAGATTTTTTAAATCAACATTTAATTATCGACAAATGACTTCCCTGCCTATTCCAGAATGATTTTAACGTGGTGGTGTTTATTTTATTAAAGAATTTTTATATCTGCCTTGGGATAATGCAATTAGAATTTGTCCTCTTATGCAATCACTACAGAACCCTTCGCAGGAGAGAATAAAGAAACACTTTCCTAGGGAAGGAAAGTGGTTTTGTTTTATTTTTAAAGGACAGATAAGATTGTCCTGTGCTTTAAAAGGTCTTTTTCGGCCCTCTATTGAAAATTCAACAACTTGGGAGACTCTCATGTGTGTAGAATTTAGGGCATCTTGATTTCGGTGTAGAAAAACAGCTTACGTCAGGGCTCAGTTTTATTTCTAAAGTTCTGCCAGTTTTATTATCGGGATCATGGTAGCCTCTCATGGGTTCCAAAAAGGTAAAAAAGACACAACTCCCATCCAAGGGGTGGTATGATTTAGTTAGGAAGTACATGAAAGAGAAAACAAAATTATCGGTGAAATGCAGTTTTGAAATCTCTGTCAGAGCCCCTTAGAAAACAGGGCAGCTTTTCGAAAGTCATGGTGGGCTAGTGTGCAGATGGTTAATGTGTACAAAGAGCTAGAAGCAACATGGAAGATTGAGGTGGAAATTTTCACTTTTCTTGGGTAAGACGTTTTGGGGGTAATCTGTTCCCAGTGATAATGGAGCCAGCACCCTCTTACCGAGCCATGAGTCCCTCTTTCTTTTTTTCTTCAGTTCTGGCTTTGCAACCTATCAGAGTGACTATCACATTTCAAATGCTGCCTCTTTTCAGAGGCAAGATGACCAGAATCTGATTTTGAATGCAGATTCCCACCTTTGCTGCTTAGTAGCTGTGCAGTAGGGAGCAAGTCACATAACCTCTCTGTGCTCAGTTTCCCCATCTTTAAAGTTAATAGTGATGCTTCTTCCCTCTGGAGATGATTGTAGAATGAAATGAGCTGTGGCATTTAGAGCAGTTAGTTCAGGGCCAGCCACACAGTAAATACTCCTGAAATCTTTGCTGTGGCTATTCATTAAAAAAAAAAAAATCAATAACATATATTATTATGCAGCCGTACTGTCATGATTGTTAATATCCTTCTAATCTCAGATATGCCATTTCTCAGCCCAAATGCCAGCTTTTCCATTATGCTTTCCCTCGTCACCCATTGGAATTAATTACCCTTCTGTATTCTTATTTACTTTTTCCTATATGTTTATTAGAGCCCTTACTACTTAATGGATTTTATTACGTATGTCCTGGAAACTTGGGACCACTTCTTACCCATCCTTTTAATCAAGCCTGAGCAAAGTAATTTATTTTAAATTAAACAGCATGGTGGTAGAGGAGAGGATAAAAGAGTGTGACCCAGAGGAGTGTTTTAATTTGCTTTCATTGCAAGAATGGGCAGGGGGTGGTGTTGGGGGTGAGGGCAGCCATTTCGTGAAACCCTGAAGAGTTGTCCCAGAATGCTACCTTGATTCTTAGCGTTTGAATGTTGGCTTTCAAATGATGCAAACTCTGTCTTAGGTCGAATATTCGTTTTCCAGTTCAGGAAGAAGTTTCCCCAGATGGGAAGCCCTGAATTATTTATGCAGTGTTTATCTCTGAGTTTACTTCCCATCACAACCAATTAAGGCTATTTGGTTTCATTAAAAATAGCATTTTCTCGTTTGGGAAAACATTTATCTGAAGGAAATTTAAATTTACCCACTTGGAGGCTCCAAAGCTGGTGTCGGGTTAGCCGTAAACCCTTAGCCAAGAAACAGAAAAGGAAACTGATACATTTTTCTCCTCAGTGGACTTTTTTATTCCTTTTAATTCTTCAAAAGACAAGAATTATGTAGTGTCCAACCTTATTTTGTCCAGTTTTTAGATTTGAATCTTTACAAGTCAGAAAGCATATAAATGGCGCGTGTAGGTAGATTGCATGTCCCTGAAAGCTGCTCTTCTCTCTACCCTGTCAGGTGCCCTTAGTCATGAGTTGTAGTACTTCAGTACACGGAGAGTGGGGACAGTCACTCAGTGCTTAACCATTGTTCCCCAGTCATTATCTTGAATAAAATATGTTAAGTCTTCTCTTAGTAGGTCATGACCTATATAACTCATGGTTCTGAGCTCCTCCTTACCCCCAAACCTAGTGGAATTCCATTGAAAATTCTACTTAAGCTTTACCTTTTACAGTACAAGCTTTGCATTCATTCATAGATGCCATTTTTAAAAAAATTTATTTATTTATTTGAAAGAGAGATTGGGGGGGTTGCAGGTGGAGAGAGAGGAAGAATCTCAAGCAAACTCCCCCCTGAGCACAGAACACAACATGAGGCTCTATCTCATGACCCTGAGATCATGACCTGAACTGAAATCAAGAGTCTGATGCCCAATTGACTGAGCCACCCAGGTGCCCTGATAGATGTCATTTTTTTTAAGATTTTTATTTTTATTTATTTATTTGAGAGGGAGAGAGAGAGCACAGAGGTAGAGTGGGAGGGAGAATCAGACTCCACACCGAGTGGAGAGCCCGATGTGGGGCTTGATCCCAGGACCCCGAGATCTTAACCCCAGCTGAAGGCAGATGCTTAACCGACTGAGCCACCCAGGTACCCCGACAGATGTCATTTAAAAATTTTTTAATTTTATTTAAATTTCAGTTAACTAACATATAGTGTATTATTAGTTTCAGGGGTACAGTTCAGCGATTCATCAATTGCATTTAACACCCAGTGCTCATTACATCACGTGCCCTCCTTAATGCTTATCACCCAGTTACCCCATCCCCCCACCTCCCTCCCCGCCAGAAACTCTCAGTTTGTTTCCTAGTGTTAAGAGTCTCTTACGGTTTGTCTCCCTCTCTGATCTTATCTCATTTTATTTTTCCCTCCCTTCCCCTATGATCCTCTGTTTTGTTTCTTAAATTCCACATATGAGTGAAATCATATAATTTTCTTTCTCTGATTGACTTATTTCACTCAGCGTAATACTCTCTAGTTCCATCCATGTCATTGCAAATAGTAAGATTTCACTTCTTTGTTGGCTGAGTAATATTCCCATGTATATATTTACCTCATCTTCTTTATCCATTCATCTCTCAATGGATGTCTGGGCTCTTTCCATAATTTGGCTATTGTGGATGTTACTGCTATAAACACTGGGGTGCAGGTGCCCCTTCAGATCACTATATTTCTATCCTTTGGGTAAGTACCTAAGTAGTAGGTGCTATTTTTGAAATAAGACTCAGTTATACTTTGGTATGGCGAAGTGAGACAAAGGGGTAGGGCCAAAGGCTGAGTGACTGTTATGCCAGGGCATCTCAAGGACAGTGTCCCAGCTGGACCACCACAGTCTCGGGTTCTCCACTAGGTGGTTGACTCTGAGAGGTGCTCTGTTCCCTCACCTTCCCCACCTGAGATGGTTGCATAAATCAGCATTAGCTTCTCTCTGCTGTTATTGAGGGCCATAACTATCTATGGGATGCTCAGTTACCTCACCAGGGCACTTACCATTACAAACCTGCAGAAGGCCAGTTATAACCTGTTAGATAAGACTGGTATTGGAGCAGTACTTAAAATTGGATGATGTTGCTCTTTCCCCCAAAAGATGTCCTTGTGCGTTTGCATCTATTCTGCTCTATCTATGGTTTGAAGGTTCATGCCGGGGTATACCGTGCAGGATTTCTTCTGTTTTTCTCTCTTCCATGTGACTGTCCACCTTCCACTGACCTTTTCTCTTTCAGGAGGATAACAGCAGTATATATGGAAGAATTTTAAGTGCCTTATGTGTAAAGCTCCTGAGCCCGTGCTAGACATCACTACCTGATCATAGAATCCTTTCCCCTGAGTCTAATAGGATTTCCTAATCCTTCTGGAAGATTGGAGCCAAACAGCCACCACCAATTAGTCAGCATTCGCATGCTACATTAAACCTATTTGCTACCTTTGATTCAAGTTCAACTCTTTCTTCCCGATGTGCAGCCTGGGGGAACTCTCTGTCTCCTACCATTATGTGCTGATTTTTTTTAAAAATCAAACTTTCAGAATTCATGCATCACCCACAATCTGAACTAGTTACATTTCCTCACTAGTCACAGATTTCCCAAAAATCTCTGTATATGTCAGCTATACCTCAAAGGAAAAAAAATCTTTTGTGTGATTTCATTCAGAGGAAGAATATTGAAAAAAATCTTTTGGGAAGATCATCTTTGAGTTTAGCAGTAGATATTTGTAGGTTATTTGGATTGATATGACCCCTCCTGGAAGGATGTTTTGGACCTGCTGTATGCATTGGGAAAATATGCTAAATATAACCACTACTCTTTATTCGGCACTAACTGGGTGCGGGATTGTGTGCTGAGCTAATTATGAACATTATGGCATTTAATTCCCATAAATGTGCTAATAAGTAGGTAATATCACCATCCCGTATTATGGATAATATGAGTGGGGCTCGGAGAGGCTAATCTGACCATGTACACATGGTGCCAGAGCCACAAATAGAGCCCAGAATTAAAACCCCTATCTAGGGCGCCTGGGTGGCTCAGATGGTTAAGCATCTGCCTTCGGCTCAGGTCATGATCCCAGGGTCCTGGGATCGAGTCCCGCATCAGGCTCCCTGCTCCTTGGGAGCCTGCTTCTCCCTCTGCCTCTCTCTCTCTCTCTCTCTGTCTCTCATGAATAAATAAAAAGTTTAAAAAAAAATAAAACCCCTATCTACTGGATTTACATCTTCATCTCGAATTTAAATCCTAGTCTTTCTGTGTAAAATACACTGTCTGACACAACCCCATCGAATTCTGTCTCTTTGCCTTGTGCTGCATGCAAGGATTTATTTGGATTTTTTGTATCACTTGCACAGCTTCCTGTTATTTACATAGTATCCCTGAATGCCTTGCTCACAGTTTCAGACTTGCATGAAGTTCGAGTTTCTTCTGCCCCATTCAGCTGTCACCTTATATAATACGCACTTCCCTCTCTCTTTAATGCTGGCTGTCAGTGTTGGCTTCCTCAGAGATAGCACATGCCTCAGGATGGTAGGACCCCTTCCCAGATAGAAAGCATTCCAGCAGAGGCCTTTGAGTTCATCCATGCAGTAAGCTTGACTCTCCCTGTCCTTACCACTCCCTTCCCTGCCTTCTTAAAACAGATTTCAGGTTAAGACTCACACGAATGCAAAAAAAAAAAAAAAAAAAAAAAAAAATGCCAGCAAGGTTATTGAGCTGCAGTCTGCAGTTAAAACAGTGGGATGCATAGCTAATTTCACTCATATTTTTGTAAATGTGCATTAGTAACCTGACACTCCATTAATTACTATATTTCATATTGGGAAGTGAAACTTGCTTTTCTTAGAAGCCTGCTGAAAGTAAAACAATTACCTCTGCAAGCCGCCTCTGAGTGTTTCATATTTAATATAACATGTTAACATAATAATGTTGTTTTATGGAGAAAAGAGGGTGAATTATATACTGATGTTAAAAAAGCCTGCTCTAAAAAAGGAAGAAAAGAAGGTGATGATGAATATTGCTCTTTCCCAGGATTAGAGAAAACACACCCACATGAGGCAGTGTCTACACATAAGCCAAAAAAACCCCGCAAATCTAGTCAGGTGCAGGTGGGTAATGGGTGTTGTAACCTGCTCATTTGGGCAATTTATAACTTTACTGCTACCTGCCTTTGACTCTTAGGGGGTGGGAGTATGGGGGACAGAACAGTCTAGAGTGTCCCTACTTCTCCCAACATGTGTATTTTGTGACCACTAAGTGTAGACATAATAGGTAGAACTAAATCCTTCTGTCCGTTCAACGGAAAACTACAGTAGCTTTTTATCACCTCTTATAAAGTTGAGAGGTAGGAAAACACTGTAATGTTATCAACAGGAAGGATACCTTTTGTAAATGTAGGTCTTCATACCACCTTTTTAATTTACCACCTAGTCTCTTTGAGTCCCTGGAAGCCCCTGGAACACTTGCAAACTGAAACTGAAGGAAAGTGTTGCGGTCTTTTATTCTCCATCTACAATCATGCAAGTTAGCAGCGTTACATAATTGCTGTGTCATCACATTTTATTTGATCTGTAAAGGTGAACATGTTCTTTTTCCCCTCTTGCAAGGAACAAAGCCAGAGAATATGTATAATTCAAAAATTGGTCCAATGAAGGCCCATAACTTTCATTTAATTAAAGGCTCTGAGTAAAGGAAGTTTGAGATAAGCTTGAACAAGTGGCCCACTGCCTGTTTCTCTCTCTGGCCTTTTCAGAGGGGATACAATGTAGAACTGAATTTTTATGAACTGAATGAGGAAATAGGAAAAAGGAGAAATGACTTTGACACAAATTTGAAGTTGATAACCTTGAAAAACAGTGTGAGAAAGCGAAGATCCTAAAAACTATTAAAAAAAAAACAAAACAGGATCTAGGAAAAGAAGAATCTCTCCTTGTACCTCTTTTGTATCCTTCAACTAACTCAGTACCAAACGACTTCCTGTCCATTTGGGATTTATATACAGGAGTCCCCCCTTATTCCTGAAGGATACATTCCAAGACCCTCAGTGGATGCCTGAAACCACGGATAGTACTAAACACTATATATCCTAAGTTTTTTCCTATATATACATACCTATGATAAAGTTTAATTCATAAACTAGGCACTGTGAAAGATTAGCCACAACAATAAAATAGAACAATTATAACAATATACTGTTATAAAAGTTATGTGAATGTCGTTTCTTTCTCTCAAAATATGTAATGATACTATACTCTTTCTTCTTCGTGTCTTGATATGATAAAATGCCTATGTGATGAGATGAAGTAAGATGAATATAGGCATTGTGACATAGCGTTAGGCTACTGCTGACCTTCTGATGATACATCAGAACGAAGATCATACACTTCGGACCATGGTTGACCATAGGTAACTGAAACCATGGAAAGCAAAACCGTGAATAAGTAGAGAAGACTGTAATGTGAACAGCATGTTTGCTTTTATAAGGTTATGCTCCATATTGTACATGCTTTTTTTAAAAAAAGATTTATTGAATTTTTTGAGAGAGAGAGAGAGAGAGCGTGTGGGGGGATGGGCAGAGGGAATGGGAAAAGGAGGGAGAGAAATTCCAGCCGATTCCACACTGAGTGTGGAGCCCGACCCACTCGATCTCACTACCCTGAGATCATGATCTGAGCTGAAGCCAAGAGTTGGGCACCCACCCAGCTGCACCACCTGGGTGCCCCTATGCATGCTTCTTTTTGCCTTGAAAATGAGTTTTAGTTTATAGAATTTCTCCATTTCCAAATAAATTAATGAGGTGCTTAGTCATTTGATATACTGGGTAGAGAAGAGTTTGTTTAGAAGTAATTTTGAATGTCTCAGTCTGGTAAAAATGTCTTTCCCATTTGAAATATTTACATGGCAGTGCATGTTTAATGAGTTTACTTTGAAGATGCTCGTTTTTTCACGTGATCAAATGCATCTTTACTCAGTAAGTTTCTATGTAATGTGCCGGATTTTCACTGTCTTGTGCCCATTAAAGTCATCAACTGGATTTGTAGATTTTTGCTTATCTTGGTAGATAAGTAGCAAAAGATGCCAGGACGTAATTTGTTCTTGAACTTGCATGGGTTTGCAATACCATAACAGGTTGATGGGAAAAACTTCTAGGGAAACTTAGATGTAGAACACTTTATGAACTCTGCAGTACTCAGCTTGCATGGTAAGTCAAAAGGAATTCAAAGCAGAGCAGAAAAATATTCCTGAGCTGTTCAGATAAATTCTGAGGAAAGCTAAAATTTGTTGGCTGAAGTACAGTGGTGTTGGGAAGTAATTTTCATGGGACTTTCTCTAGAATTTATCTTGTTTCTCTTGGACGTTGAAAAACACAAAGGATGGTGTTAAAGTAGGAAAATATTAGAAATAATTGAATGTGTGATTCAATTGACACCAAGGAGTTTTTTTTAAAAGATGTCAGTGGACTGAAAAATTAAGCTTGTTCAGTGTTTTAGTGGACATCAGTAGTATCAGAAGAAGGATAATATCTAAATAGGGAAATTGTTAAAAGAGGTACAACAGGTAAAACACAATAAATCTATTATATGAAGAAAAATAAGATACAGCGATTCTTGACTTGTATAGAAAATAATAGAAATACAGACTTGGCTGGTGCTTTAGAGGCAACCCAGTGGCTTTGATTTTTTACAGAAAATTAACAAACGGGGTTAATAATGGCTTCCACAGTTGTGTTAGCATTGTTTTGATTGGGAACTACAGAATCCTTAAGAAAAATCTGGGAATTGAGTGGCCCACTTAAGTGCAAAGTCCATGGGTAGGATCGGTTTATGACCATAAAGACAAGTTATCAGGAATCTCTCTCTGTGGCCTGGTTCCTCTTCTCAAGCAGGCAGTCTTCTTGGGGGTTCCTACAGCAACTTCAGCTAATATCCTTCTAGGTTCAAATCCCATGGAAAAGAGAATTCGTCCTGGAGTACTTCTAGATTTTCCGTTGAATTTTGTCTTCCTCTGAATGGATCACATTTCCATTAATCCAAAGCTCCTTAGGAAGCTTTTCTTCTAAGAGTGGGAAAGGTATCCAAAGAAAATCACAACTTGGTTTTCAGAGGTGGGGGGTCAAACCTGCAGGTGTCCCAGAGGCCATACATAATAAGGCTACTTCTGGGCAGAACTCATGCTCACCTCTGGGTGTCCTGACTCTATGACATCAGGCCGCTATTCTTTCCATTGGGACTTAATCCTACAAACACTTAACTGCATGTCATCTATGAACAGGGTATAGAAGGTAGCAAGTTTCACTACCAAATTGATCCTAGGTTGGATTGGAGAGACACTAGGGTACTCGTGTCCAAAGCTGGCTGCCATGGGAATCCTTTAGCACAGCTCCTCTGGACTTCCTAGATCAGAATTTCTGGCATGGGAGCCCAGAAATGTGCTCTTTCAACAGGCCTCCTGATGAGGAACTAACTACTTGCTATAGAGGAGTGTTCTAAGTGGAGAAAAATGTCTATTAGTCATTTGCAGATTATTTTCTATCATATGTGCGAACCGCGTTGGAGTTTCTCAAAGCTGTGGGCATAGAGTACCTGATGTGGAATTAAACTCTTCAGATTCCAGGACCCCTAATGGAATTTCTGATTTTAGGCTTAGGAATCTTTGTTTTCTTTAAGCTACTCAAGGGAATTCTGATACATGATAAAATTATTCTCTAAAGTGAGCTGCATAACCTTGAACCGCTGGGGCTCAGGGAAGAGTATTTGCTAGAATATTGTTTTTATGTTTTTTAAAAGAAAGCTGTATTAATATTTGCTATGTACATGGCAGCTGGTGCCCTCACGTGGTCTGTGTGCCAGGTGGTCATGTCTTTTGTGGCAGGTACCCAGTGGAAAGAAAGGTGTGCCAAAATGCATGAGCTTTCAGTGGCTTTCAGCATATTGCAGTCAATTGCATTTTATGTATCCCTGTGTAAGTAAACGTATGTGTTAATATTATGTTTGTAACTAAACCGCCATTCCCAAAATAGACAAATGGCTTCATCAACATGCTCTATGTCATCCATCTTCTGGGTAAAAATTAATTAGGCTCTAATTGGCTCAGACAAGGAAACTATAGGTTATCAAGATAATTTGATATGTGCTTTTATGTCCCTTGTCATTAACCATTATCAGTCTCACCTAAAATTACATTTTATGAATTTACCAAATAGTAATATAAAGATGAGCATTATATTTTGAAATCATGTTTATTTCAACCCTCTCATATTCCTTTTTCTATTTCTACTTCCGTGTGTGTGTGTGTTAGGATGAACGTACTGTATTATTTTTATCAGTGAACAAGAAGAGTGAGAATGCATGTGCACAGAAGAATTTGTACCCATGGGGTAGGCGCATCATCTTAAAACGATAGAGACCAGTGCTTGGGTAAAAAAATTAATGACCATCCTTGGAGGTCTGGCTCCCCTATGATGGTGCATTTGGCTAGCCTTTCATTTCCTTATTGCTTGACTTTAAAAAGACAAAAGAGAAGAATCAAAAATAAACTGCCATTTAGTGTTAGATTTAAGCCATAAGGAAACTACCTCCTCCGTATTTACATGTTAATAAATTGCCTTCGCTCTGTCAGATTCATTTGCGTATTGCTTTGCTGATGGGAAAGAGGGAGATACCCAGAGTAGCCAGGGAGCTCAGCTCAGGCCACACATTAATTTTTAAACTATTCTTCAGATCAGAGTCTCTTAAATCCATTTGCTTTTCCAGTTTCAATGCCATTTGACAAAAGGATGCACTAGTGTGCATTCTCCGGCTTCAAAAAAAATTTTTTTTCCTAAGTGTACATCAAACTCTTGACAGATATTTGAGTGTCATTTTTCTTGGTTTAATATAGACTGTATTCATATTTATAAATGTAATTACTCTCCAAAGGAAATCAGTAATTTGTAAGCGATTATCTGTATTTTGAACATCACTGCCTTGCTTTTAATATGTTTAAAATTTCTCTAGCTAGTGCTTAATATTCTGAAGGCATGAATTTGTTTGCTGTAGGAAAGATAAGCATGACATCTGGTTCACACCTGTGGTGTTGGGGATAAAAAGTATGCAGTAAGTTATATTCAGGGCCCTCTGGGTCTTCAGGAAATGGTCTCCGTTCTGAGATTTCTTCTCATCTAAATGTAAACCAAAATATAGACACCCCTTCTCTCTCCCATTCTTCCTCACTCCCAAGGCTTTTTAAAGGGTCAGAAGGCTCCCACTGGTGGATAGGTAATTTGGCTTCCTAGCTCTTCCAAGCCAGCTATTGATTCAGTGCTGGATTTTTGAAACATGCCTATAGTAAAGTTTTTAGGTAGTAAGTGTACAGCTTGATGGAATTTACAGACGTGTACACCCACATAACCCCCATCCAGATCAAGATACGGGATATTTCCATCCCCCTTGATGTCCCCCCGGGGCCCCTTCCCATTCAGGAACCTCTCTTCATCCCAAAGCTGTCACCATGCTGACTTGGGTCCTCTCCTGTCCCCTTCTGCCCGTTTATGACCAAAGTTAATCACTGCTGATATCCTGGTTCTTAGTGTATTAGAGTATTATTCTTGGGATACTAAAACCTCTATGGCACCTGTATCTCTGAACCAGGGAAAAATCCTATCAGAATTTTACAGTAGGCTTTCTATAATAATCAAGCATCTATTATTAGTTAGCTACTATTTTGAATTATCGTTTTATCCCTCCTTTGGTCTTCTTTCTCTCCAGTTGTCTTTAATATACTTTAATAAACAAACACCTGTCTGTTAAGATGTTAGTATCTGCAGAACCATTTGTCAGGGTCACTGGATCCCATTGGCTTGCTGTTCCTTGGTGATGGGTTGGCCCTCCCGGGAGAGAAACACGGGCCGGGTAATTTGATGAAAAGAATCAAGAAAGTCAGTGGTTCTTCTGAGTGTCCCTTGATTTCACCTGTCTGCGAGGCAGGAAGAGCCAAAGTTAACAGTGGAGCCCCGGGCAGCTGCCTGATCATGGGTCTCTTGGGGATATTTGAATTCTTCCAAGTTTGTGAAAATGGAAACAAAAATGGGGATCTCGATTATGTTTGTACCTTTAAAATTCATATAATAGTCCTTTTTAAAAAAATATTTTATTTATTTTTAGAGGGAGAAAGAGAGTGCGAGCAGGGGGAGGGGTAGAGGGAGAGAGAGAGTCTCAAGCAGATTCCCTGCTGAGCAGGGACCACCCCCCCAATGGGGCTTGATCTCACAACCCTGAGATCGTGACCTGAGCGGAAATCAAGAGTCAGACACTCAACCGACGGCTCTACCCAGGCGCCCCCAGAAGTCACATGTCGTAGTCTTCACAAAACTGTTTTCCTTCATTTATTGAGCATGTGGCAGCCTGTGACAGGACATTCAGAGATGAAAAAGATGTGGTTTCTGTCTATATGGCGCTTACACAGGAGACACATGTATGTTGCCAAATAAGTTTATAGACAAGTTATAAAAGCCGAATGATAGCCTATTTGGGGAGCAACATGTGGTCCCTGCCCTCCGGGGTTTGTGGGGAAGCAGGTTGGGGAATGATGGCTCCCTGGTCAGGAAAAACTTCGTGTAGCAGGTAACACTGCATCAGAATCTTGGAAGATGATGAGTGGGAGTTTTCCAGGTAGAATTATATCTTAGGCTTTCCTGCTTCTGGTTGTTCTGAATTAATACACTCACATCACAGCTTGCTATTGTGGTTAATATTGTAATTAAGGCCCAATTACGCCTCAGGCATTAGTGGGATCGAGTCCGTGCTTTTACTGCATTGCAAGATTTAAGACAGTAATTAATATAGGACTATTATTATAGCATTACACTCAGTTTAAAGATGACATCATACTTAATTTTTAAATTCTGGATTAGAATTGCAAAATGTGGTTAAAAAAAAGGTGAAGGTGTAACAGAAGTAGGGGTAACATGGCTGGTGTCGTGGAGGCGAGGCAGGCTAACAGGACGGATGCTGCTTCTTGCCCATCCAGTGGCAGGAGTGGGAAGTCACTTTGCGTCTCCCTGTGTCTCACAGTTAGATCTAGCCGCTACTCTGTTTTGTACCACTTAACAGCTCTAGAAACCTGAGATGTGTACTAGTTTTCTAGGGCTACCCTAACAAGGTACCATGAACAAGAGAGAGCTTAAAACAACAGAAATTTTCTGTTCTTCATTCCTGGAGGCAAAAAGGTCCAGATCAAGATGTTGGCCACATTGGTGTCTTCTGACAGCTCTGAGAGAGAATCTGTTCTCCGCTTCTGGCAATCTCTGTCATTCTTTGGCTTTGTAGACACAGCATCTGCCTTCGTCTACGTATGACATTCTCACTGTGTGTGTCTTTGTGCCCAAATTTCTCCTTTTTTTTTTATAAGGACATAGTCATATTGGATTAGAGCCCACTCTAATGACCTCATCTTCATTTCATCATTTGCAGAGACTCTATTTCCAAATCAGGTCACATTCCCAGGTCCTGCCGGTTAGGACCTCAGCATCTTTTTCAGGGGACACAACTCAAACCATAACATTGTGTAAGCTCTCACAGCTAGAAAGCAGAAAAGAGATAGAATTCAAATTCAAGTCCACGTGACTCCATAGCCCAAGGCTCTGGCAACTGTGCCTCCTACATTTGGGAAATGCATTCATATCCAAGTACATGGTGCACTTCTGAATTCAGCAGTCAGTTAGCAAACATCATGGTATTAACATCTTGTCCAGACAGGGGTGACGGAGGAATGTGTCCTGGTAAGAAGTGTTAGTCCAGTTGTCATGGACTTGAAGGGCTTTGATTGCCACTCAGATATAAGTTATGTGCTTCATTCTGTGTGCAAAGAACAAATGAGTCACATTGCCTGTTAGTCTAAATAGAGCAGAGCATCTCAACCTTGGCAATGACATTTTGGCCTGGATAATTCTCTCTTGTGTCATGTGCATTGTAGGGTGTTTACGAGCATCCTAAGCCTCTACCTATATGCCGATGGCACCCCAGCCACAGTTATGACACCTGAAAATGTCTGCAGACATTGTCAAATGTTTCCTGGGGAGCAACATCACCTCCGTTTGAGAATCACTGGTTTAGAGAAGGAGGAATAGCGTGTGGCCTGGCACTTGCTCTGCTTTGCCTAGACTTCATGTTTATTTAGGTGGTTGCCAGTGGAGAGGGGGAGGAAGACAAGCCATCCTTGCTGAACTTACTTGAAGCTCGGTGGCATCTGTGGGCAGGAGGAGAACAATAGAGGTAAAGAGAGTTATTTTTATTTTTTTTAAAGATTTTATTTATTTATTAGAGAGAGAATGAGAGATAGAGAGCACGAGAGGGAAGAGGGTCAGAGGGAGAAGCAGACTCCCTGCTGAGCAGGGAGCCCGATGCGGGACTCGATCCCGGGACTCCAGGATCATGACCTGAGCCGAAGGCAGTCGCTTAACCAACTGAGCCACCCAGGTGCCCAGGTAAAGAGAGTTAAAGACCCAAGGCACATTGTGTGCTCTCTGAACAATGTGATTTCTTTTTTTTTCAAAGCAAGATAGTGGTTTGGGAATACATGTGAGATAAAAGGAAAGATCTTTTATTTGAACATTAAGGGGTTATCCATGTTTCCAGAAAAAAAAGCAAATGACTATAATGGCAGACCAGAGGTTAGTGTTTTTACTTGCTGTTTTGGGAGATACTTGCCATTGAGATCAGGGTTTTAATGGGCCTTCTGTCTTGGGGAAAGGGAGTGGTTTACCCCGGTTACACCGGAGGACATTCGTGAGGTCTTCTACCTTCGTCTTTATGGTCTGAAGCCATGGTCATTCTCAGCCAGACACTGGAGCAAATCATCAGGAAATTCTGACTTAAGGCTCACCCACATCCTTCAGCTTCCAGTCCACACTGTTTTCTCCTGCTCAAGAAAATGGAGTGTTGCTCTTCTTTTCAGAGAAATGCTTCTTTGTGGGTCACTTTGCTGGGACACCCACGGGACACCATTTCCCAAGATGTGCTGGGTGTTACACCCTAGGGTGTTATCATGTCTCCACATCAGCTGGTGCATTTTCTCTTGGCCCCAACCATTACCGTGGTTGTGTACCCTGGTAACAGCTCACAAAACTGGAAAATGAACTCAGAGCTCTCCTGCAAGAAATGCCAACTAACAAAGATAGCTCCGCCTAAGTGGTACCCGGACAGGTTTGCGGCTCCAAGAGCCACTGTGTTGATGGCCTGGAAAAGCCCGATAGAATGCTTTTGAAAAATGAGAAAAGAATATCCATCTGCTCTGAGGTTAACATTCCAGAAAGGTAATGCTTTCTCCCCGAGGGGTCCTAATGTGCTGTTTAAGACACAGGAGCTCTATGTTCCACACCACTCCGTGCTCCCAGACTAGGAACGAAAAACAGGGCATCTCCATGAGGTGCAAATAGACAATCATGTGGGGGGATCTGTGGGAAGGAATTATTGAGCCAACATGTTAAAAATACTTGAGGTGTAGGCGTTTGAAGAAATAATAAACCCCAGTACTCCAACCTTTAGACCAGGACATAGGGCTATATTAAGATGGAATACAATACTCTGAATAAAAATATAACCCCTACCTGTGACCCCTTTGGAAAGCCAACAGTGCATGTGCAGATGTGTTCCTCCTAGCACGCAGATCTTCATTGATCCAGCCTTTCTCTGTGCCGTTCAGAAAGTAGCATGGAAAATTGTGCTCACCTGGCCAGTAGCTATGCATCTTTCTGCGCCCTGTGTAGAGTGACTCCACTCCTGACCTCTACTTTAGTAACTTTGGAAGTGAGCATAAGTTGCCTTGTGGTGGGGAGGGCGCTTGACAGCACAGTGATGTTTGGGTATTCAGTTTTAAATGTGTCTGTTCTTTTATTCTAAAGCCTGCCCCCTCTCCCACATTTTGTTAGTATCCAAGTAATTGGACGCTCCTACAGATTCTGCTGGTCCTTGTTCTCGCCCTGCATTTATGGCTCTGGGAAGTTTGTGTGCTAAGTCTGTGAGCAATGGGTCTGCGCTGGGCTGCAGTACATGCCCAGGTTCTGTTGGTGAGGGTGACCCTAGTAGGAGGTAGTGGCCAGGTTGAATTCAGAGTCACTAACAGCGTCTAGCAGATTGGAGAGAGTTTGAATTCCAGCCCAAGCTGTTATTAAGACAAACTAGGTCCAGGTTCCCTAAAGAAAGAAAACAGAATCCCAGTGATCGGACCCTCTGAAGTTGAGCTCTGATCTCAAGGCAAAGGCTCTTTCCTGCTCCAAACTGCGTTATGGTGTCTGCTGGGTGCATCTTGCCCTTTGGCCATGAGTGATCATCTCATCAAAGGGGCTCCACTCTTGATGGGCCAAAGTGAATAATCCTCCGGCATCTGACTGGCCCAATGGGGTATACCACATCCCCAGGTATCTGATCTGTTGAGGAGGAGCAAGTCTGGGTCCCCAACTGCTTACTGGCTGTTCCTGAAGCAATTCCTTCACTTTTCTAAATCTCCTGTTCCCAGCCTTTAAAATGGGGTAACAGCAGCACCTCCCTCACAGTGATGCCAAAAAGATAAAATTCCCTTACCTTTGTAAAGTATAGTTTGTGATTTTTTTTGGAGTGGGAGGTTCTCAAATTCTCGTTCCTCAAACCTCATTCCATCCACCTTGGGCAATCGTCTTCAAAATGGATCTACTAAAAGTTACCTCTGAAGACTCTGATACCACTCCACCAAACTCCCATCATCCATAAAACAAGTGCTCACTGATCGTACAGGTGTCAGCCTTGTAAACATACGGACTTTGCCTGATCTGAGAGGATTAACTTTAAAGTATCATAGAATCTCATGCATAGAATGCCCTTAAAAGAGAATTCTGGAAGATGAGTATCTGCTATTGGAAGTCAGGAGATGGTTACTCTTGGTTGAAGATACTGGCGACCCAGTGGGAGCACACAGGGTTTCTGGAGGGCCAGAAGGTTTACATGGGTGTGCTTCCTCTGAAACTGCATCAGGATTGCCCGTGAGTGCACTTACGATGGGCCCTCTTCCGCATATATGCCAGTACTTTGTAAAGTTTGATAAATCTTTTCATCCATGTGCTGTTTGGTTTCCACTTCAGTCTTTCCTTGTGGCTGTTGTCTTTCACTTATTATTTCAAATATCTACAGAAGCAGTTTTCATCGACCAATCTTTAAATAGCACTGAACACATGGAGTCAAAATGGAAGCCACTATTTTGTACTTGTCTACATTTTCAGTTCTCAGAGGTAACCACAATTAAATTTCTCATAGATTGTTCCAGGATTTTTTCCCTCTGTGTATGTTTTGGTATATTTTTCCTTTACTTGAAAAATGAGATAGTGTACCATAACTTGCCTGTTTAACTCAATAATATATCATGGGCGTCCTTGCATATCAGATACAGAATCTGCATCATTCGTTTTAGTAGCTGTGTAGTATTCCACAGTATGGATACACCCTGATTTATTTAGTCATTCTCCAACTGATTGACAATGGACTTGTCTACAGTATTTTGATATCATGAATAATGCTTCTTGAACTCTGTGAATCTCCCTTGTAACATCTGTGACACTGCTCTAAATCCCAGACAAGGCAGCAACTTAAGCTGCTCTTGATTTAGAACACCTTCTTCATTAAGATTTTGGGCTAGGGTTTTTGTGAGCAGGGGTCTGGAGATAATGAACCAGGTTTTCTGGGTAGACTCCTGAGTGTGTTCACTGTTTCATTACATGTTACAGGTTCAAGACAAGTAAAATGAACAAGTGTTTGAGCCCAGTTATATTTATTGTAGAGTCTGTCTGTTTGTGTTCTAGTGTTAGCTAATCAGGGACATGAATGGAGCCAATCAGTAACGTGATTATTGGCTGACATTCTCTCCTGTAGATTCTTGGCTTCATAAAACCATGGCTTTGATATTTTGTTGTTTTTATCTCCTCCCTTAAACGCTGTCTTTATTCCTAATTATTAATAGTACCCTGCTGAGATGTGGCTATCAGAATCTCAAGATGTTCTCATTAATAGCATTATTAACCCCCTCGCAAACCAGCAAGGCGTCCTCTGGCTTGGACCCAAAGCTTGGAATATATTGCTTGGCTTTCTGTTAATGTTGAGACTACTAGTTTGACAATGGCTGACTGTTGGGAGAATGATGGTGGGTTTTTTTCCTTGAAACCTCAGTACCTGACTGAATGGATGGATAGAGGAATGGACTGTTGCTTGATAGAGAAAGTGTATTAAAATGTTAATTGTAGAATCTAGGTGCTGATATACAGGTGTTAACAACAGCAGTATTCTTTCCAAACTCATCCAAAGTTGTACTCTAGGGAATTCATAGAAAGAAGGCTCACTCAGCCAAGAATAGTTTGGTCTCTAATCACAGTGATGTTGGTGGCAGAGCTCTGTCTTCACCACTAAGGCTGTCAGTCTCTCCCAGAAATCATCCCCCCGCCCAAAAAAAAGCCTCTCCCCAAATCACCCCTTCCGGGTTGTACCCAGTAAGAACATTAGCAAAGCTGGTGCTCTGCCTGGCTTTGGGCAACATTGTTTTGCTCCCTTTGCTGCTGTCTTTCTGACCAAAGATATGGTCTGAGACAGTTAGTACTTTGTGTTTACCAGGTGTGCACTGTAATTTTATGGTTAAGTAGATGGGAAACTATTCATCTACATAAATCTATTTTTCAACAGAGTTACTAGGTTGAATAGTCTGTGCGGATCAGAAACAGGAGCTTCATTTTTTCTCCCCCCCCCCCTTGCAGTGTTAGCTTGAATGGTTGTATGTTTCATTGCAGGCAGAAATAAATGAGGAGTGGGGCGCCTGGGTGGCTCAGTCGTTAAGCGTCTGCCCTCGGCTCAGGTCATGATCCCAGGGTCCTGGGATCGTGCCCCGCGTCGGGCTCCCTGCTCGGCGGGGAAGCCTGCTTCTCCCTCTCCCTCTGCCTGCCGCTCCCCCTGCTTGTGTTCTCTATCTCTCTGTGTGTCAAAGAAATAAATAAAATCTTAAAAAAAAAAAGAAAGAAAGAAAGAAATGAGGAGTAAATTGTGGCAAAGTGATATCAGGGATAAAGCAGGATCATAGCCTCTGTGATGTTGTGCTGTCTGTCACTAGGGGCTGATGGATTCATTCCTTTGGAGCACTTTGCTGATAAGGCTGGTTTTCTGAGTTGGGTCCCCAAACAGAATCATTAACTTCACCTTCTCCCTCTGCAGCAGTGGTAGGGATTTTTGTTTTGTTCTTTTCCTTTTCGATTTTTCTTTTTTTCCCTCTCTCTCATTTTAAGGAAGACTTTTTCCCTTAGATGGGCCGTTAGTTAGAACCACCAAATATTTTAAACAGTTGTGATGAAACAAACCACCTTTCTTGGTCCCAAACCAGTCCAAGCCCCCTCCCTAGAGAAAACCACGGTTATTAGTTTGTGTTATTTTCCAGAGCCTTGCCCCGCACCCGCTTTCTTAGTTCTGGACATCTGTGCAGCTACATACACAACAAATAAAGTACTTTGATTTATGGCCTTTTTTAAGTCAAATGTGTATTTATTTTGCATCTTGACTTTCTCCATTAGCAATATATCTTTGAGAACTTTTAATGTCATTGCTTATTGGTCAACTTCTGTTCTCCCCTCCATAGCTCATTTTACCACTTCTCCTATTTATTATGCATGTCCATTTTTTCCCTCTGATACCAACAGTGCTGGGGCAAATCTGTTTGCCTTTGTATTTGCAACACTTATGGCAAAGTCATAATTTTCTTATTAAAGAGGCTTCCCAAATGATAAAAAGAAAAATCATTAGAAAAAAATGAGTAAAGATCCTTATTCTTATTGGTTATTGGGAAAATTAAAAATAAGAACAGATATGTTCATCCAATGTATAAAAAATAAGAAATAAGGATTCATAAATACGCTGTTAGCAATGGTGTAGGAAGATTGGCATTCCCGTACATTGTTGACTAGAATATAAAAGGTGTGTACAATTTTCAGAGGACGGTTTTAACTGCTTCTGGGTATCTGTCTTAGGGAAAGGATTTTGTGCTCATGGAGAGCATGTTCACTTTTTTTTTTTCCTGTAGCCCTGATTCTTAACCTTTCTGGCTTGCAGAGCCCTTGAAGATTTTGACAAAAGCCGTAGACCATGTGAGATCAGGGCTGAAAATGTACCTTGAAGAGTTATCAGCACATGGTAGTAGATGGAACCACAAGAGTTCATCTGATGGAAAATGAAAGACACTGTCCACATGGCCATATTTCAGGCAGCCCTTCTGGAAGCCACAGCCATAGCTCCATAAATTCGTTTTCCTTACTCTACCAGTCATCTTCCCAAAGGTGTTGGCTGTTAGGGAGACTCAGGAATCAGAGAGGCTGTGAATGGAGCAGTGCAGTGCATTTCCTCCAGTGTCAGAAATAATGTCCATTCATTTATCCCATAGTCATTGCATGAGTGCCTACTACGTGCTTGGTCCTGGGGCCAGCATCTCCCCCGGGGAGAGGTCCCAGCATATTGTATCCAGAAGAGTCCATCAGAAGGGAATCTCCACCGGAGTTAAACAGGTGACCTGAGGAACAGACAGCGGTTTTATAAAATGTTGTATTTGGGTTGACCCAGCTAATCTAAAAAAAATCCTTCAATGTTGAGATTATCCTAAAGACACTAGAGGATTTGATTTTGATTTATAGAACTCAGAAGCATTTGGGAAGCATCCAGGTTGTCTTGGATATGTGTTCTCAGAAATGTTTTGCATGAACCTTTTTCTTACAGATACCCTGATCTGGTGGCATTCACTGTGTAGGGCAAATTACAGTTTTCTGGATAAAACTGCCTAACTTTTCTTTGTGCCCAAGTTTTCTTGCGGGATTCTAGCTAGGAGAAAGGGAGGAATACCACCGGCGCTCTACCTGTGTTAATTTCATTTAGCTTAATTGCAAATTCTTGGCGTCATCATTTTCCCAACTCTTATTATGGGGTAGAAAATACAGTATCAGAAGTGAGGAAAGAACTATAATGGGAACTTTGGGTGAGTAAGTAACAAATAAACTATATTTCAGGTTTCTTGTATTTCAAAAGGAGAGCCGTATTGCTGATTCCTAGTTGGTTTTGAATGATTTATAACCTTTTATTTGTGGTTGAGTGCTGCAGTCTATGTTGTCATGGAAATTCTATTGGATTTATAGGTCCATTTATCCAAAATGATTTTCCAGACTTCATTTCATGGTGAATCATGTGGCTGTTACTACCAAGTACAAAGCAATTTCTAAAAAGTTTCATATTACAAAGAGCACAAACACTGCGGTGGTTATTTTCGCGTTTTTGAAATACAAATGAGTTCCAGATGCACCTAGGGATCTCCTCCTCTCCACTGTGTCCAAGGCGTTAAGCTCCACTGCATTTCAGAACCAGCCTCATGTGTTAATATAGTTACTCAGGAAAGGAAAGGTTGTTTTAATAGAAAAGAAAGTTATTACAGTAACTCCAAGCATAGGTGAAAGTGGTTTGAACTTACTGGTTCATGCGTAGGGGTAAAACTGCTCTCCCAGTCTTTGGGCCCTATTACAATAGACTTGTTTCTCCCCCTTTAGAGATCAGTAGTAGTGGGAGAGGGGAAGAAAAACAAAATGCTTTACCATATCCATTGGCCAGGTTTCATGTGACGGTGAGTATAGACAAGGTGTCTACACCTCAGCACTATTGACACTTTGGGCAGGATAATTCTTTGCTTTCGGGGGCTGTTCTACTCATTGTAGGGTGTTTAGCAGCATCCCTGGCCTCTACCCACTAAATGCCTGTAGGACCCCTTCCAGTACTGAAACCCAACATGACTGTAGACATGGCCACTGTCCCCTGGAGTCCATAGTCACCCATGGTTGAGAACCACTACTCTGCAAACTTTGTGCGAGGGTCCTGGAGGTAACTAAGAGGTACTCCTCATTGCTAGTGGGAATTCTGATCAGGATACCTTACAGAGAGGATTTTAAATGTGTGGGTTCTGCAGTCAAATGCCTGGGTTTGAATCCCAGCTTTATTACTACTCAGACAAGAGTAGTAATGGTGAGGATGAAAGGAATTAATTAATGTAAAGTATTGTAAGAATCGGATACATTTAAGTGGCCCTGTGGAATGTTTTATGGATATGCTACCTCTGGGCTTCCTTGGCCATGTCTGCCTTCAGGGAAAAGGTGGGGAAGAGGTGATGCTTGGTCCAGGCAATTGTTACGCGGTCCTAGGCTGGCCTGATTCTGCACACTTAGGGATGGTCCCCTTTAACTTGCTCTGTCAAGCAGATAAGTTATCTCTAGCCTTACCCTCAGATTTGGAGTAGCCTCCATGAAATAGAATGGGTCCCACAGAGGGGTGCAAACTCTTCCCTGGTCTTATTATTAGGTGGCATTATACTTTTGTTTATCCCAGTTTCAAAAGCACAGCAGTTCATGAATTTTATTTAGTATTGAAATATCCTTTACAAAGAGGAAAATGAACAAAGAATAATAATACAGGCTAATGAATTTTCATATTCTTGTAACCAGCCCTGAGATCAAGAAAGAGCACTTATTAGCACCCCCAGAATCCCTTTTTCACTTACTGCCCCCATGGGTAACCACTGTGTTGGCTTCGAACTGCATAAGTTTTTCCTGGTTTTTGTACTTCATTTCAATAGAATCACACAGTGAACTTTTTTTTCTAATTTTAATTCTTTTTTTTTTTGTATCTGCCTTATTTGGCTCAGCATTGTTTGTGAGATTCGTCTATATTGTTACCTGTAATTATAGTGCATATTCCATGGTGTGACTCTCCCAATTTGTTTATCAATTCCGTTAATGTTTAGTGTTTGGTTTCCAGTTTGGGGTGATTGCAAATAATCCTTTCACCAACTTCTTTCCATTTTATTTTTCCTGTTAACTAATTGTTAAAGACATGTGAATCATTTCTGATGCTTTCCTTGACTTATTTTGTTTAATGCTCACTATACCCCAGTGCTGCATTTCTTATCCTCCGTTTACTAATGGGGATGTTAAGACTCAGAGAGGGTGACTGATTTCAACTGGGTCACACAGCTAATTAGATGGCAGAGCTGTAGCTTACCACTCCCTTTCCTGAGGACTTGGAAAGGGTAGCTGGCCAACATACAGGCAGATGTTGAACCTACCTCCTTTGTGTCCGAACTTATGCTGAACTGTAAGAAATAATTCGTGAATCAGGCATAGTAAATCCTTGAAAAACTCAATTTAATACTGTAAACAAAGCCTGAATAGTTCCTTACCAAGGGAAAAACACAAAGATTAAATATTTATGTGACTAATCAGATGCATCATCGAACCAGAAATTCCAAAAATCAACTGATAAATAGACTTAGAATGGCACAAACAGGTAACACACAGAGACTTTTTAAAGGGATCTCAGAAATCATTCCAGCACCTCATTGTGTATGAGTCAGAGCCCTAGTGTGCACTTTGAATTCTTCTGCTCCAGAAATTTGGATTCCTGCTGTAAAGTAGTTGAAGATAATTCCATGTTACAGGGAAAGTAAGAAAAAAAAAAAGGGAAATGATTAAGGATTAGCGTACTCCGTGATTAATGATATTGTATAAAGCAAATGTTTCAGAATGTTTATTTAAATGCTTCCTTGCCTACAAAGGGGCTGAATACCTGCTATTCTTTGGAGCACAGTTCTTCTAAAAATAGTCATCCAATGAAAGCTGGGTGAAGCCTGCACACACCCTTCTTTGCTGTACCTTGTGGCATGATGCACTGGGTTGTTGGCTGGCCTGTGGAAACAATTGACCTTCAACTTAATTCATATATCCCTCTGGTCATAAAGTAATAAAGATACGTAGTAATAAAACATGGGAGCCCCTCAGTTCTTTCTTTACCATAGCATGTGCAGAGTGGATGTGATGAGGTTAGCAATACCCCTGTAGGACAGAAGGGGACAGCACTGAGCCTTGGGGCTCTCATGTGTCTTCGGTATTTGAATCAGGTCTGACTTTATAGCCCAAGCTCTTGGATCACCATTTATGTCACCCATAGTCATGTGGTCTGCCATCTTCATGGCCACCTTGCTGTAAGCCACAAGAGTGTGAACTGTGTTTTAAGAGGGGCTACATTCTCCAGGGGAGAGCCCTGTTAGAAAGAACCAAATGAAGACATGAGCTCAGAGCTCAAGGAAGTAACTGGTTTGCAGAATGGTTTTAGAATGCGATACACAGTCACATATACGTGTCTCTTATATAGGTGCTTAAAATCAGTCCTGACCTTTGGGGGTGTATGTCTCATTCAGTTGTGGGGGCAGTCAAGTCCAAAATTTGCAGAACAGGCTGGAAATTCCAACAAGAGTTGATGTTGTAGTCTTAAGTCTGAAGGCTGTAAACCCAGGCAGAATTTCTGTGTTAGAATCTGGAAAAACAATTCCTTCCACTTAGGGATGCTTCACACTTTCACCTGACTGGATGACACCCATCACATTATGGAGGGTAATCTGCTTTACGCAGAATCTACAGATTTAAATATTAATCACATCTAAAAAATACCTTTATAGCGACATCTACAACGTTTAGCCAAACAGCTGGGCAGCCAGGCCTAGACAAATTGACCTATAAAATTAACTGTCATGGGTAAAAATATAATAATCATCCTTTTAAAAAGTAACTGGGATTAAAACTGTTCATTGATATAAAACAAAATTCCCATATAATGATTCTGAATTCAGAGTGTTTGTGTTATCTATTTCTATATACTATAGATAGCATGTATTTATCATGCTCTCCATAATTTACATGACTAGACTTTCTTTTGTTAGAGTATCAAAATTTCAGGCTACTTACTTGGTAGAAAAGGGTTTGAATTTCTTGTAGATTGAGGAGAAAATAATATAATCTGTGTTTAGCAGAACCATACCTGGGGCCACTTAGCATTTCCAAGTGGTTTTGGCATGTATTTGCGCTTCCGTGAGCATTTTCTCCAGTGATTTAAATCCATTCATTCTCTTGGTAATCTAATCCCTCCTTGCTCCTCATTTAGTTATTTATTCCTATATATAGGAAGAAACCCATTATATTGTTTTTGGATTTATCATTTCTCTGCCCTTGCTTCCAGCCACTCAGAGCCCCGAACTGTGTTACTCACGCCAAAAATAAATTACAACTATTTACAACGAACAGCGCTCTGAAAGACCTAGCTTTGACTTGGCAGATGTACTTCTGCCTGCATCGATCTTCCTATCTGATGGCAATGGCAGAATTAAAGAAGTAGAACATGCAGTGTTGAGTGTGTATGATCTGGCTTCATAGCAGTTAAGATGCAGCACAGTCTACAAATCGAGTTAGATTAAGAAGTTATTTTGCAAAAATTTCAATTCTGACATCATCCTATCCAAGTCCTCCAACAAGCCGAACCAGCGGATCATTAACTGCGTTTGAAATTTCGCTTCGTCGTTACTGCACATTTTTATACTTGGGCATGTGTTTCTAGTCCTCCACCATGTTCTCAGCTGCCTTACTCCAGGCTGGTGCCAAGTATGATCAGAAAAGTACATTTCACCTCTTTGGTTCTGCTATCTGCTACCTCCTGTGTGGTTTTTAATTTCGCTGTTGCCTTTCTTGTTACCATCTTTATCTCATCCCATTTACATTTCATCTCTGTCTGTTCTTCTCCTGTAGCAGTGTGTGTATTCTTCCACTCCATTGAAGAGGCCCAACAGTATCTGGAAATGTCTAAGGAATCATTCAGTAGATTGCCTTTCCTCTGAACTATCTGCATGCTCTTTCCTTACTTAATTTATCATTTTTTTTTTTTTGCTTGGGTGTGTAGGTGTGTGGGGGGTGCAGAAATACCAGTTGTTTGAAATTAAAATGTAGAGCTTTCTAAATCACCAAAGAAGTCAGTGTTGGATTTTTCCCACCATGTTGGGGTCATTGCCTCTTACCTCCATTATCCTGGAGATGGGAGAGCTGACTTATGCTCACAACTGTAACAGTAAATGATAGAAAGTCCACCTTAAAGGAAATGTCCCCTCTGACCCATCACCCGCATTATTTTAGTATTCATTTACTACCTGCCTCACTTGTCCAAGAGCCATTCATTGCCTCATGTTTTTTTTGTGATACATTTGTGTACGGCTCTAACTTTGGCATTCAAAAAAAAAAAAGTTAACCTTTCATCGTTGATTTTTTTTTTTAAAGATTTTATTTATTTGAGAGAGACAAAGCATGAGTGGAGGGGGAGGTCAGAGGGAGAAGGAGAAGCAGACTCCGCACTGAGCAGGGAGCCCAATGCAGGACTCAATCCCAGGACCCTGGGATCATGACCTGAGCACAAGGCAGACGCTTGACCGACTGAGCCACCCAGGCGCCCCTCATTATTGATATTTCAATCTTTCTAAGCACAAACTGTGTCTTCATCTGTCGTAGTACCTTATATATAATGGGTAGTAAGCAAATTTACTTGTCCACTGTAGGGAAGCCCAGTAATTAAGACCTGAGCTCTAGGATTGGAAAGATTAAGTTTCTGTGACAATCCCCCCCCCCCATTCCCTAACTGCTTTGAAAATTTTGGAAATCCTGGGTTTCTTTGGCTATAAAATGAGGATCATGGTGGTACCTACTTCAGTGTGTATTCATGAATGATAGCACAGTACTTGGCATACAGTAAGCACTCCCTCAATGTTTGGAAAATAACAACATTAATAAAAAATATAGAAGGCTCTAGTTTTCAGATTTGTTGCTTTGCATTTGTTCAGCTTAACACAACTAGTGATTCAAGTTGGAAACCAGGCATAAAGATAGTTTTTATATCAAATTTTACCTAGAGTCATTTTAAATATATGGGGGGAAATGGCTCAAGACAAGAGAAAGGAGAAGGTAAGTGGGCATTTTGTTGTGACTCTGTATGCATCATGCTAGTACCTTTCAACAATAGAGCATTGACCTTGGTCAACCTTATGCTCACACTATCCATTTCATCCCCCTCCTATTACTTGGAGGTGTTGCTATTCATTCAGGCACTTTTCATATCTATATTTCGGTATCTGCCTCCTGGTCACTGGTAGGGCTTTTTCTCTTTGTAAAATTCTCCTTTACAAATGTCAGGTTATGACATAGGATATTCTGTTTTTTCTGTCACCCTGATCTGGCTAGAGAAGTGCCTTGATGGGGCGCCTGGGTGGGTCAGTTGGTTAAGCGACTGCCTTCGGCTCAGGTCATGATCCTGGAGTCCCGGGATCGAGTCCCACATCGGGCTCCCTGCTCAGCAGGGAGTCTGCTTCTCCCTCTGACCTTTCCCCCCTCTCATGAACTCTCTCTCTCTCTCTCTCATTCTTTCTCTCAAATAAATAAATAAAATCTTAAAAAAAAAAAAAGAAGTGCCTTGATGGTTTTCCAGTCCAGCCATTCCACAAGGAGAATCGAATGATCACCCAGATCTGTGAGGCTTGCTCGTGAATTTGAAGGATTTTGTAGAATTGGTCCCTCGACTGTGCACTGGGTACATAGACTACCAGTGGCTTTTTAGTTGATCTTAATATAGTTTGTTTCAGTGGTTGAGGAGACTTAACGTGTCTCATGGCACTCTGTGTGATAGAGTGACATCAATTTATACAAAGTTGATCCAGCTCTCCTTCCCTTGCAAGGAAGGCTCTGGTTAGAATAGAGTCACTGAGCCTTAAAGCCATATAGTTTTCTTGAAGCACCACATTTTCTAATCTCAGACATATTTGGAAAATACTGACTTAGGGATATAATGTCTTTAAATACCATTCCTTGTTAAAAGGAACCAGAATTCACCCAAGTTATGGCCAATTTTAGGGCTGGGGCAGGGAAAAATCAAGATGAGTCTAGAACATCTGTATCAGCTAATAAGGAGATGCTAAAAAATATAAAATGATGGGGACATAGCAAAATGACAGAGGAATCCATTTGGACGGTTTCCTGCTGTGCAAAAGGTCTCCTATTGGGACAGTTTGTACATTGAAATAAATAATGGTAATGGATTGAATAAAACAAAATAAATGAGTTCATGTGGATTTACATAAAGGAATGAACGAATAAATAAACTATGCAGAAGGGAAAGCAATTCCTTACACTGGAATCCCTTTCATGCATATAGAAGGGTAGTGCAGTTAGAAAATCATCAATGACTACTGAGACTAGCGGGTGGACATCAGATGACAGACAATGTGTTTATGTAATCCTAAGCAGCTCCCTACAAAGTACTTTTTAATTATAAAAGGAAAATTAATGACTTTATAGTGGAGAAACCTGGCAGACATCAACTTAGCCATAAGATCAAGTTAAACACCCCTCATACTGGGAGAAATCCACAGGGTGCACTTCCCGATACGGTGCACCGTGAAGACAATGTCACTCCTGTGGAAACCTGCCCCGAATGCATCACCTGAATCTAATCATGAGAAACCACGAGACAGACCCTGATTCTCTCTAACAACTGACCTGCACACTTCACACTGTTCAAATAAAGAAAGACTGAGTAACTCTCCCAGATGAGAGTGGGGGCAGGAGGGGTCAGTATAAAGAGGCGTAACAACGAAATGCAGAGTTTGATCCTAAATTGGATTCCTGGACTAAGAACCAGAATAATGATCTGTAATGGACTTTATTTGGGCATTTGCCAAAACTCGAAATGGATTGTGAATGAGATAATAGTATTGTATCAATGTGAAATTTGCTAATTTGAATAATTATACTGTGCTTACCTAAGAGACTGTCCTGATTCTTAGAAATTATACACTTAAGTAGTTAGTGGTAAAGGGGCATATTTTCTCCCACTTACTACCCGGTGATTCGTAAAAAGAAACTGTGTATCTATGTGCACACACACACACACACACACACACACACACACACAGAGAGAGAGAGAGAGAGAGAGAGAGAGGATGAAAATAGGATAAAATGTAAATAATAGGGGATGCTGGTAAAGGCTGTGTGGAAGAGTTCATAGATCTCTCTGTTGCCGGATTTTCCTGATCTTTTCCGTCAGTTGATGTGTATCGTGATTCTTCAGGAGGAGAACTGCTACCCTAAGTAAGCATGACTTTGATTGACTTTATTAGGAAGAACACTCTTGGTGATGCTAGAGGGAAGACTCTGGGTATGGCTTTTGAGAGCAGATACAGAAAGCCAGTGGGCTACTGACAATATTTAGTAGCCACCCCAACCCCTTCCAAAGATGGTTTTGTGAAACAGTTTTCCAGTTTCTGCCCCAATTTGTCCCATCAACAATAACAACAAAGCGATTTAAAGTCCAGTTCACTCAGAAAAACTCCATCCACTTCTTACTGTCATATTTAAGATAGCTTCCGAAGTTAACCTAATTCAGTAGAATACAACTTTAGAGAAAAAGCATGGAAAATTGATATTTCATACTTATGCTACTCTTCGCTTTATGAGACATTTTATTATCCTGCTGGGTGGAGCCATGACTCAAAGACATTTTCTGAAAATGAATTTCCTCACCCGGTCGTAAATGAAAATGCCCTTGAAGAGGTCTTAAAGTATTTTGTATCACACACTATTCAGGTGATGCATTAAACAATGCCACCCCTGCTCATGGGCTGGAGAATAAGAAAAACTTGTATGAACTTAATTTGAGGGCCTGAGTTTTAAAAGGAAACTGAAGTGTTATTTCCTGAATATGCTTGTGTGGCGTTTCTTTCTTGAGTTCTTAGCATTGTACCCAAAGCAATTCACCTAAGTATTAAACTCTTTTTTTCTGCACCTCGTTGAATGGATTTTTCTTAATGTACATGCATGATGTCTAAAGCTGTCCAAACCTAAAGGCAACACATTTGTAAGAGGCTGCTAGAATTGGTGAGAATTCACAGTGTTAGAAAAATTATTCCCTGTAAGAAGGGAAGTCCTTCAAAGGAATCTACCCATCCTTCTTTCATCCACTTGGGTGTCTGACTTTTCCTAGAAAGTATCCTGATTGAGCCACCTGATCTTACCCTTCAGAAAAGAAGTGTCACCTTATTCTTAATGTCTCAAGTAACCTTTGACTTCAGCTAGTTTTGCTGACTAAGCTTTCCTCTCCGGGAAGTTATCATTTGGTGTCATATCTCCAAACTCCCTCTGGGGGTGTGGTTGTTCAGTTTGTTGTGGAGAATAGCATCACGTCATTTGGAAAATAGGAACGACCTAATGAATGATAGAGGAAATCTGATTTTCTGTAAGGAGTAGGATCATTCCAGAAGATTCAGTGACATCACGGTCTTATTAGAAATTTTAAGGTGTCTACCAGATGTTAACCTTAAAATATGATGGTGATAGTGATGATGATGATGATGGTGATGATAGTGATTTGCTGAGCATGGATGAAGGGTAGGCCTGATGCTGCTACATGCTGTACACTACAACGACTCATTTACTTTCCATGCCCACCCTCCCAAAGGTAAATACTTTATTCTGTACATGAGGAAGCTGATACTTTGAAATAGGCTTGTTTGTCTGAGGTCTCACAGGCAAGTAAATGAAGAGACTAGAATAGAAACCCAAATCTGTTATTTTTATTATATATGTATTCTTTCGAGAACACTCCGTGGTCCATTTTTGGTCTCTGCATCGTACTAAATATCAAAGACTATTCAAGCATTAGGATCATATAATGACTTTAAGTTGATCTGTCTGTATTCTGCTTTTTGAGTAAGAAACTCTACCCAAATGTAAGAGAAGGTATTTCCGGTTGCAGTGAGAGCCCCTGGATTTTATAGTTTTCCTCTGATGTTCAGTCTTAGCCAAGTTAACATGAACTTTCTAAAAGCACTATTTCTTCATCTGTAACTGAGGGTAGTCATTTCTGCCCTGTCTTCACAGGGGTTGTTAGATGAATTAAGTGAAATAATGTATGGTACAGTTTTGCAAGCTGGAAAATGTGAAGTATTATTATTATTATTATTACCATTAAATTTCGGGTGGATTCATTGAAATACTCCATTTGGGTAATTGACCCCTTCAAATTCCTCCAAAAGAGTGTTTCTTATAAAGATGTGCCCATTTAAGTTTTTATAATTTAAGCATGTGAACTGAATCTCACAGGCTTAGTTTTGTTTTGTTTTTTGTTTTTTGTTTTTTACTTCAAGGTGTTTTACTCCATTAAAATTTTGCTCCATAATAGGGAACTTTCACCATGACATGAATATCAGGCAATCAGAAGGTGTCAACATTATTTCTTTTGGGTAGCAGGAAGGCTCTCTGGTTATGTGAGAAGTGTGATTGTGTGGTTTGTAGGGGTAAAATGATACGATGTCTGGGGTTTGCTCTTAAGTACCTTAGCAAGGGAAAAATATGGATAGATGAATACATTTGGCCAAATCTTAGGAAGTGAGGAATCTGGGTCCCTTGTACTATTCTGTCTACTTGTGTGTAGGCTTGAAATTTTCCCTAATACATATTTTAATTGTTCTTTTACAGATGCAGATTTTCTTTTATAATCCAGACGACTTTGACAGCTTTCAAACTGCAATTTCTGAAAACAGAATAATCGGAGCCATGGCCATATTTTTTCAAGTAAGTTAACGGTGGCTCAAGTACTTCAACCAGAGAGTTCTCTGAGTATTTTTTTTTAATTCGCCGAATTGTTCTATGTTTAATGAATGCATCTGTTTTCTAGTTCACACCTGTCTAAATGAAAGATATTTCATATTGTCTAATGCGTGATTTAAAATGTAAATAAGTATGTTTAGAAACATAATGAAAATTTTTGCATGAATTATTCTGATTTTATTGCTACTTGACTGGTGCACAGATTGAAGAACACATTTATCATGTAAGTTACTTCACTGCTGAAGCATTTTGAACAGGTTCCTTCAGCATATTAAAAGGCTGATGCAAGAAAAAAGGAGATTTTCTTTGGAGCAACTTTAAAATTTGACGTTACTTACAAGTACATTAATAAATAGCATCAGTCACTTCTCTGAAGAGACCCCTTTTCTTTCGCTCCCAGAAATCCCCATTGTAACTAAAGTTTTCACTGAGACCATTTCCACGTTAGTACATTTATGAACTCTCACCCTTTCTTTCTCTTTTTTATTGTGCTTGTAGTGAGTGTTTCTTCTGGTCTGTGTGTTGGCTCTATAGCTAGAAGCCAAACCTTGTATCCTCCCATGGGATAATACTGTCCAGGCTTTTTAATAAGTCACATCAAATTAAAATAGTGTCAACCATCAAGTGTCTTGAAATAGTAACTGAGAGGAGACCCGGTGCCTTTTTGGGCGGAAAGTAACCTGAGTAGTAGGTATGTGACTTGTCTTTCAGTCTTAAAATTTGCCTGAAGACTACATAGCAGTGTTTCTTTCATCAGTGAGGCATTGTTGGACAATGATGTCTTTCTGACAACTCAAAGGAATATTTAAGACAGCAGAACCTTTTCCACCATGGGTCTTTGACCCCTGCCTTTTGGGGCAAGCTTTTTTGTCTTTGAGATGGAGCCATTCTTGTTTGGAGTATGTTAATTTCACTACGCTTTTTAGCATATGACACATGATGGACAGTTCTATGCACTGCCTTCTCTCCCTCTTAACTAATCCCCCCTTCCTTTCATGCGTAAAGGTTCAAATGGAAGATTATATATGAAAAATTGAAAAACCCAATATTCTACCCAAACCTCAGAAATGGTAAGAAGAGTGGTGGTCATTAGGATTGGTTTTGGCACTGGTTTTCAAACTGTGGGTTCTGACCTCCTCGTGGGCCATGAAGTAATTTCAGGAAATCCTGCCAGCACTTTTAAAATAATGATGGAATAGAAAAAATGATCAGAAAATATCAGAGTGTATTACTCATAGTAAGGGTAAATATTTTTGCAGAGCTTTTTTTTTTGTAGAACTTTTTTTAGTTGCTTTTATATAGAGAAGCATAGTGGGTATGTATTTCGTCATGTTATAAAACCTGTTTCTTACCACGGCTCATGGTCCGATGTCTTGTAAGTTTTCTGTTCATGTATTCGGTTGGGCTCCCCTTTGTTCTTCTACACATCTCTTTTCCCTGATTACTTTCATAAATCAGTTGAGCATAGCATTTTAAAAACTCATTCACTAGCGTCAAAACTATTTGCTTGTGAGTCCCATCTCTTCCACTTAATAGCCGCATAATGGTGAAGGAGTCATTTAAACTTCCCAAGCTCAGTATTCCTACCTGTGAAATGGTGATAGCAACTTCTGTCTGCGCCATCAAGGTTGTAAGATTGTACGTAGTCATTAAATGAAGCCCCTAACGTGGGTTCTGGCATGCAGTAGACATTCGTTCAATGCCAAATAGTATGTATCCATATCCATACAATTGTTTTCCGATGGGATGGAGACCTGTGGTATATGTGTCGTCTTTGCATCAACAGAAGTCTGTTTCGGGCACTGCCCTGTGGGCACGTTCCTTGAGTTCTGTCTGTACCACTTCTGCATCTAAGCCATGATCAGTTTGCCTTAGGCAATGCTGAGGTCACTGGAGCCATTCTTAAACAGTGCCCACCTCCACGGTTAATCCCTTCTTTTCTGTGATCGCCCTCTTGGTGCGCCACTCTGCTTGTAGCCGCACCATCAACCTACCCTGTTCTCCTTCTGCCCTGCCCACCCGTGCCCAGCCCAACCGGGTCCTACTGTATAAGATCACCTTTCTGAGAGGAAAACAAATTTTAAAATGTTCCTCTGAGTCCTGGAAGAACCAGTTCACAATATGTGCTACACAGAAGGTTTCTGTGTTTCAGCTCCTATAAACTCTTGTGAAACGTAGGACCAATTAGAGTCTTAGGCAGGCAAAGCCCGTTGGTGTACGAACCCGCAAAACACCTCAGTGTGAAATGTAGATTTTAAATTTTCAAAGTATTTCTAGGACATGATGACTAGTTCACACACAAAGATATATTTCATCTGATACGTCCTTCTAAAAATTTTTGCTTGCTGCCCCGTATACGTAACATAGAAGGTAGGTAACGTAAAATAGAACAGATTTTTTTTTTTTTAGATACCAGCTGTATTGACCTGCTGCTTTTGTTTTCCTTTTAAGTCCACGTATGCATTTATACATCTTTGTTCACACTACGTGGAGCAATGGGGAGGAAAACAGTATTCCTGTTATTTTAATTTGGCAGTCTAGTTACATTCCATACTTTGAGATCTTCGTATTTTGAGCCTTCCTGTGAGAATGTTCAGTTTCTTCCCCCAAGTAGTCAGATAAATCTTCATATATATTTTCAAATTCAAACCTGGTATCTTGCATTTTGGTATTGAAGAAGTATTTATCATCTATTCAGCACTGATGCAGTGCCGGGAAGGGCACTAGTTGCTACATTAAATATAATAAATGCAATCAGCTCCTGCCCACTAGGACCTCACTGTCAGAGTTGCACGGGATAATGGCTAGCATGAGGTGAGTGGAGAAACCCTTACATTTGTAAAGAGGCTGTGTGCTGACTTACAAACCCACATATTAATTATCCAGAGTGACATGATGTGAATGACAAGAGCATGTCTAGGCAAGGCTGAGTTCCATGTAGATGTTGTCGTCTTGATGTTAACTTACTCCGTACCCTAGTTCACACACATCTTTGGATCAGCAGCTCTCCAAAAGATCTAGGAGATCAGTAAGGGGGAAGGTTGATTTTAAAGGATTTTTAAAACTAATTAAAGAACTGGCAAAGGATGGAGATATCTGTTGTTAAACCACTAAAGAGAATAAGTGCTTGTGTAGCTAATTTATATAAGTACAGAAATTAAAACAATTGTTTGTTAAAGTAGAATCTCTACTGTTCTTTGCTGTTAGCCTCATTTGAATTCCTGTAAAAATGTAAAATACCAAGTGCCATTAAAATATTCTTTAAAAATATTCTATTATTCTGGTAATACTCTACCTAGCTTATCTGTTTAAAGAAAGAAATATGAAAAACTTACATTGACAGGAGAGCTGAAATGACAGGGGAATGATTAGGTAATTTGTGGAAGGATGCTTTGCTTTGAAAACAACACACAAAAGGATTTGATTGGCTCTGGGTTAAGTTTATTGAGTAGAGAATACCAGGTACTCAGAATGAATGACCTTACCTTAAGCAGGCCTGTATGTTTTTAGACCAAGAAATCTTCCATCATCACCATCTGAATTGGTTTTTCTTTCTTCCACTGTTTCTTCACTGTTCTTGTTGAACGCTTCCCTCCATTCCCCGTCAGAATCCACATGGCTTCTCTCCGTGCAAACATCTGCTGGCTTTCCATGAGATGCTCCTACAAAGTTGGTATCCCCAAGCTTTTTGCAGTTGTGATTACTGTGGGTTTACGGGTATGATGATTGGGTTTTTTCAAGAAGCACATTATTATTGCTGAGTTTATCATGGGGGGGGGCATCTCCTTTGTTTTACTACCTAGTGGTCATTGTTGGAATGCCTAAAACTTTATTTATATTTCCTGATTCCCTTGACCTATGGGATTATAAATGCATGATTTTTTTAAGAGCAGCTACATTTAGAAACTTTTCTCATGAGATTTTCTCGCCGGCCTCCTTGGTAGACCTTTCTGGGTAGAGTCTCTTCTTTTTTTTTTTTTTTTTTTAAGATTTTATTTATTTGACAGAGAGAGACACAGCGAGAGAGGGAACACAAGCAGGGGGAGCGGGAGAGGGAGAAGCAGGCTTCCGGCGGAGCAGGGAGCCCGATGCGGGGCTCGATCCCAGGATCCTGGGATCATGACCTGAGCCGAAGGCAGACGCTTAACGACTGAGCCACCCAGGCGCCCCTGGGTAGAGTCTCTTCTGAATCTTTGCATCAGATGCAAAGATATAAAATTTTTATTATGTCTGCATCCGGCGGCCCAGTCAATGGCATATGCCTTGTACTTTTAAGAAATAAATTGCATCCTGATTTATTTATAGATTGTCTTAAAGTGTTGTGTTTTTTGTTTTTTGGTTTTTTTTTTGACAAGTGATCTTCAACGAGGTTTCTTCATTTAATGTTTCAATTTTGCTCCTGGCAATGTTGAGCCCCCTTGCCCCAGTATTTTTTTTTTCTATTTCTGTGTAAATTTCTGCCCAGAATATGACTGTGGTCGCTTGGTTTTCTCTAACACCTCCAGTTAGGTGGTTGCCCCCTTTTCATTTCTGCCCTCACTTCAGAGTCAAAAGCAAACTTCAAAACTCAAATGTTTCACAAGTTGCTAACCCATTCTTTATATCATGTCGGTGGTACAGACTGCTTAATTATTTTTCTCCATCTGGAGAGACTTAGTAATTAAATGAAATGGCAGCACCTGGGATTATTTATAGACCTTGAGAAGGCAGGAGGAGTTCTTGATGACTCATCTATCTAGGGCTGGCAAGGAAGGCTTTTTCTCCACTTCCCCGCATTTCGCCCTCCCTCCCGCCCGCCGCGGGTAGATGGGATTCGTCCTTCCTTTAACCCGCTGTTCTCTGAGCATTCCGTCATGCATTAAAGCTGTTCCTTTACTTGCTTGCTTCTGCCTTTGTACTGTGAGATCGTTGAGGACTGGGAGTCTTCACTTGGTCATCACTGCATCTCTTGCAAGTGACTAACACTGTGGCTTGGTTGTGCCAATTCTTAACTAAATTCAGTGGAGACATACTTGGGCTCTGTTGTCTTGAATGGAGAGGAGCAACCTGATAGCCTATGAGCTAAGGAGTGTCAGAAACAGGCCCTAGGAGGTGAGGGACCTAAGAATACTACAACGGAAACTCTTTGAGGCTGAGCTCCATGTCTTGTTCCCCTTTTGTTTGTACCCGACCATCCACCTTTCCCTTGCCCACCTGTCAGTGTCTTGACCTCAGTTACTGTTCAGAAATATATACTGAGTAGGGCTAAGTTATAGGAATCCTCTCAGGGTCCTACCACAAAGTGAATCATCTGGGTTGTGGAAGAGCATGTCTAGGTGGTTGTTTGTGTAAGCTTTACCTAAGAGGGGCTGTGGTCATATAGAAGTTTAAGACCATCTCTTGAGATGGTCAAGGACATGAACGTGAAGGCTACAAGTCTCCTGATTCACTGAGGATGGTAACCCTCTGAGGATGTTAACAGGGCTCCATTGGGTCTGACATGCCAACAAAGGAATGTTTCTCCATTTACGACTGTGGTTGTGAAAAGGCAATCTTAAAGTAGTAGTGCATTCAGAGGCCTCAAAGGAGTGTTTCAGTGCCAACATGTTGATTGCAATGTTGATTGCAAACAACAATCTGTATCAGAGAATGTTTTTTGTACAGTTTCCTCCTAGGGTGCCTGGGTGGCTCAGTCAGTTCAGTGTCCTACTCTTGATTTCGGCTCAGGTCATGATCTCAGGGTTGTGAGATTGAGCCCCGTGTCGAGCTCCACGTTCCACAGGGAGTCTGCTTGAGATTCTCTCTCCCCCTCTGCCCCTTCCACTGCTGGCGCGGGTGCTCTCACATGCGCTTTCTCTCTCTCTCTCTCTCTTTCAAATAAATAAATAAATAAATCTTTTAAAAAATAATAAAAAATAAAGTTTCCTACCAAAATGCTTTTATCTCAGTAGATGGTGGATGGAGAGGCTTTTGTGGATTATTTTGCTATATTTCTTTCTGGCTTGCCTGTGGTTCTTTCTTTTTTTTTTTTTAAGGATTTCATAATGTGCAATTTATTTTTTTTTATTTTTTTAATTATTATGTTATATTAATCACCATACATTACATCATTAGTTTTTGATGTAGTGTTCCGTGATTCATTGTTTGCATATAACACCCAGTGCTCCATGCAGAACGTGCCGTCTTTAATACCCATCACCAGGCTAACCCATTCCCCCACCCCCCTCCCCTCTAGAACCCTCAGTTTGTTTTTCAGAGTCCATAGTCTCTCATGGTTCGTCTCCCCCTCCAATTTCCCCCCTTCGTTCTTCCCCTCCTGCTATCTTCTTTTTTTTTTTTTTTTTAACATATACTGTATTCTTTGTTTCAGCGGTACAGGTCTGTGATTCAACAGTCTTACACAATTCGCAGTGCCCACCATAGCATATACCCTCCCCGATGTCTATCACCCAGCCACCCCCTCCCTCCCACCCCCCACCACTCCAGCAACCCTCAGTTTGTTTCCTGAGATTAAGAATTCCTCATATCAGTGAGGTCATATGATACATGTCTTTCTCTGATTGACTTATTTCGCTCAGCATAATACCCTCCAGTTCTATCCACGTTGTTGCAAATGGCAAGATGCCGTTCCTTTTGATGGCTGCATAATATTCCAGTGTGTGTGTGTGTGTGTGTGTGTGTGTGTGTGTGTGTATATCACACATCTTCTTTATCCATTCATCTGCCGATGGACATCTTGGTTCTTGCCATAGTTTGGCTATTGTGGACATTGCTGCTATAAACATCGGGGTGCACGTACCCCTTCGGATCCCTACATTTGTATCTTTGGGGTAAATACCCAGTAGTGCAATTGCTGGGTCGTATGGTAGCTCTATTTTCAACTGTTTGAGGAACCTCCATACTGTTTTCCAGAGTGGCTGCACCAGCTTGCCTTCCCTGTGGTTGTTTCTTATTTATATCCTTCTGGGGTCTCTTTGTGATAGTTGATGGGTTAGTTTCTGTGTGTTTCAGGGCACCTCTATGTATGTTTCTTTGCTTTTTCTTGCTCTTGCTATTCTTTACATGTCTGTGTTTTTCTTCCTCTGTCCCCCTTTTTCTCCTTCAGATTCTCTAACTGAACAAAATGTAATATTTTCTCATTTATTTATTCATGCACTCATTTGCTAACTCATTTGTTCATTCTGCAGTATTTGTTAAGCATCTTCTCTGTGCCTTTCTCTATGAAATGTGTCAGTGTATCCTCAGAATACTAGCTTGCCCACAAAGTAATTGGGAAACTGGAGGTTTTGAAAAGAATTGGCTTCTGAATCCTTTCTTCAGTGGTAGCATCATTTTATTATTGGAATAGGAAAGGCAGATCAGGTAAGGGAGATGAAATATCAAGGAAAAAATACAAAAATGATATCTTTTGTACATTTTCCAAATGGTAAATATTTCATTTTAAAGTATGAAGTTCCCTATTTGTGAATTTTAGAACTGGGCTCTCCTGTCTGCATGTTTTTTTTTTCTTTCCTCCATCTTTCTACAAAGCAAAACACCACTGTGGAAGTATAACTCATCCCTTTTATGCATGGTGAGCTAAATCGATCTTTTTATTTTTTTGACCATCCCCTAGGAGTCTTTTCCTTATTTATTTATTTATTTTTTTTGCTACATAAATTAACCCATTTATTATAGGCTAGTAATGTTTCAAATGGTGAAGCTTCTACTGGTCTTTCAACTCCTTCAGTCTTCTGATAGCAGACTTTACTGTGACAGCAGAAGTTGTGTTGTAGGTCCAAGCGCCACCAGCGACAGTTTTCATGCAGGAGCCACAATGCCAGATCCCCACAGCTCGTCTTTTCATCTTTGTTTTGCCACAGAAGGAGCAAATGTACTTGGCGTGCTGGCTTATTTCAATCTTCTTCACCATTTTTCTGAGGGAAGCACCATAATGGGTCCCGTGTTTACCCACGATTCCGACCTTCTTGGTGCGTTTCGCCGTGTCGCCACAAACTAGGTCTGAGCCCAGAGAGCAGTCTTTTCCTTTTTTAAATGAAGAATACATTTGCTATCATTCCTATAGTTAGCTCTAATTTTTTTTTTTTTTTTACTTTTGACCATTCCTATTGGGAATGTGAAACAAGGGCCCCTACTGCATAGGAAAAAAGAAAAGAAAGAACAGATGCAAAGAAGGAAGAGAGAGAAAGGAGCAGGAAGAAGAGGAAGAGAGGGAGGGAGGAAAGGAACTAAAAGAGAAAAGGAATTACTAATTATACCCATCTACCAACACCCACCCCAAAAGCCAGTAACTATTTTCTCGTGGGAGAACTTGTGAGTTTGAGTCAGTGAGCGGTGGTGAGTTGTAAAACTTCCTTCTTAGACTGCTCTTCAGGCCAGTTGCAAATACTGACATGATTCTTAATTTCTTCCTTGCCAGTTGCTGATGTTTGAATATCATCCTTCTCACTTTTTCCACATCCTCGGTTTTATCCGGTTACAAGTTCACTTCTTTCACTACATTACCTAGAAGTGTAATTTCAGAATGTTTTGGGTTGATTAGGAAGGCTTTTTTTATACACACACAAAAATTAAAATACATATGTTCCAATTAAACTGTTTTAACAGCTTAATTGATTTCATAGGATTTACCATTAAGTGAAGGCTGCAGTCATTTTTAATGTCCGGATGCAAGTTTGGAGTAGATTTGTGGATGTACAACATTGAATTTATAGCCTATCAGGTGTTTTCAGTCCATCTCTTGTCTGCAAATGGCCTGTAATTCAAATTTCCTCTTAGCGGACATTACAGAGGACAATTTAATAATTGGCAAAGCATCACATAATTAAGAGACTTTGAAAAAGACCGTGTGAAAATCTTCTTTAATTAAATCATTGCACTTCAAGGATGGTTACCAAGTACTTTGCCCCTCTGTATATCACTAAGTGAAAATAGTTTAGAATCTGTCATTTGGTTTAGAATTTAGTTCTTTGGGCCATTTGTTCTCATAGAAGTCATAGAATCTGATTGTCATAGGGACATACTAGGAACTCTATAGCGGTCCACCAAACAGGACAATTTAGAGACCTAGCTCTGAGGGGTTTTAAGATTGACCATGATCCTCTAGCTCCTTGGCATCTACCAAGACAAGAGAATCCTGGTTCCGTGACTCCTGATCCAGTTCTCATTTTTCCTAGCCTTGCTCTTCCTGGAAGTGTGATCTAGTAGGTCCTTTGGCTGACTACAGCTTTTGGGAGATACAGATAAAGGACTTTGCATCCCAAGTAGAGAAGGAAGTGGCAATTCTTTTTCTTCCTCCTCCCCTCCCCCAGATCTAGTTGAAAAGATGCTTTTAAAAAGAATACGGGGGCGCCTGGGTGGCTCAGTCAGTTAAGGGTCGGCCTCTTGGTTTTGGCTCAGGTCGTGATCCCGGGGTCATGAGATTGAGCCCCATCGCTGGGGCTCTGCATTCAGCAAGGAGTGTGCTTGAGATTCTCTCTCTCCCTCTCCCTCTGCCCCTCCAACTGCTTCTTGCATGCGCATACACTCCCTGTCTCTCTTTAAAATAAATAAATAGAATACAAATACTGCTAATAAAAGTTAATATCTTATGTGGACTTAATTCATGTAAAATGCCAAAATAAAGTGCCTATAATTCAGTATTACCTTATTTAACCTTTACTGGGACCCCTCAAGGTATTATTATGCCCATTTTACAGATGCAGAAGCTTGAGGCATGGAGCTTCTTTTCAATGTCGATTTCGCAAGACTACACAGGCCAATAGAAGTTAGAGCCAGTATTTCAACAGCAACAGCCCGTCTCCAGGGTCTGTGCTCTTAGTGGAATACCGAATCAGAGAAGCTGGTGTTCTCTTCAAAAGGGTAGAGAAAGAAGTAGATATCATTGGTTCCAGTTATTATCACATGTATAGAAGTGCTTCAGGGCCTCTCTTAATTTTGCTGGTACCTGAAGAGCTAGTATCTTGTGACTTAAAACTGTGTTCTTATTCTTTCTGTCCATAATGAAGAACTTTGGTCCTATTCTATATTCTCTTGCCTGTAATTACGTTATACATTTGATGACAGCTTTTTTTTTTTTTTTTTTGCTTCTTCCTTTTTATAAAAAGGTATAGAGTGTTGAATGAATGGTGTAGTTAGATAAGGATAATGTGCGTGGATGGGGTAAAGATTTCAACAGTCACTTACTCACTTTTTTAATGACAGTGGTTCTTATGGGGGGGGAGGGGACAGGGACTTTGCCTTGTGGCTATGTCTGGAGACACTTGATTGTCGTACTGGGGTGGCGGTGCCCTGGCATCTAAGGGATAGAGACAAGGAACACTTGCCCAATGTCCTACAATACACAGGACAGCTCCTCCCAGCAAAAAAGTATCCAGCCCAGAATGTCAGTGCTGAGATTGAGAAACCTTGCTTCATCTTTACCAAGTAAGTATTTGAGGACACTTCAACGTTGTAATCTCAGTGGATGGGGGAGCTGTTTGCATTCTTCTGCTCGTTGATAGCCATAGGAATAACTAAAAATTTCCTGCCTGAGAATTCCCCAGTCGCTGGCCAACCAAGGTATGAAGATTTACATGCCAAAATATTTAAATCGGCCCCGTTTTAAATCAGCCCAGGTATTCCAGGTTCACCTATGCCCCTTTAAATTAAAGAGCCCACATGGGTGTTTATTCCCAGATGCTACAATGGTTTGTGAAAGGAGCACCAATTTGATAAAACACTCCCTCAGACATAGAAAAATAAACAAAGGTAAGAGCATGTGCAAATGCCTTTGAACTTGAAATCAGTGGGAGCTGGTTTGAAAACCTCAAAGATCAGTGAAACTCCCTTGTGGGGGGTGATAGGAGACTCTGTCTCTGCCAATCACAGCGCTACCCTGGTCCCATGGCTTCGCAGAATTTCCCAGGGCAGGATGCTGGTTTTATTTTAGGGATTTGTTACTGTCTCTGAAAGTCTTGTTAGTCTCCGTGCATCTAGGCATTATCCCAGAGGAATGATTAGCCATCTTTAACTGTATGAATTCTGATGCTACTCACCTGTGGTGCTGCAACACGGGATTGCCTATAGGAGAAGAAGCTTACAATTTTCTTTTGTATTTAGGCGTTACATTGAAACTACTGTTTGTTTTCTCTGTCTGTAGCGTCTTGATATATATATGGTATGTCTGTACCCATCTGAAGCCCAGAGCCTATTTCTGGAGGGTGCCTCTGACGCATACTTTCAAAGCACATGTCATGTACCGTTTGGGTGGTGTTTCAAAATAGACCAGTTTGCATAGATGCTTCCTATTTAGTGGGAATCCATTCAACCATTTTTACAGGATGTGATAACAAACCAGTAAGAAACTGAATTTCACCTATCTGTGTGAGACTTTGTATGAGTTTCCAGTAACCCCCTTTCCTCTGCACCTTGATCTTTGTAAGACTGTTTGGCCAACTCTGGTGTTTTTCAGGAATGCAACTCCTTTGGTTTGTGAGGGATTAGGAGACAGAGACAATGGGGAGAACTTCCAAAATAGAAATATTTTATCCTTCCTGCCTTTTAACTTGCAACAAGTAAGTGTCCAAATGGGATAGAGTAAAAGGCACAGTAGTTGGGGCTCACCTCATTTCTTTAAGACTGCCCATGTGTCTTTCGAGAAAATTATTAGTGTTGGATCCTCTCCGTTTTGGGCTTTCTTTGTGAGATCTGGGAAACATACCTGCACATAGACTCATCTGGACACATTTGTAAAACAGATTCTGTTTCTTAGCCTTCTGTGTTTTCTGAATATCTATGAAATTACATGATTTTGATGTGCATGCAAATTCCTAGGTAGCTGTATACAAAATAATACAATAGCACTAATTTAGAGCTTGCTTACCTGGAATTTGGGTTTGTCCAAAGTTGAGGTAAGCCAAGACTGTTGCTGAAGAAAGCATTAATTAAGCACATCAGTCCTATAGACAACACTGAATGAGAAGAATTGCTTAATCTGTGTATATCAATTGAGTACTATCAACCGATTTTATGTGGTATTCATTTGATATCAGTCCTTTGGTTCTAACAGATAACTTTTATATATCAAATAAATGGGTTTGGTCAGGAGTACTCTTAAAATCACACTACTAGGAATTGGTTTGCACCACATGTATGAAATAAAATCATATATCTCTGAAACAATACCCAGTTCTGACTCTTTGATAATGCAGTTCCTAGAACTTCTAGATTCTATTACTAAGGTCTTACTCGACTTTCTGCAGTGTTTTCCCTGGTGGCTTGGCATCCTTGAGCACCATTCTAATGAGGTTTCAGTGAATTATTTCTATTTTTAGTCACTCTCCAAAGGTGGCTGCCAGGCACTGGTTCTATTTTTTAAAAAAAAAAAAACAACAACCAATTATAGGGTTTAGCGCCAGATGTGTCAGAAATGCAAGCAGCTAACTAACACAAAGCCAATTCCTAAATCTTTCAGGAAAGGAAATGAATATTTAGGGCCACATCTGCACTTGGTAGGCTGACTAGCCTTCCCCCTTTTTTAATGGAAAGCAGCCTAAAGCTTTGGTTCTTCTCTATTTTACATTGTATAGATGTCCTCATCCTGCTAAAACAGTTCCGACAGGTAAAGTCACAAGTCTTCTAGAAAGAGATTTCCAGTTTCTGATTCTCTTTGAATATAAACATAGTTTTTTAAAATAGGTGACAGTTATGGACTCTGGTCATGTGTCAGGCCCTCTGCCAGTTCTGTCAAGCATTCTACATACATTATCCCACTCAGTTCTCATAACAGCTCTCTGAGAAGGAGATTCCGATTCCAGAACCTTCCCCAGATGCTTCGATTCCCTTCGATGATGAAATCAGTGTTTAGGAAAACCGCTGGAAAGGGTTGGGGTTTTGGAGTGAAAGGCTCTATGCTACAGTTCTAACTTGCCACTCACTGCCATGTTCCCCTAGACAAATCTATCTGTTCCCTCACTGCTTCAATTCCTTTTGTCCATCAGATGGAAATATTGATAGCGATGGGCTTGTTGTGAACTTCAGATGAGATCCGTATATATGAAAACACCATGGCGCAGACTTTGAAGCACTCCATACAATGTGTTAAAATAGTAACGATGATGGTGGCACTTAGTAATAACTAGAGCTGACCTGCTAAAATAAAAGGGAATACTTTGAACCCTTAGTCTTGCATATCCCGAAGCCTGGCCCAGAACTGGTAACATTCAAATAAATAAACATTTTGCTTGGGGTGCATCAGATGTGTGCCTCCTGCCAGTGTACTTGCATTTGGGTGGAGGGTGCTTCAGTTCTCGGATGGCCTTGGCTGGGAGACAAGATTCCGAATTCTCAGGGGTTGTTGTTGGTGCTGTCACTCACTAATTCAAGAGGAGGTAACCAAATTCAAATTTCCTCAAGGAGCATCGACACGTCTGTCTTACTACTTTCAAGAGGAGCTAAAGTAATTAGTTGTAACACCTTGGCTAGTGAAATAAATAGTTATTTAATTGGAGCCGCCAGGCATCTGAGAGCGAGACAAGCAACATATGATATGGGCCCGGATGCCTGCAGATGGTGGGGAGGCCATTTGGAAGTAAAAGGGCCTCCTCGGATTTTCCACTGGCCCCCAGTGACTGCTTATTAATTCCTGGGAGTGAGTTTCTCTCCACTGGCAAAGGTGTAAACCAGGCAGCCTTTATGTGGCCTTATTTGTGCTGGAAATGTCTCCTCATTTAGGAGATCCCTTATTAGTGTCTACTTGGTTAGAGGCACTGCCATCCATAACGATGTGATCGTTACAGATTTTTAAATACTATGGCCTGTGAATTATTGCCGTTTGTGGCAGTTCATTTCACTCGTCCTTGTGTTTGATGCGCACTGAAGATTAGGGTTGTGAGTAGGAAGTGCGTTCCCTTCTGCATTTTGGCAAGTGTGGCCGTGTCCCCCCTCATCGAAGGGGAATGAGATAACCCCGAACACACGCCCCTCTCTTCTCTCTGTAACCCTTCTCTTGCTTCTTTGTTACTTCCCTTTGCAAAGCCATGGAGTCACGATGGTGTCCCATGTACGGCGGTCAGCGTAGTGTCCAGAGGATTGAGTAAGGCATGGTCCCTGTTGTCGAGGGCGTGACTCCATGCTCTCTCTCTCTCCCTCAACACACACGTACACACACACACACACACCCACACACACAGATGCGTGCACATATCCACACACTTGCAAGCTCCTTAAGACAAGGACCTCTGCTCGTTTGGTGTTAATATTCTCCATGCTGACCATAAAGATATTGAATGAAAGCAAGAGACATCACTTGAGAGTCTGCTTGATAAAGAAAATGGACTCTAAGGCCCAACAGCTTGATTAAATCCCAGTTCTGCCCATAAGTAACGGTTAACTTCGGTCAGGTTCACTTAGCCTTTCTGCCCCTGGGTTTTCTCATCTGGAAAATGGAGCCAATAATAAGATACCTATCTTGGAGGGTTGTTGTGAGGACTGTAGTAGTTAACACAGGTGAAATGACTATGTGCCCAGTACATAGGAAGTCCTCAATCAATGTCCACTTTCATTACCACTGAAGCAACAACATGCATTGTTATTAGTGAAGTGGTAAAAAATTAGCCACCAAACATAACAGTAATGTGGACAGTAGAGTGGTTAGCCTTCGCTGTGTGGGAGAGGCAAGGCATGCTCACCTGAACAGGGTTTATGACATATCATCTGTGGGTTTTTTTCTCTTCTTCCCTAGACTTAGTAGGCTGAAAGGGCATGGACAGTTGTCCTTCACGGTGGCGGGGCAGTGGGATCGCTGAGCAAGCGCTAAGTAACACTGATACCTGGGTCCCTCTCCTGGGACTTCGATGGCATTGGTCTGGGAGGTGGCCTGAGCATCGGTATCTGTAACAGCTTCTCACGTGATTCTTCAGTGCAGCGCAGGTTGTGAGAACTACCAGCCCACCCCCACTCCTGCCCAGCCGGCCCTCTGCTTAGCAGGTGATGTTCCTTTAGACCCTACTCTGTGGGCGTCTCGTTTTCTTGAGAGACTGCTGAGACCCTGCGGAGCCTCCCTTGCTCCACTTCTCAGAGAAGCACCAGTGCCACGCAGATTCTGTTCTCACATTATAGGGAGCGGTTTCAGGAAATGCTGTCCTCTGTTGGGGACTCCATCTTGTATTTATGAAAGCAGTAAAATTCTCAGAGGTGTAGGGGAGCCTGGTCATTTGTGCCTCCTCCTAATTTGGGCCAGAAGAAGCTCAGGCGTAAGCATTGTTTGGTGATAAGGCAGATTGAGCGATATGACGGGGACTGGAGCTCACATGAGTCTACCTGTCTTGGTCCCTGGAGAGGCTGAGCAGAGTAAGGCCAACCTGGCTCATGAACCCAGGAACCAGGGGTTAGGACTGGGGTCTTGTCTCCGCCGGCTAGGTTTGCTTAGTGCTGGAGGCTAGAAGCAGGGGCATCCCCTCTGACTTGGGGATGGCTGGGGAGCTGGGAGGACAGCTCCAGGGGAGAGGGCTGTGCTTGCTTTTCTTGGAGTGGCCCAGCCATTGAGGAAGGAGGATTGCCTTTCCCTTGGGGAGGGGGCTGTGGAAGGCAACTGGGAGCAGGAAGTTGGAAGGAGAAGAGAGCGCTTCCCCAGCACTTGTGAATCAATGCGGGTTGGTACAGATTTCCACTTCGGAGGGAATGTGGGAGAGAGAAAGAGAGAAAGAGTACATGCTTCTGATGTTTCCATCTTTGTCCTCCTGCTCCTTCTGTGACAAATAATATTAGGGAGGAGAGTTTTATGTTTCTGTCGGCCGGTCTATACCTGTTACTTTTTTTGATGCCTCAGGTTTGTGCAGTAGGAACATCTATGCCTACCTGACAAATGAGGAAACCAAGGAACAGCCATGTTTGATGATTGGGCCAAAGTCACAGGACTGGAAAATGGTGGGATTTGAACCCATGGCTTCCGTACTCTGGAGGCTCTTCCTCTCTTCTCAACCTCAATATTATGCTGCTTCGTACCATCCTGTAAACCCCATAGCCCCCCTCTGCTCCCCAGAACTGTAGACCTGGGGTGGACGCCCTGGTGGCCGTTCCCAGGACCTGACCCAGTTAGGACTCTAAGGGAAAGTCTTCACTGGAGAAACCTGTATTTTTGAACCACTTCTCCTGCCAGCACCTCTTGTAAAATTTGGATGATGCTAAGGTGGTGAGAGCTTTGCGTTTTCTACTACCCTGCCTCCAAAGCACATGCTTTTAATTAGCTACCTATGGAACCTAGCTTCAAGCCCAGCAAAACTGGATTTTTATGGTGGGTTCCATGCAGCTCCCTCAGCCCCGTTGCTTCTGTAAAAGATTTTGGATCTGGGACGTTCCAAGCTCTGGTGGCCTTTGCTCGACGTCTCAGTACCAGAGCCAGGCCCCACCTATGACCCCGTGTCTCTGGTGAGGCCATCTGGAGTTGATGCCGAGCCTCCCCAACCCATGGGGCCAGGAGGCAAATGTGTTTGCCTCGTGAGCCTGAGGAGGCTTTGGGGGGTTGGCTGATGAGCCTCTGGGTGCTGCTGAAACTCTTCAGAAGCCCAGAAGCAGTTCTGCTCACATCTTAGCTGTGTTCTGCCAACACTAGGCATTTTTTGATGTTTCCAGATCAGGAAGGCTGTGACCTGCTGCAGGAGTACTTCTGTCCACGAGCTGCCTTTGCCCATCCGATTGATAATCTACCTTCCGTGCCTTTATCTGCCCACGCCCCAAAGTAATAATCTTCTCCCCTCTCGCTTTATAAATGATGAAATGTGGCAGTGTTTTTCTGTCAGGCAAATGTGTAAAATCAGCCCAGACACCCAGCAAAGTACTGTGCCTTCAATTACATCCTTGTTGTAAAAGCTTCATTGAAAAATTCTTGAGCCATAAAGCAAAGTGAGAGCAGTATCTACCATCACAAGTTGTGAAGCAGAGATGGTCTTGGTGTCAGAGGTCTTGGTGTCAGAGGGGCCTCTGGTAGGCAGTGATGCTATCAGTCATCGACAGTGTCAAAGCTACATCCCCTGTGTGGCCTTCAGTGTGCCAGAGAAGTATGTCTAAAAAGATTTTTACTATTTGGTTTGGGTGCTGCCTAACTAAGGACTTCTAAGACTCTTCTGCATACAAATGACAATAGTGGACTCTATACCACGAGTCCAGCAGATCATGGACCGTTCTGCATCCTCCATGAAAGAACCCATTTAGTATCTAGGTCTTTCCAGCTTCTGTGTATAGAATTATCTGTCTCCTTTCAGTTTTCATTGACCAACTATTTCTTGTAGCCAAGTGTATACCAGTCTCTCTGATAGGCACCGGGGCTACCCTGGTAGACACATAACCATGTGGTCTTTGTCCTTTGCCAAAATCATAGTCTGTTAGAGGAATAGATACTCATCAGAGAAATGTGCCAGTGGATGCATAATTCAGTCGGTGTTAAGTCCAGCGAAGAAAAGAGATAGTCAGAGCTTCAAGAGCACACGATGGGAGGGTCAAGAAGTTCTCAAGTCCAAAGGATAGCACGCGTGATGACTCCAGTGTGGGAGAACAGAGTGCCCGTGGACCTACAGGAAGGTGCTAGGGCTGGCGCTGGACCCCACGGACCCTTGAAGGCCATCAGCTCTAGACTTTTATCCGGGAGCCATTGAAAAACTGGCTTGGGCAAGGGGACCAACTTGGTTAGCTTTTTGGAGCTCATCAGGAACACTGTGGCGAGCTTCAGGCTGGAGAGAAGCCTAGGAGGATACACTGTCACCCGTTTGTCATAAAGAAAAGAGATGGTGGTAGCTGGAACCTGGGGAAAAATTATCTCTTTCTATTACCAAGATTGTGGGAATTTTATGTTCTTATGGAGGAGGAAGAAAATTAGTTTCAGGCTCTGGGAGCATGCATCTGAAGTAACTTGGTGACTAATGAAAATAACACTTCTGGGGTAAGAAAGCAGGTCAGAGGGGTTTATGAATGCTGCTCACGATCGGGTTTGTAGAAACATCCTCGTTGTTTTGATACTGGCAATTTCATTGCTTTTTGCATTTGATGTTTTCTCCTGTTTGTGTTTATTTCTTTACTTGTTTTATGGGCATTGTGCAAGTGTATTGAATGGGCCTTCTGTCTTCTTCGGCTTCCATTTTAATTTTGGAGAGCCGGACAGGGCTATGATTATGATTATCAGTTCATATGTGCATTTTGCCGGGGTGTTGTCATTGCAAATTCACCCGACTGCTTTCTGCTGTGAAAGTTAATTTTGCAGGCACATTGCAAAACCTGGAAACCCACCGATCGAACTTCTTGGAGGGGAATTCAGTCATGTGTTTTGCAAATAGTTCTCAGATGTCTGATATATAAAAATTAGAGTCGTCATTTATAATATCACATTATCTCTCCACCCTCTGTGTTTCAGGACAGATTGATGACCTGGCTGAAACCTGATTATAATTATCACAATAAAAGGCCAAATTAGGTGGATGGCCCCTAGCTGCAGTGGCCTTTAATGCCAATCACACTTACACTCTGTTGCAATTTACAGTTTAAAAGACCTTCCATTTAGGTTTCTTTTATGGCACAGAAGGATTTTTTAAAAAAACACAGTTTACCAGCTCATCTTCAAAACACAAAGCAAAAAGCCATCCATCTGAAAAGTGAAATTATGGGGCTAAGCTGGCTTAAGATGACACCATTAGGAGCCCACTGTCAGAAGCACAAAAAAGCCCCTAGCCAGTTACTATTATCATGCATTTAAGCAAAGGGCAAACTCTCAGATTCTCTTTGTAACTGATTGCCTTGCTCCACTTAGTCCTATAAAGGAGATATTGGTTGTAAAACCTAATGGTATGAAATAGACCTGGTAAAGGATGGCCTTCCCAGTTCCTTTAGATCTTGCTCATGTAATCTTCCTGCTGCAAAGTGAGAATATGACTCCTATTAAATGTAGTTCAGGATGTTCTGCCAAAGGCGATATTATTACTCCTCCAGACCTGTGACTGTTCCAGCAAATGAAAACTTAAGTAACTCCACAACAGCACCTAGTGTTCTTTAAAGAACTCCTGGTTTGAGCAAGCATTTCCACATAAATAAACACTCTCAGGAGTTTTGACATGCTCATGTTACTGGTATATGAATGTGAATTTTGGGGGCACGCCTCTTTTAGGGGCAAAAGAGGAGTGAGTCCTCTACAGCCCTCCCCCAAATTAGAAAATCCCATAGCATAGTAGGGATCTGCTCAGAAAACAGAGTTCTAGATGGTATCCCTTGTGTGAAATAAACTTCACTCAGACCTTTGGACCCTCTCTATCCAGAACGCTCAGGAAATAGACTTTTCAAGAACCCCGCCCCCCAAATAGTCCAAAAGTTAAATTCAGTGTTTTGTATATTAAATAATAATGAAAATGATACTGAATTATGTATTTAATAAAGAACAAGTATTAACTAGTCAGAAAATACTTAAAAACTAGACATTTGTTTTCTCAAGGATCTCTTCCATGGAATTTCTATCCTGCTATAGTCTTTCTATTTTGAAACGTGGGTTAAATTAAATTATGTATTTTTAATACAGAGGAATGGTGTTGATTTTCCTCCTCAGTCCTCTTCTGATTTTCTATTATTTTAGAAAGGACACAAAGTATATTATTTATGTTTTTAGAAATACTGTTAAGTGGAATGACAAGCGTAGCCAAACAGCATCATCTCAGAAAGCAATCTCTGGCAGAGGAGACATCTGGGATTCTCAAAAGTACTTTCAGTAAAAAAAAAATTTTTTAAACGTAGTATAATGCTAGGAAATTAACTTTAGTCATTAAAGCAGGCAATAAATATCTCAGAGTAATTACCACCATGATACGTCACCAGGCTTGAACGGTCACTATCTTAGAGATTTACTAATCCTAATTAGACATTATGTTCTTTATGGGTCCTAAACTTTTGAGAGATTAAGTAGCTAATTGATAAAAGAACTAGAACGAATACTTTAATACCATTTTACCTTTCTACAGGGCTTGACAATTCGTCAACTGCCTTTACTTACATTGTTTGATCCTTAGGACAAGTAGGCAAATAAGGTATTGTGGATTTTATCCCACCTCCCATCCTGGCCCTCATTTCTGTTCTGGAGATTTTTCCTAACAGACTTGGAGAAAGAAAAATCAGAGGCTAAGTGACTTTGCCCTAGATCACAAAGCTGGAACTGCCTGACACTAAATATTATGCCCATATTCTTTACTTCCTTCCAGGAAAGCTGATGTATCTGTAACTGTTGGCCTTCTCTTAGGTTTCATGGGTGGACAAGTTCAGTGAGTGTTCTGAAAGGCATGCTAGGTAATTTGATATTTACGTCCAGGAAGGCAGCAAGGTCTAGTGGTTCCTAACCTTCCATGCCTCGAACTCACCATTAACAGGTGGTAGGACTGAATCGAATCCATGCACTGAAAGGGTTGTAGCCACAGAGTGTATCCTGACTGTAGGGAGGAGACACTGAACATGTAGAATGTCTTAGAAACAAAAGTGCATCTTTCATTGGCACTGGACAAATTCTGAGACGATGAACTTTTATTCAAATTTAGAACTTAGTGTTGTTTGAGACAGGAAGTGCCTCTGACAGCCATCAGCCATATAGCTGCGTTTTCGGATGTACTCCTAAAATTCCCACATTTAAAGATTCTCACCGTCGGTGCTAGAGGTGGGATCCCTGTCTGGGCTGTGACTGTCTAAGAGGATTTGCTTGTACTTGTGACTCGGAGCAAAGTACCAGAATCCACCATTGGATTCGTGTAGGGTTTTCAAAACCATTTCTGCTTTCACCACAGCTTGTGGTTGAAACAAACCCTCAGTGTGGAATATGGGTGTTTTTTTATTCTTTACCACCCA